>NW_020954596.1:60124288-60219288 GCF_900497805.2 Vombatus ursinus
GTGTGTGTGTGTGTGTGTGTGTGTGTGTGTGTGTGTGTGTGTGTGTGTGTGTGTGTGCGCGCGCACGCGCGACCGCCTGCCTGCCCATGTCTGTTTGGATTGATGCAGTTTTCTTCCCGAATTAATGTCAGAAGCAGGATGAAACTGCCAGGCGCAGTGAATCATAGGTCCCTCTTCCTGCGGCTGCTGTGGTGTTGAGCCAGAACCATCCAGAGTCAGAGGACAGAAGATATTCTGAGACTGCTGAAAACATGATGGATATGAAAAAGGAATACCATTTACCTAGCCCCATTCTAGAGCTCTCTCTCTTCCCCCTTATTTTCCTTAGATTCTCTTGCATTTCAATTGGAATGTAAGTTTTTTGAGGTCAGGGGCTTTTTTGTGGGTTAAGCTCAGTCAGCTCTGTTGCGTGTATATACTAGGCCCTCAAATGCTTGTTGGATTAGATCTGGATATAGTGTTTGTTATATTTAAATGAAAGTCTACCTTTGTTCTAAAGTTTCATTTTGCCCAATTTTGTATTTGTGCCTAACATAATTCCCAAAACAGAAAATGGATGGGTAAGTTTCTTAGAAGGTTTTTTAGAAATTTAAGTAAAACAAACTAGTTCTTAACTAACTCTTGGGGTGTACCCACTTTTAAGACAAAACAGCTAATTTACATTCCAAAAAGAGCCTCTGTTTCTGAAAAGAATCCCTCGAAGGAGTCTTTAAATAGCATTCTCCCTAGTGTATTTAGGTGATTTATAAAAGGTGGGTGGAGGAAAAGGCTTTGGGTTCAATTGTAGCCAAAATGCAGATGAAGCACTCAGAAATAATAATGGAAACCTCTGAGAGAATGATTCCTATTTTGCACTAGAATTTTTTGAAAATTTAGTATAGAGGAACATGCAGGAAGTCCTGGGTTCCAGCCCTATCTCTGACACTTAACTCTCGAAAGCTGTTTCAGAGAACTTTGCTTACCCGAATTGGTAGAACTTCTCAGCCAGAAGCTCCCTCTACACTGAGAAACCACAAGTCATCTGAGGCAGCAAGATGGCAAAGTGGATAGAATGCTGAACTTGGAGTAGGGAAGATCTGGGTTCAAATCCTTCCTTGCTAGCCATACAATCTCTTTGAGCCTCAGTTTCCCCATCTCTAAAATAGGTATTGTGAAGATCAAATGAGATAACATGTAAAGTCCTTTAAACACAAATGCTAACTTGATATTAACTACCCCCTTCTCCTCACTTAAAAAAAATGATTGTGCTATTTAAGGATCTGGGCTATTCTATTTCTTGTAATGCTTATACAGGTATGTTCCTAGAAATTTTTAAAGAGTAAAAGAAAAAAAATCAAAGCACTACTAATATCCGATTCCTACAAACAGGGGACCTTTACCAGATTGATGAAGGTTATAAGATATGATAGATGGGAAAGGGTTAATGGGAGGGGGGAATTATCAGTTGTAACCTTCCTTCCCTGAAAGTTAATTCTCATAAGAGCGGCTATCATGTTTTCTGTGCTTCCTGTCTAAACACCCATATATACTTACAGATGTTGTTGTGAGGGATTATTTTTTTGTTCATTGCAGTTAGAAATTTCTTTCAGGATTTTGACTCATTTCCTCAAGTCTCTTCCAGCTGATTAAAGGACACAAGGAAATGAGCTCTGATATCCTGAAAAGAATTCTCACCACCGGCTTATAGAGCTAGGCTTCAGTTGTGAAAAACGCTGCAAGAATGGTGGACAAGACATTGGCTTCTTTGCTTTTCTTGATCCTTCCGAGAGGAGCTAAGAGTTCTTCAGCATTCTTCAAAATAATTTCAGATTAATTTTTAGGATTTATTGATTGAAAATTGGTGACTGACTTATTGTATTTATAGGATAATAGATTTATGTAGCCAGAAGGGGCCTCCAAGGCCATCCAGTCCAACACCCCCCCATTATGCTAAGATTGGGAAACTGAGGCTGAGAAGTATTAGTACCTTGCCCAAAGTCAAACAGACACTACATTGCAAAGCCTAGATTTTAATCCAGGTCCTTCTGATTCTAAATTTAGCATTCTTTCCACTGTTCCAAGTTTTTTTTAACTACTTAAAAAAATGAGATTTAAAGGAAGATGAGCTATTTTATAATGCAGATCCATTTCAAATATGTTCTCAGATGGTTTAAAAATATAACTACGGTTTAAATGGTTTTAATGGCTAACATCAGAAATCTTGGCAGAGGAATGGGAGAGACTGGAAAGGAGTCTTGAAAGGTGAAACCATATTGATAAGTAAGTGAAGCTGGCAAGTAGATGATTGTCTTCAAACTTTTTCATAAGCAATATGGCATACATTTACAAAGTACTTAGATTTAGAGCTGGAACCAGATCTTAGAGGTAATTTAGTTCAGTCTTTTCATTTTGTGGACAAGCTAATACCCAAGGAAACTTTCCCAAGCATCACATAGGGAAGATGGCAGAGCTTTTGCCTCAGATTTAGTCAGTTTTCTTTCTATGATAATGATCAGATTTCTTTTCTTTCATAACTGGTAGGCACTCAAAGGTGGTGCAGTGAGTGCATAGGCTTGGAGTCAGGAAGATCTGAATTCAAATCTGACCTCAGACACTTGCTACTTGCTCAGACACAGGGTCAGACATGTGACCCTGGGCAAGTGACTTATCACCCTATTTGCTGCGGTTCCTCATCTGTAAAATGTGGACATGCTGGAAAAGGAAATGACAAACCACTCCTATATCTTTGCCAAAAAAACCTCACGGACAAGCCCATGGGGCCATGAAGCGTCGAATACCACTAAACAATAACAAGGCACTTAAATGCTTGTAGATTTGATAGCTTTAATTTTGTCCAAACTTTTTTTGAGAGAGCCGAGAGTTGAAAGTCTCTGACTTAAGAGTCAAGATATGGGCAACACAGATGAACAGAATGAAGTTGTCTTCTTTTTCTTTATATCTACCATGTTAGTGTTATTATTATTATTATTATTTTTTTTTTGGTGAGGCAATCCGGCTTGCCTAGGGTCACACAGCTAGTGTCAAGTGTCTGAGGCCGGATTTGAACTCAGGTCCTCCTGACTCCAAGGCCAGAGCTCTATCCACATACCACCTAGCTGCCTCTTCCTCCATATTATTTTGCACATGGTAAGCAATTGTTGATTGAAGGGTACTTCTCTGCAGGCTTCTGTGGGGAGCCATGGGAAAGATAGGGTGGGGTCATTTATGCTATAGATTGGTAGCATACCTGGTGTATTTCCAAACCTTGTCTCCTAATCATTCTAGGTTTCACAGTAACTGCCAACTGTCAGTAAGTGCTCTGCCAACCTTCAAGAGTGTTGAGAATTGAATTTTAGAATGGGCAAGGGACCCAGAGACCATCTAGTCCAAATCTCTTGGTGAAATGATTTGTCCAAATACAATTTATTAGTAATGGAGCTGGGATGAGAAGCCAGACCACCTGACTTCCAATCTAGAAAGGGATGGATGTGTGAGATAGGGGGAAGGTCAGGAGATGTAGTGACCAAGTCAGTACTAGGGCCAGAGAGAAAGGAAAAGTTAAAAATGCCTCTGGCCAGTTGGATGAGACATTAGTGGCACAGGTTCGTCAGGAGGGGAAGCCGTGTTGGCCGGGATGACATTCAAAGCCTCTTCCATTTCTGGTATTTAATTTGAGGTGATGACGGAGTATCCAAAGGGCAGGCTGGACTTAAGTCCCAACCCTACCCTTCTTTCCAGTACTTGGCTGTCATGGCTCTAGTGTTCCTGTTCACATGACCTCTTGCCTGGACTATCGTCATCACCTCCTAATTGGGCTTCCTGACTCATCTCTTCCTCCTCCAATCCAGCACCAGATAACCACCAAAGTGATATTCCTCAAGCACAGGTCTGGTTATGTTACTCTCCTCCCAAATAAACTATCACCTTCAGGTTCAAATGCAAGCTCTCTTCTCTTTAGCATTTAAAACCGGTTACTACCTGGCCCCCTCCTACCTTTCTCCAGGGTTATTATATATTGCTCCCCTTCCATCACATACTGGGGTAAAGCCATGGTGGCTTTCTTGCAGCTCCTTATGCAGAACCTGTCCCCCCATATCTGGAACACATGATAGAATCCTTAGTTTTCTGAAACATTTAGCTCAAAACACCCTCTCTGACTCACACAAGCCCTTTATCCCCTTAAGCTGCTAATGCCACCCTGACAAAACTACCTTGGGCTTCAATTGTTTCCATTCTGTATATAGTTAGATGTACATGTTGGGTCTCCCCCAAGAGGAATGTAAGGTTCCTGAGGGCAGGGAATTTTTTCATTTTGTCTTTGTATCTCTAGGACCCAGTGCAGTGCTTGGGAAGTAGAGGGATGCTTAATAAGTAAATAAAGGCTTATTGATTTATTGAAGTCAGTGTAGTTTTTATTTAGGGGCAATTATACGATATAAATAATGTTAAATACACTTAACAGGATCTGTCTTTATAGGAGCGCATGAGTAAAAGATCTAGGGAACCTGATTGGCCACAAGCCAATGAGAGATCAGTATGATAAAGACTAGAGAGCCGAAAGTCACCTTAGAAATAAGCTCTCTCATTTTATAAGATGAGGAGGCCGGACCAGAGTTAGTCAATCAACAAACATCTAATCTGGGCCAAGCTTGGTGCTAGTGGGTAAGGGCAACAAGAGAAGCTGAAAGTTTCAGAGAAGCAGGAGAGGGACATGTTCACACTTTACTGCATTTAGATTTTCCTGGCAAAGGTGTGAAGAATGGGGCTGGAGGGCCAGGAGATAGTAGGTTATAAGATCTGCTAGGAGGACCTAATTGCAATGGTCTAAAAGGACAACAGTTCATAGTAGCAGAGAGAAGGAAAAATGTTTCCTGGAATCCGAAGGACTTGGTAACTTCAACCATAAGCGTCAGGTTTTTTAGTTAAGGAATATTGTGTGGGTGGGGCTGGCACAGAGGGAAATGGGGATGCCAGAAAGTGGTTTGGGGGAGGGGAGAAAGTAAGGAGCTCAGTTTGGGACATGTTGAGTTTGTGGTGTGGTAGGAGTATCCACAAGGAGATGATGTTCTGTAGCTTGGTCCCAATGACTTTCAGAAGAAAGAGAGGTATCCTGGATAAAAGATTCAGACTTGAGAATCATTTGCATAGATGCTTGGAACTGTGGGCCTGAATGAAGAAATAGCCAAGGAAGAAGAGTGCAGAGTGGGAGGGGGGAGAAGGCAAAAGATAGCCTTAGGGTACAATTAGAGGGCAGGAAGAAGATACAGAGATTTATGTGATACAGCATGAGAAGTAATACCACATATTAGGCATTGTCCAGGCCCCCTTCCCTTTTTTTGTGGGACCTCTTTTTAAAAGTATTCTGTACTGTTTGGGTTCTCAGTGAAACTGACATCTTGGGAAGGCTGCAGTGGAGGGCAACAGAATTGATAAAGAGATTTTGGAAGGAGGAAAATATTGAGGCAGGCATGTGGTACAGAAGGAATATCACTGGATTTGGAGTCTAAAGTGTGAGGCTTTGCCACTTACCTACTTTTGTGAGTTTTCACTAAATTGAGAGTATAGTTCCAGATCTGGGGTCCTTCACTAGAGATCGATCCTTGGGTAGATTTCAGGAGGACGAAATTAGGAGTATAGGAAGAATCACATCTTTATATTCACTAACTTTTAACTGAAATTTAGTGTTTAAAAAAATTAGGCTAGGCTTCCAAAGGAGTCTAAGGGGATCCATTATTTTAAAAAAACAGTTAAAAGCCTGATACTAGATGATCTTTAAGGTTCATTCCAGCCCTAAAGTCCTATAATCTTATGAATTGGGTTTCTAGGGACTATAAAGGAAAAAGTTAGGATTGAGGTGATGGGAATGAGTTTCATGTTTCAGACATGTGAAAGCCCGTAAGACAGAAGAGCATTGAAACAAGAAGAGAAAGATTTAAATACCTTGAAGAAATTAAAGTTAATACAAGAAGAACTGTGCCATAAGGGTTGGAAAACAAGGAAAACAAGGTACATTCTAGGGTTATCTCTCTCTTTTTTTTTTTCTTAGGGTTATCTCTTTAGGCCCTTATTGCCTCTGGAATCATTTGAGTGAGGGCCCAGCCAAACCCAGGGGAATTTCCAAACTATTTGAAAGTGACAATAATCACATTTCTTTTTCCTTTTATCCTGAGGATCATAAATGGTTTTGTGGTGAAGTATTTCTCATAAATGCTAATGAGCTACTCACTTTGGCAATAGAGGCAAACAGCATAGAGGATGGGTATCTTAGGGTCCTGTATTCACAATTGAGATTGATCTCTGGGAGAGAGCTCAGAAATTCATCCTGTCCCATTCCCTTCCATTTGGGTGGAGAAGGTATCGATTGTCTTTATTTTAGAGATTGAGAGACTGGAAGCCCGGAGGTTAAGGGACCCAAGGTTATATAGCTGTACTAGGTGGTAGAAAGGGGAAAAAGAAATAGAGGCTGGAGAGATAGGTTAATGCATTTTCAGTAGCTAGTGTACAGGGTTGTAATGGATAGGAAGGGTTCTGGTCTTGAACGTAAGAGGAACTGGGTGTTTGGGAGCTGTGAAATGATGGGCAAATCACATAAGCTCTCAGGCTCAGTTTCCTTATCTGTAAAATAGGGATAATAATTCTTGTACTGCATACCTTTCAGGGTTGTTGTGAGGAAAGTGCTTTAGTCTCAAGGGGCTATGTAAATGTGAATTGATATTGTTCAGGAAAAGAATTTGGGCATGTGTATGACAGCAGGACCATGGTAATTCTCCCTCTCTTACCTCCTCCTTCTCACCCCCATTAGTGTCTTATAGTTAGTTCTACCCTAGCAATTCACCAAGTATTTATTGAGCAATTCTTATATGTCAGGAACTCCAGTGATATAATACAAAACCAAAGCATTTCCTGTCTTCAATGTGCTTACATTTTACTGGAGGGAACCTAAAGTATTCAGATAAAATATATGCAAAATGCATAGTCATTCCATAGGCATTTATTAAACATCTCCCATGTGCCAGGAATCCTGGGGATAGATATGTAGACAAAAATGTTAATAGTCTCTATACTTCAGGAACTTAATTTTGGGGGGGAGGAAAGGGGAAAAGGATGAGAGGGTGTTGGAGAAATAGCATGTACCCCCAAAACTGTAAATGAAATCTATCCAGAAGAATTACAAAAGAATTTCCAGAGTGGGATGGTAGAACATTAAAGGCGGGGGGCATCAGAAAGATCTTCTGTGGTAGGTAATGTGTGTAGCATTTTAGTAATTCTCTGAAGAATACTGGGGATATTATGTGGTGGTGAGGAATAGTATTTCAGGGGTGTGTAGGAGGTAAGAGATGGAGTGATGTAGATTGGGATTAGTAAGCAAGTAGAGCAGTTTGGGTAGAAGGTAAAACTGTCTGTGGGGGTCATGTGAGACCAGTCTGGAAAGAGAAATGGCTGCTGTCTGAAGGGCTGATGTCCCTTCCAGCCCTAAATCTCTGATCCTGTAGTCTTGAGCAGAGAAGAGGCATGTACATTAGGAATTTAGGATCATCACTTTTGCAACTGTATGGGATGGATTGGAGAGAGGGAAAGACTGGAGGCAGGCAGTGACCTTCAGTGGTGGCAGTGGCCGTGGCATGAGAAGGAACAACCAAGATGGGAGAGCTTGTTTGGGAGATGCCCTTGATTACAAGGACATAGGAGGAGAGGAAGAGGAGTGGGTCTAATGTGAAGGATATTTTGTTGTCACTTGAAGGGAAGGTCCAAAGGACACCATGGGAGGTCCATGGAGCAGAGTGGGTAAGGACTTGGGGGGAGGGTGGGAAAGCAGGGCTGAGGTGAGAAAGCAGGGATGAAGGAGCAGGGTGTGTCAGTGAGAAGTTTTCTCCTTTCCTGTGAGTCTTCATTTGCTAGCCATAGGACAGTAGATTCTTATGTAGATCAGCCCCAGCCCATGTCAGCAGGTATCCCCAGGATACCCAGTACTTTCTTTCCTTAATTCAGCATTTATTAAGCATTTACTGTATGCTCCATCCACATACTTCTGGTCTAAGACAAAAATAAAAAGAAACAGCTCCTGTCCTCAAGGTGCTTACATTCTCTTGGGAGTGGCAGATAATATCCATACCATATACATAAACACAAAATTTATGCAAAGTGAACGCAAAATAATTGGGGGAGGGAGCTGGGAGGTAGATGAAGATTGCACAAACGGGAGCAAAAGCAGCCAGGGATTCTAAGAGGCCGAAGGAATAAGCACCTTGGCTATACAGAAAACAGCCAAAAGGGAAACACCAGGGGCCTAGAACTGAGTTTCTAATCTAGTGTAAGGTCAACCTCAAAATAGACAGAACTGACTGAGAACCCCAAGGTCTGACCACTGTGTCATGGCAGAAAGGGGCGACTGAGGTCATGGCGTCCGATGCCTTTAACTCTATGATTCAGGGACAAGTCACTCCATTTGTGAATTGTATAGATCCCGTAATTCTCTTTTCAGGTTTTATTTTACACGTCTTGGCTGAGCTCAGCATCAGCAGCACTATCCGCAGAGTTCACAGAAAAGAAACTCACTTCTCAGCTCAGGTTCATTCTTGGGTCTTTCCCTGGTCATTCAAACATGATGAACTTTTTGGATACTTTCTCCCAGAATGTACTTGAGGGCTTCAGGAGACTTCTGACCTCACTGCTGTGGTTATCCTTCCCAGTGGTTCAGACCTGACCTCCTCAGTCCTACTTCAAACCCTTTCCCTGACATAGGGATGACCTTGGCCCTCTGAGGCTGTGGCTACTGTTGTATGAGTATTGTTTCCACCATTCTGGAGAGACTTCAAAGACAGGCAGGTAGGTGGGGCCGTGGAAAGGGAAAGTCCTGCCTTTGACACTTGCTAGCCTTGTGACCCTGGCTAAATCACTTAGCCACTCTCAGCCTCAGTTTCCTTGTCTGTAAAAATGAGGAGGATAGTAGTGCTCACCTCAAGGTTGTCTTGAAGATCAAACAAGATAATATGTAAAGTGCTCTGCAAAACTTTTAAAGCTCTACATAAATGTTAACTGTTATTAAAGCCTCTATCTGCTTAGCTCCTCACCAATAGGTTGGCCACTAGTCAGTCAGTTAATAAACTTTTATTAATTGCCTACAGTATGCCAGGCACCATGCTAAGTGCTGAGATTATAAAGAAAGGAAAAAGACAGTCAGTCCCTTTTGATCGTTGGAACTCATAAGCCAGTGAAACCCAAAGGACTGAATAATAGGATTATTGTTGTTATTAACATGTAATTATTAACCATGTATTGTACAGGGTGCCACTTAAGGACTGTGAGGAATATTAAAAAAATAGCTGATACATAAATACATAAAAAGTTAAAATCACAGGAAAAAATGGGCTAGGTTAGAAGGCCTCTATTTTGATTGTAACCTGCTGTGTGACTTGAGTCTTGAAATCACTCGAGTATCCTCATCTGTAAAATGAGGTGGGGGACTGGACTAAATAATAACCTCTAAGGCAAAATTTTTAATTCTGAAATTCTCATTAAAACACAATGACAACTGTTAGTAACAAAGACATGTCACAAGGAGATACTTTTATTTCTTCAATAGCTAAGTGATGTGTGGAGTAATAGAGAGAGTGCTGGACTGGGAATTCAAAGAAAACTTTTGTTTTGGATTCAGGCTCTGATGCTTACTAGCTGTGTGACCTTGGGAAAATACCTTATTCTCTCTGAGCTTCTATTTCTTCATTTATAATATCTACCATCCCCCTCCACCCCCACCCCTCTGTCTATCTTACAGATTTTTATGTGAGGGAAGGGCATTGTGATCAGTAGAGTACTACTGAAATGTGAGCTTTTCTTCATTGCTTATGCTGTGTGATGTCTTGTGCTCGGCACAGGGGCAGGTACATGAACCCTGCTCTCAAGGAATTTATAATCTCATGGAATTGATAAGATTTGTGCAAAGGTAAATATACTAAAAATAAGAATGCATGGGAGAGGGATATACAGAAAGCTGTGGAGAGCTCAGTGGAGTTGGGAGTTGGAGGCCAGAAGCAGTGGGTGAAAGTTGCAGAGGCAGGTTTAAAAAAACCAAAACAGCAGGTTTTTTTGTTTGTTTGTTTGGTTTTTTTTGACAAGCTTCTATGGAGTGCCTGATATGCCTAGTGAATTGTGCAGTATTCAGTGGATAGAAAGTTACATGGTCCCTCCCCTCAGAGAGCTTATGATCTAGGAAGGTAAGAGATATTAACACAAAGAGCTGTAATTAAGACAAGGTAGACTTAGTGAGAAGGGAAGATTAAACAAAGTAACACAAGGAATTCAAAGAAAGAGAGATCACCTAGCTGTGGGGAGTAGGGAAGAACTCATGGAAGCATAGGAACCCAATCGAGGTCTTGAAAGAAGGAAAGAATTTCAGTTCAGTTAATGGCAGCTTTTTAGAAAGGCTCAATATACAGAAGAACTTTTACCAGTTCTGAGTTATTCCATAGGGGAATGGGCTGCTTGGGGAGAAGTTGTTGGCTCTCCTTCCTCACTGGAGATTTTTGTGTTTTGGGGTTTTTTCTTGTGAGACAATCAGGGTTAAGTGACTTTCCCTGGGTCACACAGCTAATAAGTGTCTAGTGTGTGAGGCTGGATTTGAACTCAGGTCCTTCTGACTCTAAGGCCAGAGCTCTATCCACTGCACCACCTGTGCCCCTGATCACTGGAGATTTTCAAGAAAAGACTGGCTAACGCTAAGGAATTCTTGTTCTGCTAAAGGTTGGCTTAGATAAGAGATTCTTAACCTAGGATCCATAGACCCAGTGGTGAAGTGTGTGGAGAGATTTCCGGGAGGGGAGGAGATGTTTGTGAATTTGGATGGGAAAAAATTACATCTTATTTCAGTCTAGTTGGTTTCTCATGTAGTTTAGGCATGTAAAAACGTTATTTTGAGAAGAGGTCCTTAGGCTTCACCCAACTGTGAAAGGGGAACCATGATGCAAAAAAAGCTTAAGAACCCCTGGGCTAGGCTGTCCCTGAGAGCCCTTCTGACCCTGAGATGCTGTGATTCTGTGGGATTAGGGAAGAAGACTTCATGGGGGCTGGAGCCAAGGGTGGAGGTGAGAGGGGATAGAGGGAGTGTAACATGAGAGTTGGACCTTGAAGGAAAGATAGTATGTCAGTAGGTCATGGAGAGGATGACACAGAGATGAGGAGGCAGCTGTATTCTAGATGTAGGAATGTGAGCTAAGGTCTAGAAGTAGCAAAATGGAGGTGATGTTGTTTAGGGGATGGCAACTTGTTACTATGGAATGAATCATATGGAGAAGTAGAAGAGGGAAAAGGTGGGATGATGATTAAGTAAAGTCTAAGGGAAGAGGTATAATTGGGCGTTAAGCCTGAAGAATTTGGATAGAGGAAAGAGAAGTGTGCATGGGAGGAGAAGCATGAACCTTTTCTTTTCTTGGAGCTAGTCAGAAAATAATGATTGGAGTCAAGTGAGGCTAGTGAGGAATCAAGATTATTAGTGGAGTGGAGTCAGATTCTAGAGAACCCTGGTTTAAAAAAATTGCTGATATGTTTTGATAAATATCATTCATTTCCGATATATTCCTTCTTGTCCATTCTACGAGCCATTGTTTATAACAAAGACTTTAATTTTAAAAATGGAGGAAAAATCAGTTCAGCACAATCAACCATCAGCCATATCCGATAATATATCCACTACCACATACCCATAGTCTGCCACCTCTGGAATGAAGGAAAAGAAGTGGATTTTCTCAACTCTTTTTCAGGTAACAAGCTTGCATAATTACACAGTGCTGTCTTGCATTATATAGTTCTTTCCATTTACATTGTTCTCATGAATGTTGTTTTCCTGGTTTCTGTTTGATTCACTGTACCAGTTTATATAAGTCTTCCTATGCTTCTCTGAGTTTTTATTATTTGTTGTTATTATTTGTTATGTGTGGTAGTATATTTTAGTTTTTTATTATATTCAATAATTCCCTTACATTCATAAAGTATAATTTGTTTGGCCATTCTGCAATTGCCAGGTACCTGCTTTGAATCCAATTCTCTTATTACCGTAAAAATATTGCCATGACTTTTTGTACATATGGGATTTTTTTTTTTCTATATTTAACGTTAGGGTTCTGAGCCAAGGAGTAGGACCTTTGGGTCAAAAGATAGTGGGCATTTTAGACACTATATAATGCATAATGCCAAATTTTTTTTCAAAATAATTGGGCCAGTTCACAGTTCCATTATTATTTTATATATTACTATGTATATTGTTGTGTGTGACTTCTTGCAGACACTCTGACAATTGACTATTCCTCTGTCTTCTGTCACCTCTCTTAATTTGCTGAGTTCAAGGTGAAACCTTAGAGATATTTTGATTTGCATTTCGTGTATTATCGGTTTAGATCTCTTTTTCATATGCTTATTAGATTGAATTTCTTTTCTTTTTTTTTTTTTAAGTATTTGTTCATGTACCTCAGCCCCTTAAATTCACTGGGAATTGATTAGATATTTATGTTAATTCCGTATGTATTTTAGGTAGAGCTTTTATTAGATGTTTTATACAAATAATTTCCCCCAATCAACAGTTCTCTTTGCTATGCTAGATGCATTGACTTTGTGCCAAAGCTTTTCAATTTCATGTAATTAAAATGACCTCTTTTATTAATTGTAATCTCCTCTTCCTCTTATTTTGTTAGAAGGTCTCCCTCTGGTTACGGAAGATAAACAACTGATCTTGGGTCTTTTCTAAAAATTTTTTTTAGAATGTGATCTTTTATATTCAGGTTATTTATCTGTTTTGAGCTTAGTGTAGAATATGGTGTAAGATGCTGGCTTAAATTTATTTTTATCCAAACTGCTTTCCAGATTTCTCAGCAGATCTTGTCAAGAAAGGAGTTATACCTCAAGTAGTTTATATTCTTGGGTTTATGAAACTTTGGGTTATTGAGGGAACCTTTATTTCCCTGTCCCACAGTGACTGCAATTAAAAACAACAACAAACTGTTTGATGTGTCTTCTGACTTTTAGAAGTATGTTTGAGTCAGGTAGCTGATGAAACATACACGACATGAATACATTAGCGTTTTATATGTTTTATACATATATACATACACACACACACACACACACACACACACACACACACACACACATACATTGTTGAGTGCATTAAATCCCTTAATGGAATCTGTGAGTTAACATTTCCTCAGCTCTCGGTGATCTCTATGTTTTCCTTGAGTGTACTTAATAAAAGGTTGTTGAATGAATGAATGAATGATGTTTATTCACTCTGAATTATTTATGACACTTGAAAAAATTAAGTAGCTTTATGATAAACAATATAAACAATGTAGATATCAGCATCAACTTAGAAATATATAACATTATAAAATTCCTTCATGACTTTATGATTTCATTTTTTATGTTACAGCAGTTTATATATAAATATATAAGCATATATTTATATATAGTATCAGTCGATGTAATACTTAAGGTTCTTTTTACCTTTGCCTCACCATATTTCTGTCTGTTTTTCATATTTGTTACTCTCTATGCCAGGTGAATTAACATATTTTGGCACATCATTTTGATCTTAGCCTAGCTTCCCACCAGCCACCAGCCCACTCCTATGGGTACATCAGCTGACACGGCTCTGGAAGCTTGCAAACTCATTTTAATACCATTCTGGCTAGAGTATAATTAAGAAGGAAGGGAAGTTGGGCTTTGAAGTATATGAATTTTTTCCCTACAGAACAGCTAATGATTTTTTAAAATTCTCTTTTGGATCATTCATGTTACTACTCAGTGGTTCACTAGCACCGATAGTTGGCGGTGTCTTTAGTACCTTGAATGAGCGTTTCATTCATATACTCACACAGTGATTTGGATCTGCTGCTGGAGAACTGAGCTGACCTTGATTCTTCTCTCAAAGGATAGATTTTTATAGTCTTAAGCAAAATGGTAACCCAGTTAGCGTGCCCTATCATGAAAAGAGATTTTAATTTTTTTAATTTAATTTTTTCAATGAATAAAAATCTTATTCCTCCTCCCTCCCCCCAAAAAAGAAAAAAAAAACTTTTAAAACAAATATTCCTTAACAAGCAAAACCAATGACCGCCTTGGTCATAGTATGTCTCATTCTGCACCTGGTGTCTATCACCTCTCTTGGGGGTGGGGTGGAGGTGGGCGGGTTAAGCATTTTATCATCTGCCCTCTAAAATTCAGGCTTTCATTGCATTGATCAGAGTTCTTAAGTCTCTTAAAGTTGTTTGTAAAAGGAATTTTTCAGCATGTGTTTGCCTGAAATCATTGTTTTAAGAACCTTACCTTGATCAGTGTTCCAAGTAACTGGATTGAGGCTCTTGACACACAGCTTCCTCCTTTGTCCCAGTGATACAGCTACCTACAATCCTTTCTCTATCTGAAAGGTAGAATTTAATTTAATTCAATAAACATTTATTAAATGCTTACTCTGTTCCAGGCCATCTGCTAAGTGCTAAGATACAAATAAGAAAAAGATAGTCCCTGCTCTCAAGGAGCTTACAATCTAACGGGATAAGGTAGAACCCAAGAGGAGGCTGGAAAGGGCAGGGGTTGAGGGGTAGGACACGGGGGGAGTACCTAGTACGAGAGCATCTTGTTCTGTGGAGTTGAGACGAAGCAGAGCTGCAGATGCAAAGTGGGGCGAGCTGCAGGGAATCAATCCCAAGGTCAGTCAGTCCCAAGGTCGATCTCAAGGGGGTTGAGAATGAGACTGGAGGACTTTTCCCACAAAGGATCTTGGGCAATTAAACTCTGGTGATAACCAGACAAACAAGTGTGCCCAGGACGTGGCAGATCTTCAAAGAATTGGGAGGAGAGGATGAAAAAGAAAACTGCTCTTTTCACCACTGAGCACCTGCCTTACTATGGATGACTCATGGGTAACACTCACCCAGAAGAGGAAGGAGACAGTGGTAAGAGAGGGCAAACGTAAGAGGGCAAAGTGAAACTTAAGTGATGCCCAAATCGGATTCGTCATATACAAGGGCATCCGGTGATCGGGTGTGGCTGAATTCTCAAGGTCGAATTAAAATTCATTTACTTTGCTATATAAAAGCTGTGCTTTCTAGACCTTGAAGGGTGGAATAATGGCGGTGTGTGTGTGAAATTGAGCAAAGGAGGAGGATCCTGCTTCCAGAAGGCTGATGAGTTGTCTCAGGTAAAAGACAGACTGTGTCGTGGAGAACCTCACTACTGGGAGAGACAACATGCGGGCTAGGTACCACAAGTTAGAAACAAGATAAATTGGAAATAACCAGCTGAGGGAAGACCCTTTAATTAAGAGGGATTAAGAAAAGCTTCCCTTAGAAAGTATTAGGAAAGTCTTCCTCTAGAAAGTTGGAATTTATTAGGGACTTGGAAGAAGTCAAGAAGAAGAAATAAGGAAGGAGGAAATTCTATGCATGGGGGATGGTTAGTGAAAATGCCCCAGACCGGGAGATGGACTATCTTCTTTGAGGAACAGCAAGCAAGCCAATGTTCACTATATGGAAGAGTGTTTGTGGGGAGGTACAAGGTGAAAGACTGGAAACTTGGTGAGTGGGGGCAGATTATGAAGGGCTTTTAACACCGGAGGATTCTATAATTGATCTTGTAGGTGATAGAGAGCCATTGGATTTTATTGAAATAGAGGGTAGGGGAGCCACTGGACTTTATTGAGTAGTGGTGTGACACGGTCAGATCTGTCTTTCAGGAAGACCACTTTGCCAGCTGCATGGAAGACTCATCCACTTCTTTGGGTGCTAATTATCCCATGGCAGATGACTCCCATGTATGTTGTGTATTACATATCTCAAGCCCCAGGCTCTCTGTTGAATGCTAGCCTGTTTATCAGCTTCTTGTTGGCCAATTCCTTCCAGATGACCCATTGGCTTCTCAAATGCAACATTCTCTCAAATGGAATTGTTGATGTTCACCTTTCAACAAGCCTCTTCTCCAGACTTCCCAATTTTTGTTGAGGATGCCACTAGCTTCCCAGGAACTTGGGTTCACTTATTCATACTTGACTCTCTCTCCCTCATCCCCTGTATCCCATCATTTATCAAGTTTTACTGATTCTGTTCCTGCAAAATCCTGTGTATCAATATATCAATATCAATATATAGCTAACCACCACCGTTCAAGCTGTCATTACCACTCATCTGAGCTATTACAAATTAATTGCTTTTCTTGACTCTGGTCAGGCTCTTACTCTATCACCTTACCTGGACTGTTTTCCTCCCAACTGGTCTCCCTGTCCCCAGGATTTCCCCTGACCAATGCATCCTCTAGAAGTTTCCAAAATAACCACAGGTCAAATAAGCAGGTTTCTTCCTTGTCTAAGGAAGAATTTTCCTGATCCTTTTCAGATAAAATGCAAACTCTTCGGTCTGGCATTTAATGCCTCCCAAAATCAGATTCTAACTTGTCTTTCCAGGCTTTGTTACTTCTCCTTAGTCTCCATTCGCTCTCTATTCCAGCCCCCTGGAATCTGTTACATAGATTAGGGATTGCACCTCTCTTTTCCATGCCTGGAATGTGCTCCCTTCTTCTTCTTCTTCTTTTTTTTTTTGGTTAGGCAATTGGGGTTAAGTGACTTGCCCAGGGTCACACAGCTAGTAAGTGACAAGTGTTTGGTCTGAGGCCAGATTCGAACTCAGGTCCTCCTGACTTCAGGGCCAGTGCTCTATCCACTGCGCCACCTAGCTGCCCCCATGTGCTCCCTTCTTATCTTTGCTTCTCAGAATCCTAGCCTTCCCTCAAGGCTCAGCACAGATGCTACTTTGTACAGGAAGTCTTTCCTAATTCCCCAAGGTTGGTGTTCTTTCCTCCTCAAGCTCCATGGTTATATTTATTTGTGGACTTCTCCCCAACTCCCTGCTCCTTGAGAATGTAAGTAAGCTCATTGAGGGTAGGAACTTTTGTTTTCTTTTCCTAATATTCCTAGCATGTAGGCAACCATTAAGGGATGCTTTACCTTGAACATGAAAGGATTTTAAGGGGCAGCTAGGTGGTGCAGTGCATAGAGCACCAGCCCAGGATTCAGGAGGACCTGAGTTCAAATCCGGCCTCAGACACATAACGCTCACTAGTTGTGTGACTCTGGGCAAGTCACTTAATCACCACAAAAAAAAAAAAAAGATTTTAAGAGTCAGATGTGAAGGTTTTGTGTTCCGGTTATTGGGAAACAGCCTTCGCAAATGCATAGAAGTGAGAATTCAGAAGGAGATCTTCAAGTCATTTTAGTATGGTTGTTAGTAGTTTAGCAATTAAAAAGTTGGCTTTAGTGTGGAGAATTTGAAGGTTTGAAGTGATGTAAAGTAGGCTGGAAAGGTAGAACCATAAGATTATAAATTTAGAGCTAAGAGGGACTTTAAGGGCCATCTCTCTAGTCCAACAACTTCATTTTACAGATGAAGAAACTGAGACCCAGAGTTAAGTGACTTGCCCAAAGTCGCATTGGTGTAGCTGGTGGCAGGTCTGGGATTTGAACCAGCCTAGGGAGGTGAATGTTGCCCTTTGGCTTTGCATCTGTACCATGCTTGAAGCCTGACTGTGTGCGTGCAGTAGGCTTCAAGGAGAAGCTTATTTAATATATAGGCAGTAGGGAGCCCTGGCACTTTTTGACTAGTCTAGTAACATGGCCAGATGGGTGCATTAGGAAGGTTAGTCTGACAGTTGTATATATGAAGGATGGTTTGGAGAGACTGGAGACAGGTGGACTATTACTGCAATTGTCCAGGTGAGGCAGGGTGAGAATCTGAAGTCTAGGGTGCTGATAGAATGATAGGATAATAGGACTTAGAAGCTAATTGGGTCCTGTGAGCTGATGGATAGGACAAGGAATGCGAGGAGGAAGAATCTAAAATTATATGCTTCTTAAAATCTGAATGACTAGGAAGATGGTATTGCCAGTGCCATGAACAGAGGAAAGATGGGTAGAAGAGTGTTTTTTTTTTAATTGTTTTTGAGAGAGGAGGGCATGATTTTCAGTTTTGAACGTGTTGAGTTAGAAGCATCAGTGAGGGACAATGTCCAGGTGGTGCTGTCTAGCAGGCAGTTGGAATTTGAGAGGAGAGATGGATTGGGAGATAGAGATTTTAAAATCTTCTGTACAGAAATGATAATTGAAGCCATGGGAGTAGAAGAAATGTCAAAAAGAGTGTAGTAGGGAAGAAAAGATAGTCAAAGTTAGAGCAGAGTTTCGGAAAGAGACACTGGGGCAGGCAACTGAAGATGAGTCCAAAGAGACCCAAGGAGTGGTTAGACTGGCAAGTATATCAAGAAGGAAGGAGTGGCCAATATTACCAAATGTTGCAGGAAGGTCAGAGGAGGAGGATTGAAATAAGGTCATTGGATTTGGAATTTGACATTATTGCCTTGGAAGAGATCTTTTAAAGCATACTGATAGGATTCCTCAACCCCTGGTTTATACTTTATATTTTATTATAAATTATTTTATTTATATTTTATTTATACTTGTTTATACTTTATACTTTATTAGGATATTTATACTTTATTATTTATACTTTGTTAGGATATTCTCTTTAATAGAATATCCCTCTATTAAACCCAACTTTGATTTTTAACAGCATCCATTTATTTTTTCATTTTTTCAACTAAGAAGCATTTATTTTTTCTCCCTCCTCCTCCCAATAAAAAAAAAAAAACCCTTGTTAGAAATACAGTCAAGCAGAACAGATTTCTAAATTGGTCATGTCAAAAAATGTATGCCTGCATCACGATTCCACCTCTTTGTGAAATGAGCAGCATGCATTGTGGAATTGTGGTTGGTCGTTGCATTGGTCACAGTTCTAAGGTCTTCCAAAGTTGCTTGTCTTTACAGTATTCTTATTTTGAAAATTGCCTTCTTGGTTCTGCCCACCTCATTCTGTATCAGTTCATAAAAGTCTTTGCAGGTTTCTCTGAAACCATCCCCTTCTTCATTTCTTACACCACTACACTCACATACCATAGTTTTTTTAGCCATTCCCTAAATGATAAACATCCCAACAACCATAAGCCTTTAATCATTGCTCCTCTTGTGGCTTTTTCACTGAGATTCCTTTTTTTTTTCCCCACTGAGGTTCTTTTGCCTCAACTCCTCCATGCTAAAGTTGGAGATGAGTTATATTTGCTTAATGCTGGTACAGGTTCTAAAGCTTGAGGAATCTGGGCAAAATGTGCCAGGTCTAGGACTACAATAAGTTGTTGGTGTCTGATTGTTAGTTATGCTTTCCTTCCCTGGTCCGAGACAAATATATTTTACAGGAGGTGAGATAACCTTGTTTTAGCAACACCCTCCCCTTTCCTCCCTAAACCCATCTCTGGCTTAGACTCTAGGCCCTAGAGTCTTTCTCCTTGCATGTTGTCAGCTTGTCTCTGCTCCCAGTACACCCTCCTCACCCCTACCACTCCTCCTGCCAATCCAAACTCCCTTAGTTGTTTTGTTGTTAGAAGTGAGGACTTGGGATCAGAAAATGTTCTTTCTTTTTGATCTCTGTTCCAAGTAGGACTCTTGGTTATAATAAAGTGGAAATAACCATATAACCATCTATTTCCCTTCTTTGCTGAAGCAGATGGAGTAGATGACTGTTTAAACCAGTAGGTCTTGAAGCTAAACTAGAACCATAGAATTTTGAACTTACAAAAAAATACTCAAGAGATCAAATCTGCCCATTTTATGGGCACGTAACCTGAGGTTGAGGGAGGTGAAGGGATTCAGACTTAAGTGGGAAAGCCAGTAATTTGGTTCCAGGCCTTCTTCTGATCCAGTGATTTTTCCAATATACCACCCCCCCCCCCATTAGCCTATACTATCTTTAGGGTTTCTTGACCTTTTTTGTGTCTTATACCCTTTTGGCAGTCTGGTGAAGTCTATAGACCCCTTTTCAGAATAATGCTTTTGAATGCATAGAACAAAATACATAAGATTACAAAGGAAAACAATTATATTGAAAAACAATTATCCAAAAAAATTTTTTAAAATACAACAGATCCCAGGTTTAGAACTCCTGCTCTAACCCATATCTTTGTATCTTCCATCTCTGAGCTAGTAAAGGAAAGGATAACACTAGAAGGATCAAGTTATGTTGGTTGATTTAGTGTCTATTAGTTGATTCAACGGAGGTGTGTATATACATGTGTATGTATACACATGTTTATATATACACATATATACACTATATGTATACACACATAATATATATACATACACATATAGACATAAGAAAAGAGTAGGATGAAATTTTTTATTTAAAAGTAAAATCATGATTTTTTTGTTGAATTCATAAATTCATAAAGTTTTAGGGTTATAGATCTCAGAGAGGGGAAGGGAAGACAGGCTCATCTGAAAACAACAGTACATAGAATTCATAGAATTCAGGAAGAATTCCTCAGGGATTAATTTATAGATAAGGAAACTTAAGGCCTAAGTCTTCCAGCTAGCTTGCAGAAGAACTGAGATTTGGCCTTAGGTCCCCTGACTTCAGATGTCTCATTTCAAGATAGCAGATAGTCATAGATTGAGTTGAAGATGTGGGTGTGGCTTGATAAAATTTGGTTGAAAGCCAGTAGCTCTTCTGGAACTGAATGAAGTTTCTATAATGAAGGGGCCTTAGAGATTGTTTAGTTCAATTTCCTCTTTTCTTCCAGCCCCCCTCAGGGAGGCAGTAGGTCTAAGGGCCTTCCTCAGGGTCCCAGGGCTGAGCTCTCTGGGTAGAGCCCAGACTAGCCCTTTGCACCATCTTGAAAACTTGATCAGGGATAGTGGTCTTTATACTAAGGAAGCTATTAAAGAAGAAATGATAGATGGGAATTTGAAAATGTTAAAATAATGAAGGAAAACAACCAGCCCCCCTCCCACATGGCACTTCAGACTGCCTGGCATTAACTTTCCAATCCTGTGATAATCATCTGTCACCTTGTCTGTAGCCCCTGGTTGGCTCTGGATAAAACATGTATTCTCTTTGGGTATTTAATGGTCCTCACAATCTTGCCCCAGCCTGTTTTTTCCAGGATGGTTGTACATTACTCTCCCAAACAGGGTTGCTTTTTTACCTGGAATGCTGTCATGTCACCTCCATTTTTTTGGAACCCCCATCCCTCCCTTCAAGGCCATATTGCTCAAAAGACCTTTCTGGATTCCCCTGGTTGTTGTTACTCTCCCCCATCACTTTCTATGTATTTTGTGTATCTCCTATATTTACTTTTTGTATTTGTAGCCACAGCATTGGTGGTGAGGAGTCAGGAAATCTTGAGTTTGAATTCTGCCACCAGGTACTTATCATCTGTATGATCTTGGGCTTCAGTTTTCCTATGTTAGAGGGGATAATAATGGTGCCTATTTCACAGGGTTATGGTAAAGAATGCTTTTTGTAAGTCTCAAGTTATTATTACTATCATTATTATTGAAGAGTTGTTATTGATTGATCAATCTAGACACCAGAAAGGATATTTGGAACTAGTTGCTTCCAAGGGGATTTCAGAATGATTGTGCTGCTATGGGATTAGTTAGAGTAATGTTTCTTGAGTTCTGTTAAAGATAATGATATTTCCTAGATTTAAAAGTATTGAACCACATGTATGTTTTTAATATTGCCTAACAAGGATAACATCATTACTCAATTAGGTGCTTTTTTTCCCTCCCTTGGCTTCTGTCAGGGAGAAAAATTTGCATATCTCTAATTATAGTCATTTGATAAAAATACTGCCAGGGCTTGACATAATATTAATTCAGATTTCCAAAAATACTAAATTTCCTTCCTCAATTGAGTCTTCTCCAACTGGTCATTGATTTAAATTACATAGTAAAAGGCTGCAATTTTGGAATGGGCCTTTTTTCCCCCCTCCTAGGAATGCCCATTATTCTAACGCCATACAGTGAAAAAGCAGAGCTTTCTTGAGGAATGGATGGGAAACATTTTTTTGTCTGTGAAAATACGGAATGATAAGTTCTTACAGAAATGATTTATTTTTGTTTTCTTCAAAGAGATTGAGAAGAAATAATTTCAAACCTGTGCCGATCATTAATGATTTTTTTTGAAAATGTAAGTAGGTTTAATGTGGGATTTTTTTTTTGAGTGATTGTCACCAAAGAAAAATTTAAGAGAAAAGTGGAAACCTATTAAGCAAATTGACCAGCAAGGGTTCTGATAAATGCAATGCAGAAATAAATTTGAATAAGCTAATTTTGTCCATTAGTGTGCTTTTAAACCAATTTAATTGTTTTGATTCAACTATTTTCTATTTTGTTTATTCAAATGGAGAATGATTACGAAATGAACTATGGGGGTTTATTATCTGACTAGCAGTTTAGAAATCTGGTTAAAAAAATAAAACTAGTCTCTAAGTATATTTTGGTAAGTGCCAGTGCAGCTAATTTAGTGTTTTATACAGATCATAGGGGTGTGTTTCCTGAGTGTGCTTTCTAAGAAACATTGATAGAGTTCTAGGACATGGGATATATCTAACCAGATTTAGTTCAGATGTGCTTGAGAAGTTTCATTTGTAATCCAGTGTCACTGCTAGCATCACTGAAGCTATGGCTGGTGAACGCTGCAAAATTTTACACTTTAGAAAGCCTGGGGAACTGAGAAGTCTGTGCCCATGTACGTAGTTGCCAGAGTTTGTCAGGGAGACCCAGTGTTAGGCCAAATTCTAGGTGTAAAAGCCAGGCAGATTTGCTCACTAAAGAAAATCTGTTTTTGCAGGTTTGCATTAACTTCCAAGAAACAGAACTCTGGCAAAGTTTGTACAGCATTCTTGACATTTTCTCCTTAAGGGTTCCTTTTCAGTAGATGTCTGACTCTTGTAGGCTAGGGGCATTGGACAGTGGGAAGACTAGAATATTAGGTTCATTAGACTATAGATTGAGGGGTAGAATGGACCTTAGAGAGGTTATGGAGTCCCTTTTACAAATGATATTCAGAGATTTGTTTTCCTTGAATTATTCATTCTTGTTCTACTCCCAGATTATTGCTTCATATTTGAAAAAAAAATTTAAAAACCCAACAATGCTTTCCCCTAAAATCCTTGGATAAGTATGATTTAATTGCCTAATGTCTGTTGAATAAATTGCTGACATGCTAAAAATACAAAACAAAACCTGGCTAGGTTAACTTAAGTCTGGCTATCGAACTGCTGGTCCCTAAGTCAGTCTTTCTGCCATGGCTTTCTAGCATCTACTTCTTTTTTCCTTTCATCTTCTTGTTGTGGCTTCTAGGTCTTTAGATTCGTTTCTGAGTTTTATTTAACAAAGGGAATATATATAGAAATACTGAGAATAGGGTTGCTTATATTTGGAAATTCATTTAACATTTATCTAGTATAGAATGCATATTCTAGTATAGCATAGAATCTACAAACAATTATTTTTTTTTATTTTTTAAGTTTAATTGATGCCTTTTGTCTTTACATCACAGTCATTTTAGAGTGTTGCCTTTGGAGATAGAAGATATGGACTTGGATGCTGGTTCTGTCATTTCCCAACTGGGTAACCTTTGGTAACCACTGAACCACTCTGGGCCTCAGTTCCCTTATCATGTAAAATGGAGAAGTTAGATTGGATGGCTTCAAATGCTCTATTTCCTTCCCTTCTCCCCCCCTTTTCCCTCAACAAATGTTAATTGCATCCCTGTCCTCAAAGGACTAATAGTCTGCTGGCACTTAACTGTGTATAGAAAGGATACAACATATACCCAAGATATGGAAATACAAAGTACGTACAAAGTGATTTCAGGAGGGAGGGAGAACTTAAAACAGAGGGAAAAGAGAAGAGCAGAGAGAAAATCAGGAAGATTCTTGTCTTGACTCCTAAAGGAAACTTAGGGATCTATATTTTCATTTATTTTATTAAATTAAAATTTTTTTCAAATGAAGCTCCATCTTGTCTCCCTTCCACCTACCTTCCTTCTATTCCTAATGGGAAAGCAAGAAAAACAAAGTTGTATAGATTGTATTTATCTATTTATTCCTGCATTGGCCATTCCAAAACAAGTCTCAGTCTTGACTCTGAGTTCATCATCTCTCTTTCAGGAAATGGGTAATAGGTTTCATCTTTAGTCTGCTGGAGCTGTGGTTGGTCATTGTATTGATCAGAATTCCTAAGTCTTTCAAAGTTAATTCTCTTTACAACAGAATTGTTACTATATAAATCATTCTCCTTGCTCTCCTTACTTCACTCTGCATCATTCCATTCATAGGAATCTTCTAAGATTTCTCTGAAATCATCCCCTTCATCATTTTGTACAGTTCAATAATATTCCATCATATTCATACACCATAACTTGTTTAGGCATTCCCCAATTGATGGTCACTCCCTCAATTTTAAATTCTTTGCCATCACAAAAAAAAGTAGTTATACTATTAACAAAGGCCTTTTCCTTTGATCTCTTTAGGGTATAGACCTAGTAGCAATATTGCTGGGTCAAAAGGCATGCACAGTTAATAGTTTTTTGGTATAAATTGCTTTCAAGAATGGACAAACCAGTTCAACAGTACATTAATGTACCTGCTTCCCATAGCCCTTCCAGCATGTCATTTTCCTTTTTTCTCAACTTTGCTAATCTAGTGGGTATCAAGTGGTATCCCAGCTGTTTCAATTTGTTTTTCTCTAATTATTAGAGATGTAGAAAAAAACTTTTTCAGATTGCTATAGAAAATTTAAATTTCTTCCTATGAAAAGTGTCTGTTCATATCCTTTGACTATTTGTCAACTGGGGAATGGCTATCATTTGTATAAATTTGAATCAGATCCCTATATATTTAAGAAATGAGGCCTTTATTACAGAAACTTGTAGCCAAGATTTTTTTTCTACCATTTATCTGTACCTTATTTTAGCCAGATTGGTTTTGTTAGTGCAAAAACTTTTTAATTTTATATAATCATCATTTTCTGTTTTACCTCCTGTGATGAACCTCTGTTTGCTCATGAACTTTTTTTCCCCTCTCCATAGATCTAACAGGTAATTTCCTTGTTTATTTCATCTGTTCATGATGTCACCTTTTACATCTGAGTCATGTACCCATTTGGAGCTTATCTTGGTATATCACATAAGATGTTGGTCTATCCCTCCACAACAGGTAGGGGAGGTATGGAAGGGACTACAGTCTAGAAATGGGGGGGGGGATAGAGGGGGGGAGATGGTCAGTACCCAGGAACAGAGGCAGGAATTAGAAAGGATGGAGAGAGAACAGGTAGTTTAGATTAAAAAGTGTGTGAAATAATATTACAAAGGTAGTAGAAACAAGATTATTACTGAGGACTTCAAATGTCAGTCTGAGGATTTATGCTAGGGGTAATAGTAAGGGCTAACATTTATTGATTGATTATTGATATATTGATTTGGCAGCTATTAAGAGACTAAATTGGACAGGGGAGAGACTGGAAGCAGGGAAACCACTTTTAGGCTATTGCAGTAATTGTGGTGAAAAATGGTAAGAGTCTGATTTGTTATTTTCAACTGTGTCCCATTCTCCATGATCCCATTTGGAGTTTTCTTGGCAAAGATGCTGGAGTGGTTTGCCATTTCCTTCTCCAGATCATTTTACAGATGAGGAAACTGAGACAAACAAGGTTAAATGACTTGCTCAGAGTCACACATTTAGCAAATATTGAGGTCAGATTTGAACTCAGAAGATGTGTCTTCCTGACTCCAGGTCTGGTACTCTATCCATTGCACCACTTAGGTGCCCTCCTCAGAGTTCTTAGCTTGGCCTGTAAGAGCCCATGCCATGGAATACTGGAGAAAGGCATCAGTGTTTATTTTGAATTCATTCACTCTATTCTAGATCAAGTTCATTTGCCTTGTCTGTCTACACGCTCAGCCTTTCTAAATCAGAAAGACTCTGTTTCTGGCTGGCTTTTTGTGACTTATCTATATTGCTTCTTTTAAGGGCATGACTAACTAGATATCTTCTCTTCCTTCTGGCCAAAATGGGGATGGAAGGTAGGAGGAGTAGGTGTTCCCTCAAAGAGAGTCCCCTTAATTGTAGTGTTGATGAGATTTTGTGATGTCTATTGTTTTTCATAGTCTAAGTAATAGGCATAATAATAATAATAATAATAATACCAAGAGCTAGGGGTATATGGGATGTTCAAGGACTAGCACCTCTGGTGTGAGGGCTTGCCAAGTCCTTTTTAGGGCTGCTCATCTACCTTTGGGGTCCATCTGGCATTCAATTCTCACCTCTGGCTCCAGGAAGCTGTAGCATGCTTAACACTGGCGCTCCCCCCACCTCTCAAATGGTCTTGGGCTAAACCAGGTTGAGGGTAACTGATAGGCCTCAAACCTGTCAATGAATTAAAAGTTGTCTACCTCAAGTATGCGAAGACTTTGGAATGGGTGGACGAGAATATTTGTTTCAGGAGCCACGGAGGCAGCTGAAGGAGCTATTGTGAAGTGTGTAGGGCTTGGTCAGCCCTCAAAGAGGCCAAGGTCATCCACTGCATTCTGGGCCATCTGCCAGTCATGTTGACTTTTGTCTTGCCACTGGACTTTGATGACTCCGAAAAAGAGAATGAGGCTGGTGACTTTGTACAACTCTGCTTCACTTAAATCTAATTCACGCACAAGTCAAGATATCACCCTGTGATGTCATTGGTCCTCTTTGAAAAATGAAGGATGAACAACAACAACCAATAGCTAGCATTTATATAACTCCTTAAAGTTTGTCAAGCACTTTATCTATCAGTTGTGATACAGGGTGTGGGAGTTAAGAGTGCCTTCTCTAACCATTAGCTATTCTTCCAGCCAGTTGGCAGCTGATGTCATGTTTGCTTAAAGTTGGCACATGGGGAGATTTTCCATGGCATGTTGGCTAGTTATCACCAATATACCCCTTCCATGTTCTTGTGACAGTTGCTGTCTACTGCCATCTGAGACTGTGCCATATGAGGATGTATGGAAGGGATTTGGCATGTTTAGCCAGAAGAAGCTAAGACTTTGGGGGGGGGGGGAGACATAATAGTGTTTTCAAGTACTTGAAACACTGTTACGTGGAAGAGGGATTTGATTTGTTTAATTTAGTCCAGAAGGGCAAAGAAAACTAGGGACAATGAATGGAAATTGCAAAGGAGCAGATACAGACATGATTCAAGGAAAAATTTCCTAACAATTAGAGCTATGCCCAAATGGAAGGAGTTGCTTGGGGGCAGGTGTGGTGAGTTTTCACTCATTGAAGGTTTTTCAAGCAAAGGTTAGATGACGCTTCGTCTGTTTCTGGAGATTATTTTTTGGGTATGGTTTAGATTAGATGGTCCCTTTCAAATCTGAAATTCTGTTACTCTTAAAATATGTCCCTTAGCCACTTTGCCCTTGCCCCTCCCCCCCAAACTCATAAGAATCATGGTTGTTAGCACCACCATTTTGGGGCCCATGAATGTGGCAGGGAAGCAAACTTTATAGTCAGGAGGTTGTGAACTGAATGAGAGCAAAAGGACCCACAGACTGAACCTGGGGGGTGGCCTATGACAGACAGAGGGGCATCCAAAGCCTATTTAAGAATCAACCTATCAGTCACAGATAGTATTTTGGACCCCTTCCCCATCATTCTCCCTCTACTGGGGCGGGGGGGGGGGGGGGCTGGGACCACCACCCGTTCATCTCTTCTTATCAGAACATGAATCAGTAACTTGGTATGGAAGGATGGCGACCCCTGCCCTAGTGGAAATTTCTTGTTTTGGATATCATAGGGGCATAATCAAGAGCTGGAAGGGACCTTGGAGCTCTAGTCAGCAGATCTCCTCATTTTATGGATGAGGAAATAGGCCCAGAAAGGTGAAATGACCTTTGGTCAAGGTCATGCAGGTAAGTGTAACACAGCCCACTTAAAATCCAGCTTTCTTTCCACTCTGCCACCTAGTCTCCTTATGGCCCAGGCTGTCATCCATCTCTCTTCACAGGTGAAGCAGAGACAAAGTTTGGTCTCTCAGATTAGGATTGTTGACCAAATTATGATGAATTTTGCATGGTGTTAGATAAAGTTGCTCTTCAAGGGCCATGGCCCACGTTTATGTTGATGCTTAATACTCTCGACAGTGATATTGGAGGGGGCATTTTCTAAACCAGTTAAGTCCTAACCTTAAGCATAGTTTATCTTTCTTTTTTGCCAAAGTCAAAAATTTTTTTTGTAGTGCTAAAGACCCCTAAAGAGAATAGCAGCTAGCTATTAAATAAATAAAAATGCCATTGGTAGAACAATCCTCCAATGTTGTTCAAGAGTACATACATACACAGAGCAGTTTTTAGCAGTGCCCCTAGATTTAAGCTGCTTAATCTTTGCACCTTTCCCAGAAGACTAAAATTTTACTTTTGGAATTTGGTTTACATATAATCTGTCTGTGTAACATGCATCTCACGTACACTGCTTTCTGGGCACTTGTCTCATCCTTGAATTTTTTTTTTTTGAGGCACTGGAGAGAGTGCCCCTGAATTTGGCATCGGAAGACTTCTAGTGGAATCCAGCCTCTTTGTGGGTGACTTTGGCCAAGCCACTGGACCTCTCTGGGCCTCAGTTTCCTCTTGTCAAATGAGGCAGTTGGAATGGATAACCTATAAGGGACTTCTCTGACTCTAAATTGATCTGTACAATGCCAGAACTTGAGTAAGCCATGACTTTTGGCCTTTTAAAACTAAGAATCCTCTTCATGGGTATGGTCTTTGCTCCTAAGTCTGTTACCTTATTTGATTGTTATAATAACCTGTGGAACCAGGCAGGAGCAGCAGATAAACAGCAGCCCTTTCACACCGGCAATGGACCTGATCCCCTTCCATTAGCTGGACTTGCTCTAGGGGAGTTGGGGGGGTTGTCCGGAGGAGAGAGGGGTGGAGGGCAAAGATAGTTGCTTATGACCTAGGAAATGCCTGCACTCCCCTAGCTCCCCAACAAAACAGGCCCCTCAGCTTTTGTTTCTATTTTCCCTGTGAACAGCTGCATTATTGCTGCAAGAATGGTGTCATTTTGAAAATGACATAGAGTGGGAAAAATGTACTGTCTACCCAAAAAAATGGGAGATAGGGAAATCTGTCAGGCCCATTTAAGGCCTGGATTTTAAGGGTTTTCACCATTGCAATGTACTGGCTTAACCGTTAAGGTAGACGATGACATGGATAAGTATCCAAGCTAAATATAAACCCTAGCTAGCAGCTTATTTTTGCAGGGAAATCCAAGAGTCGTTATTTATTTTGGTGAAGGGTGGGAGCCTGAAGAGAGGTTTTTGGTCATTACCAGAATATGGATCATACTAGGTGCTAGAATAAAAGTTTGCCTTAAGAGTTACCAGTTGTTGATTTGTTTTTAAAAGTAGTTGGGCTAGAGAGATTTTCAGCCCTTTAAGCCAGAGGCATCAAGCCTGTGGCCCATTAAGATGTAATTGGAAAAGATTTGGGGGGGATACAATAGCCCATAGATAATGCTAATTTATGGTTTTCTAAGTCAATATTACAATTTGCAGGCATTTTTATGTAAGCTTAGCAGCCCTATTTCTCTTTGATTTTGATGCCTCTGGTGAAAGATGAACCTGAAGGCTTTGGTGTCCCTTCCTATGGCATCAATCAGTAAACAAAAGAATGGGACAATTTAATGTGTTTGGTTGGGGAGAGTGGGAGGAGGAATCATCAAATTTTAAGAAAGCTGTTTAGGAACGTTCTGTTATCTCCTCAGTCAAAATGATTGCAGGCTCTTGAGCCCGCTGAGAATCCCCATTTTGATTTTGCTTAAGGTTCTCTATTTTCGTTTTGAGAGAAAACAGGCCTGGTGGTCGGTTAATTTACAAATGGTCTCCTCCTCCCGTGCTTTGCTTCCCCAATGAGTGCCACATGTGCTCTGGAAAATGCCAGCAAGAAAGCAGTTTATGTTCGTTTGCTGGGTCCGTTTGCAGGATCTTGCTGAAATCCATCTGCTCCTGGAAAGAAGCAGCCGAAGCTGTGTTTTATGAGGCACTCACTCAGGCTGTGGGGACCTAATGAGAACAGGCACAGAAATAAACGGTCCTCTTGTTTGTGTTTCTGGGGCTAGACAAAGTCGGTGTCACCCCTTTTGTATTAAGAAAGGCCTGGAAGCCTTCCCCGCTGGTGCCTTCAATGGATTTTTAACTTCTTGGAAAGACCATGGGAATGAACGTTTAAAGAAATGTCAAGGACTTGTTATCCCAGCATCAGCATCCCAGGTGGGGAGGACCTCCTTGTTCGGTAAATCTCAGAATTTATAGTCCTCCCTTCTTATCATCCTATTTTGATTTCAATAAGAACTTTCCAGAAATTAAAAAAAAAACAAACCCACAGAAATATAAATATCTGCAGTTACAGCTCTGGGGACTATTTGGAGGAAAGACATAGAAAGGAGGAAATTTACGTTTGGAATTCTAGGGATGGATCCATACTGCCACTTTGACAGTCTTCTATGGTATTCAGGTGAATTTTATTTCATATGATTATAAATGCACCTTTTCTGAAACCTGAAAGGCTTGTTTCGCAATGTCAGTGAGAGCGAACCATATCTTCCTCTGAGATTAGAACATTGAAAGGGGAAGTCCTACTTCCTTTAAACACTGGCTCCTTCTCTTCCTTTCTCTCCCTCCTTTTTTCTCCCTTGTCCTCTTAAGTAGGTTCCTTGCTAAATGGGACCTTGGGAAGCACACCCTACAAGTACAACTAGAAGAAAGACTAGAAAAAAAAGAAAGCAGTAAAATGTTTCATCTTTCAACTCAGAGACTGAGCTGCATCTTCCCATATAGCAAACTTTATAGAATATAAACAGCTGATTTTTCATGTTGCTTGCATTGATTCCTTTTTGCTCTGTTAAAGAAGTCACTCCTTGCTTGAGTGACTAAAGATCTTTCCAGGTCTTTGGGGACCCCCCCCCCACATCATGAGTATTCATGGCCAAAAGCCAAAAAAATCCTTGTTGGTAGTTTACCATCCAAAATGCTGATTCAGAGTATAGCTTCTTAAATCAGTAAGTTCTATTTCAGAAACTAAGACATTTCCACTTCTCAAAGCAAATTAAAGGGTTTCTTTTAAAATTTAGACTCTGCCTACTTTTTTCATCATATTTGATGCACTTTATGGCTGAGCTATGAAACATTAGCCCTCAAAGCAGCCCCGAGTATAAAGTTTTTGTATCTGTCAACTGTGGTGAATTTAAGCTAAGAAGATGTCATTAACATGTAGCAATCCGTCAATCCGAAAAGCATTTAATAAGTGCCTACTATATGCCAAGTATTATGCCAAATGCTGGAGATAGACAAAATTAAACAGTCCCTTAATGAAGCTTATTTTTTATTGGGGGATGCAATAAGCACATATTTAAATTCATTCAAAATAAAAGCAAGGTAGTTTATTCAGGGTAAAGAACTAGAAGGGCATATAGGATCAATCAGATCAGGAAATAAATAGGCAGCTAGGTGGCGCAGTAGATAGAGCTCTGGGCTTGGAGTCAGGAAGACCTGAGTTCAAATCTAGCCCCAGACACTATCTGTGTGACCTCTGTTTGCCTCAGTTTCCTCATTTGTAAAATGGGAATAATAATAGCACCTACCTGGAAGGGTTGTTGTGACAATAAAAGGAGATCATATTTATTTGTACAAGTGTTCAGTACAGTGCCTAGCCCACAGTAGGTGTTATATAAATGCTCATTCTTTTCCCCTCCTGAAGGAAATGGCACTGGAGCTGAGCTTTGAAGGAAACTAGGGGATTCTAGGAAGTGAAGATGGAAATACATTTTAGGGGTGGAGCACAGCTTGTGCAAAGGTACTGAGATGAGAGATGGCCTATGTGGCCAGGGCAGTGAGGTGGTCCAGGGGACAGAGTGCCAGGCCTGGAGTCAGGAAGACTCATCTCCCTGAGTTCAAATCCAGTCTCAGACAACTACTAGCAGTGTGACCCTGGACAAGTCACCTAACCCTATCTGCCTTAGTTTCCTCATCTGTAAAATGAGCTGGAGAAGGAAATGGTTCTATCACTCCAGTATCTTTGCCAAGAAACCCTCAAATAGAGTCATGAAGAGTCAGACACACCTGAAAAATGACTGAAACAAAAAATCTGCCAGGCATTGTCCTAGGTGTTGTTAAAACAAAGATGTAAATTAATAGGTTTACCTGTTGTGTCCCCCTAGTACAGAGATGCTTAACATGCCCAAGGTGGGGGGTGGGGTTCGTTGATAGATTTCAGGGAGTCTGTGAACTTGCATGGGAAAAAAAATTACATCTTTAACCTCTAAAATTTAGCATTACCTTCAATTATTTAAAAACATTATTTTGCAAAGAGTTCCCATAGACTTCACTCAACTGCCCAAAAGGGTCTGTGACACAAAAAACCTTTGAGAACTTTGGAAAAAAGGCTATTAGTAGTAAGTAAGTTTGTCTGTAACTTTTGTGTTTATAAGCCTCGTTCCTAGCTCAGTGCCTGGCAATATAGTAGGTGCTTAATAAATGCTTTTTGGATTGAATTGGATCATTCCTTTAAATTTCTATTTACCAAGGAGTGTGTGGTGGCTAGTCAATCCTCTCTCCACTCCCCCTTTGAAGTCTGTCTTCTATGATCATTTAGATTCTCACCGTTTTATACTGAGAGGGCCTTCATAAAGTTTTCAAGAGCCAGGGTATAATTCCATAAAGTTTAGAAGGCCATGATAGAACTTGAGCGTGACCAGCATGCTAAAAATGGGTGCGAGTGGGGCTTTGAGATCAGAGTACCAGATAGTTTTTCTTGACTGGGAAATTGATGCAAACACTCTTGTCATGATTCTATTTGGATAACCTCGGTTCTCTGATTTGTGTTTGCTCTGGGATGCAAGGGAAACAGTATTGAATAAGGAGGTTTTTTTTTCTTATATGAAAAAAAAATGAATGGCTCCATAAACAAGATTAAGAAGAAGATGAGATAGCATCAGTATAACAGACTAACATTTATTACTGGCCTCATCTCATGGGCTTGTGTGTGTTTTAATGATGTTGTGTTTGAACCAGATAAGGACTTTAATCTGTATAATGAAGGTTCTGTCATATGCTATTTTGCCCAGAAATTCCTATTTGCAGCAGCACGGTGTTCAGAATTGCTGAGGTATAGCAGAACTATCGAATTACTACCTCTGGATTATAGGCATAATAATAAATAGTTCATGTATATGCTTCACAGGTTACAAAACACTTTCCTTACAACACTCCTGAGTTAGGTAGTGAAAGTATTATTGAGAGCCTACTATGTGCTGTGCATTATTAGGTGATGGGGATGCAACTTCACAAATGAGGTAAATCCTTGCCTTCTAGTTGTTTACATTCTATAATTAAGCACCTACTATGCAAAGAGAGCTCTGTCCTAAGTGCTGGGTTGCGCATGCATGTACGTACACACACACACACACACACACACACACACACACACACACACACACAAAATGGAAAACTGTTCCTGCCTGGGTTGACCTTAAAATCTACAAAGGGGGAAAATGTGTAATGTGTAAGAAAATAGAAAATACATATAAAGTAAGTACAAAATGATTCACAGGGTATGTTAGAGAGATAGCATTAAAGATTTGGGGGTGGGTAAATCAGGAAGGGTTTTGTGAGGACCTCAGAATTTGAGCTCAGTCTTAAGGACAACTAGAGATTTCAGGAGGGAGATGGGGGTGGGAGGGGATGGTTTTTGCCAGCACATGGAAGCACAGGAGATGGAATTCTAACTTCTAGCAATAGCAAATAGGATCTTAGACCTAGAGCAGGAAAAGAGACCTCAGCTGCCATCTAATGTGTCCTTTTTATATATAGAAAAGGAAACTGAGGCTTTGACAGTTAAAGAAAGTGACTTGACCAAGGTCACACAGGTAGTATCACAGATAGGATTTGAACCCAGGTCCTCTTAACTCCTAAGGCAATGTTCTTTCTATTATTCCTTGCTTTGTCTGGAGGGTGAGGTATGTGAGGGAGCCAGGAAATTAGGTTGGATGTAGAATGTTACGGGTCTTAAATGTCAAAACAATTTCAATATAGATTTCTTCCTTCTACACTGGATCTCATGTTTTGAGTTAGGGTCCTATACAGTATAACACATTCATGGCACTGTATACAGGGCTTCAGCGTTACGGTACTGCCCTATGTACTTGGGCTCCTCCCTGTAGGAAGCTACTAGATTGAAGTTGCTTTCCTGGTAGTAGGGGAGGCCAAAGTTCTAGTCTTTTCATCTTCCATATAGTAGCTCAGTTCCTTACTGCTACTCCAGTAGGGTGGTCTTCTCAAGGGACTGTTTAGGACTTTGCTCTTTCTCTCTGGAAGGCTGATTTCCCAAACTCTTCCCAGAACTTGACATCATCCCTCCCCCTATTCAAGATGCTGTTGTTCAAGAACTTTGGACACTCCCTGAGAATGGTTAGTGGGATGTCGCCTCAGGCTCATAGAACAGTGTGAACAAAGAAAGGGAGGGAAGAAACTGCAAAGTGTTTGAAAGACAGAGTAGTCCAATTTGGGTATAAAATGGTGGGAGGAAGGTAATGGAATGAAGTTTAGGTGGTAAAGAGATGCCAGAGACTTAAATGCCAGGCTAAGGGGTTTGAATTAGATTTAGAATGAAGGGATCATATATTTAGAGCTGGAAGGTACCTTGAAGGCCACGAAATCAATCCTTCACCCATTTGACAAATGGAACAAGGCTCCAAGAGGTTCAGTGACTTGAGGTTAAGTGATTCTGGGTCTCTCACCTAGTAAGTGTCTGAGGCAGGATTTGCCCAATGCTCTACCCATTGTAGGTGCTGGGTCCCTGAAACAATGTATTTTGATCAGAGAACTGACAGGGTCAAGTTTTGAACTATGTGGTCAAGTTTTGGACCCAACGTCCAGTAAGCAGTTTTCCTACTATCTTTGAAAACATTTGAAATTCTTTTTAATTTAATTTAAACTTAATTAACAATCATTAGCAAACATCAGCATTTCAATATACAGAGAAAGAGAAAGGTCTGCAGACGAACCTGAAATTATATGCAATTGTTTAAGAACTCAAAATTTTAACATCCAAGTTATAGGAAGAATCAATAAAAACCTTTAAGAACATGAGCCATTATCTTTCCCAGTGGTAAGGTATGTATTGTACTCTAAGAATATAATCGAACGGGTTTGTACAATTAGGAAGTTCTACCAATTGCTAAAAATGTATTTCAAAGTAGAATCTAAGCTAAATTTGGCTTATTTATGCTAGTTTTTTGGTTGTGTCACTTTTGTGGACCTTTTTCATGATAGATAGGCTTTTAAAGATAGTGGACAAGTGACTTGAACTGAACTGGGGCCCGTAAACTTCTAATTGTGTCTATTTTCAGGCCATCCATTGGTTTTTAGAAACTCATGTGAATTGTCACTTATCAGTGAGAAATTTTCCAACTTCATGTTTGTTTGGTTCACCCCTCTGGGGATATGAAAGTATATCCAAAACCTCATGCAGTACAAATCAACCAGCTTTTTATTTTGTTTTGTGGTTTAAGGACCCTTCCACCTCTAAATCTATGACCAATATGGGAACTGAAGGTAGGTGAACTAGATACCTTCACATTAAGCTGGTTTGCTTGGTTGCACTAACACATCTAATCAGTTCTTCCTTCTTCACTTCCCTAAATTAGATTAGTTGTCTCTGTGTAGGTTTTTTTCCCTCATTGTTGTACGTTGTTCCTTCTCCATGTAAACTGCTTCTCCATTTAAATTAAATGCTTGTGGGATACTTGATTTTATTTGGATAAAAATATTTTTAAGTGGAAAGTTGGAATCAAGAGGTACTATGAAAAAAACCCCAAATGTTATATAGTTCAGTAAAATTGAACCCACTCCCCACCAACCTAGTCTGGCTCTCACATGTCAATTATTTAATGATTGCATGTACCCAAAGAGTCAACTTCAGCTGTGTGCTTAATTTGGGGAAAGCCAGATGCCTTACACACTCCTTCCCTTTTTACATTGAACCAGAGTTGACTTGGTACTTTCTATGGGCCCCAGCACCTTACTAGACACTGCAAAGAAACCCAAAGAAATACCAAAATCCGTTTTTTCAATGACTTATCATTGATCGGTCAATCATCAGGCTTCCTGTTTGAAAAATACAAGATTTACTGTCTACTCTGAAGAACCAAAGAGAGAGGTCACAGAAAGTATTGAGTGATACAAGATAAAAGTTTAAAAAGATTATTCATAAAGTTTATTTCAAGACAGTATACCCACAGATCTCAACAAATTCCTAATTTAGCCTGACTTTCTCATACCTCTAAAGTATAATTTGCAAAAAGAGTTAAGCAAAATAAGGCAACCCAGAGCAAAACTAAACTAAACAAGAAAAATCTGAGGGATTGGAACTGTTGGCCTAACCAGTAACACTTGAGTAGTGTGTGTTAACAGGATGAAAAAGTGTTTGTTCTGACTTTCATTAATTGGCACCAGTGTATTTGACTTTGGTCTTGTTGTTCTTTAAAGTTGTCTTCATTTATATAGTTATTATTAGCATGGTTCTCGTGATTTTGCTTTTTTCACTGGTATTAAGGGGGGGGAAAACAAAATTGAAGACAAGAAGATGGCTAAGTAGATGTGTGAGGTCTTTCTCTCCCTTCCATATGCAGGCAACCTCTTCATAAAACCATATTTACTGGGCCTAACAGAGTTCATGGACATGTATTTCGTTAAATCAGAGATCTGAAAGGAGCCATAGAGAGAGAACTTTGTTATGACAGAGAACAGCGTAGGATACATGAGACATAAGAACTGCTCACCATCCTAAAGGCTTCCACGCAAACGTCCGGAATACGTGGCAAAGCATAATAGGAATGAGCATCTCGTCTGTTAGCATGGGGAATTGAGAAGTGACTAGAGATGATTTATTTTCCCAAACAAAACTAGTAGTTTTAATTGCCAATGAAGGAACAGAGGCTGGCTGCCTTAAAGACCACCTTTTAATTCTGTAGTGGTCTCTAAATAGATTTCATCATGTAGTCACTCTATATTTTCATTTTTTTCTAGCCCAGCAGTTTTGAATTTCTATGATTATTCATGGAATATTCATATTATTCTGGTGATAGGTCACCAATAATAATAAGAGCAGCTAGCATTTAGAGGCCTTTCCTTCCTGCCCTTTCTCATTATTTATTCATTAAACACGGAATATTTGAGCACCTGCTATTTGGGATGGATCACTGTCCACACACTGGGGTCCACAGAGTAGTGTGACCCCTGGTTTTTGCCTTTGGGTATTTGACAGCTGATAAGATGAGGCACAGGTGCAGCAGTCAAGTAGCAAAAATTAGTCGAGTGAGAGCGTTGATTAAAGTGCTAAATGAATCCTATGGAAAGTGAGTGTCTAAGAGTCTGCAGCATAAAGGGGTAGAGGATGGGGGAGGGGAGAAGACCATTGCAGCCTGGAGTGGTTGAGGGAAAGGTTCATAAACGAAATGATCCATGATCTGAGCTTTGAAGATATGATTGGTATAGTTGAAGGGCATTGTCGGTAGGGGAAATAAAGGCATGGTGGTGTGGGAATTAGCAAGGCATGATTTGGGGATAGTGAGTGGACCACTTGTCAGGAACTAAGGGTTCCTATTGAAGTACTGTGAGATTAAACCACAGCACCATGTCATAGAATCATGTATTTGGAGCTGGAAGGCCCTTGGAAATCATCCAGATCAGCTCAGTCATTTTATACCTAGGGAAACTGAGGCCCATTGCAGAGGAAGTCACTTATATAAGGTCACATAGAGTAGAGGAAGCAGAACTGGGATTCAAGGACAAGCCCTCTCACTCCAAATTCAGAATTCTTTCTATGTAGATCCCTATCTCTCTGATCAATTTGGAAAAAAATAAATTGCCACCAGATGGCTGAGACCCTTGAATGTTAGGTCAAGCCAGTAGGAGTTTTGTCTTGCAATGGACGGGCCAAAGAAAATTTTTCATCAGGGAAGTGATATCGTGGAACAAGAAGATTAATTTTGTGGTGACATTTGGGATGGAATTTGGAGAGTAAGAATTTTGTATAGGATGTCCAAGAAAACCAGCCAGAAAGTAGCCTACCTGTGAGGTGGACTCTGGATTTGGGTAGTGGTCATAGCCTTGGAAAGGAAAATAAAGCAATAGATTTTTAGGGAATATTGACTGGATTTGGGGGGAGAGGTGACAGGGAAAATAAATGATGGCAGCCCCCATTTATAAAGGAATGATGCTGAGTTTGCTATCAGATGTGTTGACTTTTTGATTTGGAGCTTCTCAGCAACAGACACATTTACCTGACTGAATCTTAATGCATTTATGTACTTTTAAGTGTCTCTCAGCAAAGAGGTAATTGAATTACCTAGAATATATACCAGCTCAAGCTATTTAGAAGAGTCCCTATATTGAATTTAGCCTTGTCCATATCAATGACTATGTTCCCTTACAGAAGGTACTGACTTTTTTTTTCTAAAGGGTGAAGAATAAATTGAATTATTGTTATTTATTTACCATCTCTGCTTTTATTTTCCTCAATGTGGTATGATCTTCTAAATATAATCCCAACAGCTCTGTTTAGGTATTTTGGCTATCAAATGTAGATGGTGTCTAATGGACATCAGTGTTTTATTTAGTACATGACATACTATCAGTGCTTCTGAGTGACATTTATTTTTCCTTTTAAGTGTTTTTTTTTTTTAATTCTCTTTTCTTTTTATGTTTTTGTTGCTTCCCAGTGACCCTTCTCCATCCCCCAGTAGAACTTCTTTCCTTATAACAAGTAGTCAGGCAAAACCAAGTATGCCCTGGTCTTCTCCTGTAGTCTCTTGCTCGCTTCTCCGCCAAGAGATTGTAAGCTACTCTTCATGTCGGTTCCCTTTTCTGAAGTCATAATTAATCATAACTCTGAAGTCACTCAATGTTGTTTTTCTTCATATTGGTTTTGCTTATTTCATTTCATGTTTGAACATCATATTGCTGGGAATATTCTTATTTGCATCTTGCTTGAAATTCTAGCATTATGATTTAATATGGCAGTTGGAAAAATTACCTAGGATGATGCATGCTGGGATACATATTGGAGGCTCTCCCTATCACCCCCACCATGTTCAGGTCTGATTGGCTACTTCACTTACCTACCTGGCATGGTGCTCCTCCCCTCTACTCTTCTCTCATTCTTTTCTACCTACAAATATGGATGTATCTCCTCCTTTTGTAAAACAAGGATTGTAATGCTATTGAAGAGATTTGTTATTATTTTGCCATCTCTGGTTAATGATTAATTCCCCAATGGCCCTGCTTATCATTATCATTATCATTATTATCATCATTAATAATACTGATAACAACCAAGTACCTACCAGCTGGAGTATCTTCTCCCCCTTTCCTTTCCTTTCTCCTTAACACCTCAGGCCACCAACTTGCCAATAGTAGGACCCTTCCTCCTTCTTTTCCTCTCTTCCCCACCTCCCCATTATCTCCACTTGGAGGAGATGAGGATCACCAGCTACAATCCTTCTAATGAAATGGAGGGCCATCAGGTCATATCTGCTCTGCCATTGTATCCTAAGGGTCTTCTGGGCTTGCACCCTCTAGCCTCCCTCTCCCCCTGCTTAGCCCCCAGAACATGCACACAACTATTAGATTTGCTGATATACCATGAATCATACCTGACTCTGAAATCTACCCTACTTCTGACAGACCTTTCCATCCACCCTGAAGCTGAACTCTCCTTGTTGTCTTCTCCAATTAAGCTCCCTGAGGGCAAGGACTATGTCAAAATTTCTCTTTGTTTCCCAACCTCTTAGCACAAGGCTTGGCTCATGTTGTAGCTGCTAGCACATAGTAAGCACGTAATAAATACGTTTTTAAAAAATCCATTTGTAATTTGCTTCATGGGTACATAATGCTATCTATCTATCTGTCTGTCTGTCTGTCTTTATTAGTTCATTTGATCTTCACCAGAACCTTATATTATAAACATTTTGCAGATGAGGAAACAGGATCTAAACTGAATGAGTACTAAGAAGTGGAGCTGGGATTCAAAACCCGGATCTTTTGAAATTCTTTTCCATTTAAACTAGATGCTTGTAGGATACTTGGTTTTATTTGGATAAAAATATTTTTTGGTGGAAAGTTTGAATGAGGAGGTACTATGAAACCCCCCCCCCACAATACTGAATATTTCAGCAAAATGTAACTCACCACCCACCATCTAATCTAGTCTAGCCTTAATATGCCAATTACTCAGTGATGGCATGTATCCAAAGAGTCAACTTCAGTTATATGCTTAACCTGGAGAAAGCCATAGCACTGGGCAAGCTCAGGCCTGTATATCATCTGACCTTCATTGTTCCATTATTTTTGCAGAAGAAAGTACTATTTTGGGATGTACTTTATTAGCAACTTTAGACAAAGCTATCTGTTTAATGATAAACCAGTATGGTAATTTTTTTCCTTATATTCTGAGGACACACCTAAGATGAGAATCAGAAGTGTGAAAAAGTCCCCATTTGACCATGATTTTTTTTTTCTCTTGTTACAGGTTATCTTCAACCTTCTACTAATCCAGCTAATTATTATCCACCATCAATCATTCCAGCTGTATTACAGTTAACAGTGAATGTTGGAAGTGAGATTAAGTTGTTATGTGTTGATCGTCACCCGGTGAAGTGGACTTTTGAGAATTCCGCCCTCCATTTTGAATCACGCAGAAATACAGACACATGGCTCACCCCCATTGCCAAGGCTCAAGATACAGGCAAATATACATGTACCAACGAAGTAGGCTTGAACAGATCCATTTATGTATTCGTTAAAGGTAAATGTGTTGGTTTTTCGTGCTCTAGATCTGTGGTCTCAGTTTTAGTGGGAGTTCAGAAATCTTGAGCTCTGGAGGATATGATCCTTGGCTTTGGGAGGGCACACAGCACACAACCCACTTAATTGGTTGCATTCTTTTCCTCCTTTTTCTGCTCTCATAATCATGTCTGGAGCCCTGTCTAGAAGTATAATGAAGTATTACCTCCTTTCTTAGTGTATAGAAAGTGTTTTGCAGCCCTTAAAATGGTATATGAACGTCCACTGTTATTATTATTATTAATGATGATCTTGTATGTTTAATCAAATTTTCCCATCATCTGAACACACCTCTTGAAGTATAAATTAGACTCCCTTTGGAAATACATTTACCCTTTAAATATTCTTTATCCTTCCACTTAGAAAATCATGCCTTTGTGTGTGTGTGTGTGTGTGTGTGTGTGTGTGTGTGTGTGTGTGTGTGCTATAGTTTGTTAAATGAGAAAACAAATGCACTTTCAGAGATTAACTTTGGAGACTGCTTTTCTGAGAAGCAGCAGTTTAGACATACTCACATAATGTTTTTCGTCTCCTAATCAAGGTAAAAATCCCAGGACATATACCATGATGGTGTTCGAGACTCTAAACCCTAGACTTGGAAAGACTTCAGTTCTTCTTGGCAGAAAGCTATCTGAACACTGAGCAAAATCCGCCTTGGCTCTGACTTACCCATAGAGTCATCCAAATGCCTATGTTTAGGAAAGGAGGTACATAGTGGTCAGCAGAGTAGACAGCGGGATATTGTGGTTCATAGCAAAATTAAATACTTGTCCCCTGCACAGTCTTAAGTGCTGAATAAATATTTGATTTGTTTAGGAATCTTGGTACCCTGGAAATAAGTAATATAATTAGCATTCATGTACCTCACTTTTCATGAAGTATTCAAAATATTTCATGAGTTTTCCCAGAATATGTATAATAGTGAGTGGTGACTCTGCTTTGTAGATAGAGAAACGGGCCCAGAGGGACTCTGTAAAGGTCCCTGGGATGTTATGTTGACAAGAGGACCTTGTTCCTTGATTGGATGGATGGAACCCACCGTTGACCTGTGTTACCAGGGAGTAACCTGGGCCTGTGTCCCTAGCTTACTGGTTGCTACTCATGAAGTTAAATGGAGCTTCACAATGTGATTCTTCTTGTCTGTGTTTTCCTCAGTATTTTCCTCACTCTCATCTGCCACATGCACTCCCTGGTCCCACAGAGCCAACCCGCATTTATTTCTATACCTGACACTTGAAATAATTGCTTTTTAAGTTAATCACTATAGTAGACTGTGTTCTCTTCTAAAACATGATTAAAATCTGATCAGGGTCCAGTTGCATATAAAGAGTATTTGACTAAAAAGTTGGAAGAATCGTGTTAAACAAGTATCTTCTTTCCCAAAGTTTTCAGTGGGACCCTCTCCCCTTCTAAAGCTTTTGGTATTTGCCAAATTTGGCAAATCAGAAAATTTAAGTGTTCGAGGTGGGGGGAAGGGAGCACAAAAACACATTTTCACATCTAGCCAAGGGTTAACGTGAATGAACAAATCTATTTACTAAGAAATCCTTGAAGCTGACTTCCTGAAAGGTTTTCCTATACCAATCTAGACAATTTCAAAGGTTACACTCTTCAGGTAGGGGAAAAAAAATCCTATTAAACTCCCTATAATCTGGAATCATTTCAGTTTTCTATGACATTTAGCTCTTCTTCAGAAATGGTTTTTGTCAGATTTGTCGTATGAAACGACTTAGGAGGTGGAAGGAATTTGGGGCAGTCCACGTCCTTGAGAATCTTACAGCCTAGAAGCATCTCATTTGATAAGACTTCTTCTAAGTGTTCTCCATCAGATAAGCTTCTTTCCTAATTTGTGCTATGGCTTTTATCAGGGAAATATATAAATTACTGTATTTGGGTTTGAGTGATTTAATCTCCTTCTGGTATCAGACCAGACTTTTAAAGACTAAAGAATCCTAGAATTATGCATTAATGTTTTAATAAAGGACATTCTGATGAGAAAACAAAGAAAGGGCTTTTTTTGGTTTTTTGGGGGACTATTTGTTGGCTTCTTTCATTTTTATTTTTGTCTCTTTCATCTATCTATCCATGGATAATTTTATGTGTAACTTAGGTTAATGTAAAACAGATGCAAAGCCATACAAAATTAGCTGATAATTTAAATATCTAATTAATAGATTCAGTCTTATGTTAGGTATAATGATGTATCTTGATGTGTAGAAGAAACAAGTTTCATATACATAGCTAAGATATAAGTTTTTTTTTTTTCAAAAGGGTCAGATATTGGGGGAAGAATACGGGCAGCTAAGTGGCACAGTGGATAGTGTCCTCCTCTTCATAAGTTCAAATCCAGCCTTAAGACACTTACTAGCTAAGTGACCCTGGGCAAGTCACTTAACTCTATTTGCCTCAGTCTCCTCTTCCGTAAAATGAGCTGGAGAAGGAAATGGCAAACCACTCCAACATCTCTGTCAAGAAAACCCCAAAATGGGGTCATGAAAAGTCGGACACAACTAAAAACAACTCAACAATTAGAGACAGAATAATGCTTTTCTTTTTTTTAAACAAGTGATACTTTTGACCATTTCAAGACATTGTGGCTCAACACTTGTGCTTTTTTGGAAGTGTTCATTATTTTCTCTAAACTGTTCTAGCATTAGAGATAGGAGTAAAAAGGGTAAAACTCTGGACTTAAGCTCCATCCCGGCTGCATCCCCAAGCAGGAATCTCTGGGAGACTGAGAAGCTGGAGATGGTCAGGGAAGGATAAGAAGGTTCTGGAAAAGTTCTCCCTTCCTCGTGAGACTACAACTCCTCCTTACCCCTTCTTTCCTGCAAGTATGAAAGAGGCCCATTTTTTCCCCACTTAATACTATTTTATTTTTCCCAATTATGTGTAAAGATAGTTTTCAACATTTACTTTTATAATACTTTGAGTTCAAAATGTTTTTCTCCCTCCCTCCCATTCCTCTCCCCGCCCAAAGACAGCAAGCAATCTGATATAGGCTATACACGTACAATCATATTAAACATATTTTCACATTAATCATGTTGTGAAAGGAGAATCAGAACAAAAGGGAAAAACCACGAGAAAGAAAAAACAACATAAAAAGAGAAAATAGTATGCTTCAATCTGCATTCAGACATCTTAGTTCTTTCTCTGGATGTAGATAGCATTTTTCATCATGAGTCCTTTGGAATTGTCTTAGATCATTGTATTGCTGAGAAGAGCTTAGTCATTCACCGTTGGTCATCATATAGTATTGCTGTTACTGTGTACAACATTCTCCTGGTTTTCTGCTCACTTCACTCAGCATCAGTTCATATAAGTCCTTCCAGGTTTTTCAGAAGTCCACCTGCTCATCATTTCTTATAGCACGTAGTATTCCATTACATTCATATACCACATCTTGTTCAGCCATTCCCCAATTGATGGGCATCCCCTCAATTTTCAATTCTTTGCCACCACAAAAGGAGCTGCTATAAATATTTTTGTACATGTGGGTCCATTTCCCATTTTTATGATCTCTTTGGGATACAGACCTAATAGTGATATTGCTAGATCAAAGGGTATTCACAGTTTTTTAGCCCTTTGGGCACAGTTCCAAATTGAAAGAGAGGCCCATTTTCAAGAAAATCAGAGGAAAAGAATCTATCAACACCTGCCTTACAGGGATAAAGCATAGAGAGAAATATAAAATGGATGGTGATACAATGGAAAATCTCTCATGTATGTGTTCGTTTTTCTAAAACCTTGGTTTTGGGATTAGGGTGGAATGGAAACTGAGTAAATCAACACATTTTCTGCTGCCTAAAAAGTAAGACTCAAGATGCATGATGAATAGGACTTGGGGGTGGCAATACTTGTATCCAGTCCTGTTTCTGATACTTATTACCCTTGTAATTCTGGGCAAGCCACTAAACCTCAGTTCGCTCATCTGTAAAATGAGAGGTTTGGACTTGATAGCCCTCATATAAGAATGTTAAAATACTTCCTCACAATCACTCTGAGTTCTTTTCTTATCTCTCTTTTGATTTTACAGATCCCAAAACTCTCTTCCTTTTGGATCGTCTTCTCTATGGGAACGAAGGCAGTGATGCTTTAGTCAGCTGCCCTGTGACAGACCCGGAGGTAACCAATTTTACCTTGAAATTATGTGATGGAAAGCCGCTTCCCAAGGACCTGATGCTTATTCCTGACATCCAGAAAGGCATCACCATCAAAAATGTGAAGAGAAGTCACAACAAGGTCTGCTTCCAATGCTCTGCCTACCAAGATGGACAGTTGAAGTTGTCTGACAGGGTGACCCTGAAAGTGAGGCCAGGTAAATGAAACCCTCTTAAATTTGGGAGCTGGAGAATGGGCCACCTTATTAAAAATGGCCAGTTTTAGTCTGATAAATCAGGCAGTTGGCCATTAGCCAAGAAATTCACTCACTCTGACTACCATCATCATCCCCACCCCACAGCTTCCTCCTAGTTCCCCTCTTGGTCTCTTTTTTCATGTTTTCTATAGATGGACTTGACTGTGTGGATTATAGGGATATATAATGCACCAAAGCTTCACTATATTAAGAAATGGTCTTCACATATAAATGAAGCCCACGGGGTGGTTTTCTTTCCACTATTTGAAAAGGGGGAAAATAGGTTAACACAGAAATTTAGTTATGATCCATTTGATTAAGGTGGTGGTGAGGTGAAATGTTTTATCAGCATTTAGTAGCATCTCCTGCATAGAGTCTTTTGGTCTTATATAATATCACATGCTATAAAACTGGTCCTAGTCTACAGAAGGGAAGTTCAATTGAATTTGGATTCAGGTAGGAGTAGGGTCATAGACATTTTTTTTGAGTTGTAAGAAAATTCAAGAGTTTACTCAACTCCAAGGTTCCCTTAAATATTTAATATTAGGCTAGTGAAAGTTTAGAAATAGGGGTTGGATTTATTTTGCTTTTACTTGGGGGTATCATTATTTCAGTGCTTTTAAAAGGTTGATGGGAAGTGTAGTGGTACTGGTGGGAGAGTGGAGGACCTGAAATGAGAGGTCCTGAGTTTGAGTCCCAATTCTGGCATTATTATCTTTACAAAATACCAGTGGATCATAGGTATCAATTTTTGTTCAACCCCCTCATTTTACTGATGAGGAAACTGAGACCCAGGGGAGTTTAAGGGATTTGTCCAGAGTTGCATAGATAGTAGGAAGGGTAGAACAATCAGTAGAACCACCTTTCTGTGGCTTTGTTTCCTTTTTTTTTGTAAAATGAGTGTAATAGTACTTTACTACCTACCTTGTAGTATTGCTTTGAAGAAAGTTGTTTTTTTTTAATAAACCTTAAAAGTGCTGTATAAATATGAGCTGTTCCTCATGATTTACTTCATGTGAGTGCTTCCTTCACTGTGGTCCAGTGGTAAGAGTATTGATTCTGGAATCCAAGGACTTGGGTTCAGATTGCATCTCTTACTCTTAATACCTATGTAACCTTGAGTAAGTCACTTAATCATTTTGTTCCTCAGTTTCCTCATCTGTAAAATGAAAGAGTTTGACTAGATGACCCTGAGACCTTTTTCATCTTTCTGCATGTCAAATCTGATGTTCTCCTCAACCCCCTCGCCCTCCAGAAAAAAACCCAAAACAAAACAAATAAACAAAAAAAGTCCACAACTCACTTTGTGACAAACCTCTTGAATGAAGACCTTTTCTTAATTCCCCAGACATCAAAGTACAGACTATTCAGCTTGACCCAAGACCTGCCAGTCCATATGCCCCCCTGGCATAGAGCCTTTGAAAACCCAGGCTCCCTTCTATTTCATGATAAGACACTGGAAGAGCACTGTATCATTATACCATTAAAATCTGTTTAATCAGCTATAGGGGAATAATTAATAGTGGAATAAATGGGCCAGGGTTTATTTTACATTTTATTTAAGCAATTAGTCTAGTGTTTAAACATGTTCAAGCTTATGAAGGTTTTTTAAAATTTTGTTGTATTTGATTTGTTGGGTGGAATCAGCTTACAAAGCAGAATGACTTGAAGTATATGGCTCCCTTCTGTGGTATCCATTCAGACGATGGGGGGGGCGGGGAAAGCGAGGATAAATAAGTGGGCACAAATGAATTGTGCCTTTTCAAAAAAAAAAAAAAAACAACAACAAAACTCTAGAGATGTGTTATAGTACCACTGGAATCTGGTGTATCCCATCTGAAAAGCACTACTTTATAGGATTAAAAAATTAAAGAAAGAGGCAAAAAAAATGACACTCCTGTGCAGGGTTGTGCCATAAGAATCGTCTCAGTCACTTACAGGCAGAAATGGGCAAAGCATTGTTCTTAGAAGGCATGTGGGGGAAAAGTGGATGTCTTTGATTAAAAGAGCTTAATCACGCACTGGCATGATTGGAGTACCGTAAGTTATCTGGGGCTAAAGATTAGGTCTTTCCCAAAATTGAGTTGGCTCCTAACCATGTTTTGTTTTGTTTTTTTCCTTTAGGCAATTGGGGTTAAGTGACTTGCCCAAGGTCACACAGCTAGTAAGTGTCAAATGTTTGGTCTGAGGCCGGATTTGAACTCAGGTCCTCCTGACTTCAGGGCCGGTGCTCTATCCACTGCGCTACCTAGCTGCCCCACTAACCATGTTTTTTTAGAAGAGTATTTCCATATGCATTCCTAAATTTATTTCCTTTCAAACCAATATTAATGCAATTATTTGACATAATATTTTCAGTGTTGAAATCTTAAGGAAAGACCTGAGATGAACAGGTAATAAACCTCTAACCTGATTTAGCTTGTGTTTTACTAAGTGGTAGTAAAAATTAAAGTGGGTATGTGTTGTCCCATGGTTTAGTAAATGTAGGATATTAAAATGGTGGGATTTTATCAGAAGAGTCAACTCTTCCCCTGAGATTGCCGATTGAAACATGTACCCTTTTCTTGCAGCCCCTCAGAGCGTGCCAGAAGTCAGCTTGCTCAAAACAAACTACCTTCTCAGGGAGGGCGAGACCTTTGAGGTCGTGTGTATGATTAAAGATGTGGCTAGCTCGGTGGTGTCCATGTGGATAACGGACAACAGTAGGGTACGTTTATGGTTGTATTTGTCTACTGGGCTTGGTTTCTGTTTAAGGAGAAGTTATGTATGTATGTGTGTGTGTGTGTGTGTGTGTATACACATACACACACACATACATATACATACATACACACACATATTTTAACATAGAGCCTTTCACCCCATATGTAGGTTTCTTCCCTTTCATTCTTTTGTTTCTAAAAGAAACTCTAAAAGATGAGGTATTCTAGGGATGTTACTCTGTCTGCCTACAAGTTTTCAGCTGATTAGGCAAAATAAATGGAACAGAACTATGAAGTTATTGTGCTAAGCTGAACATTCCCCTCCCTCCCCCTCATTTTATTACCTTCCAAACAAGAGAAATTTGTAAGTTTATAAAAAGATGCAAACAGGCATCTTCCAAAATGTTTTTTTTTAAAGCAACTTTGACAGTGAAAACTGAATGTCAAGAGTATCATGCTTTCCTTTTGAATGAACTTGATGTGAGATTTATTGGGAAGATTAAAGTACGAACGACTCATTATTTTGACATTATGATTGACAATATGCAGTTTTGCTATTCATCCCATTTGTATTTTTATTATTAAAGTGATAGGAAGAAATATACCACATTTCCTCTTCCATAGTTAAACAATTGTCCTACAGTTCCCCTATGTAAGGAATTGCCTATCCATTAAGAACCAACTGGCATTCAATTGCCAAATATTCCTTAGTAATTTTGCTTGAGGTTTTTTTGCTGTTTAACTGGGTACTTGGTACCAAAATACTATTAACTAACCTTTTAGTTGACTTAATCCCTGGTAATAAAATGGTTGGTCACCTTTCTAGGAATCTTGTCCCATACATTGGGTACCTAGGTCTGTTTTTAGGAGACACCTTAACACCAGGTAGTTCCTTCATTAAAGTCTCCTTTGTCTTTAATAAACATGACCTTGAAACTCTTCCTATAAGAATCTTCTTAGTAATTTTGAGTATAATGTCATGGCTACAGCTTTTAACTGTTGAAATTAATTCTGTTCATAGCCCAAATAAGCACTCTAAGAAATTAAAAGGGGGAGCAGGGAGGAGAGAGAAAGAGAGAGAGAGAGAGAAAACTCCCTATCTCCCCTCCCCCTCCTCATGCCCTATATGCCATAGGGTGTTTCATGCTTGTTTTAAGAACTCTTTACCAGACAGGTAACCATGGTGATTAACACAATACAAAGTTATTATAATGGTATTCATGTAGACTTGTAATGATACCTTGCTAAATGAAGCCTGCTATTGACTAAGATGATGGTGTGAACCATGGCCTATGGCATTGGTTTGAATTAGCAGGGGAAGCGAGTTTAGTTCCCATATCATATAATTTAATAAAGCAAAAGCATACATATGGATTGTCTACTAATCTTACAGAATACAAGCCCATATTAATTGGCTTTCTATAATCCCTTGCTTCAGCTGGGAAAAATTGAAATTATATGTGTATTTTAGCCTTTGTGTATAGAGAAAATTAGCCATTTTGAGATGTTCAAATCAAATTGCCTCCGGCAAATTTGTTCTGAATGCTGTTTCCCCAGAGCTCTGCACGCCATTCTCAATTAATCCACTGGTGCTGCTTGATAAGCACTTAGCTGTGGGAGCTCTTTGGGGAAATCCCAGTCTGCAGCAGCAAGGGTTAAGGAAAAACTGAATCCTATGCAAACAGTATGTGACTTGCAGATGGGGCTTCTGGCTTTGTGCCAGGGTCTTCTATAAATCATTTATTGGCTTCATTTTCCTTAATTGTGGCTCCTTAATTGAGAGTGACCACATTTAGGAATAATCTTAGCACTCTGTTATTTTATATTTTTCTCTATAGGAAAGACTTTTGTTGTTGACTTTACAAGTATTTTTTTTAATATAAAATCTACTTTATAAATTTCATGAACAAATTTGGAATTGCATTGATCTGATTGGATTTAAAGTTGAATATTCTTTTTTAACCAAAGTCTTAGGCATCATTTACAACCCATTAAATCCTGATGAGTTCTAACCCTTGAAAAGCATATTGTTCTCATTTGTCCTTAAAATTATTTTTGACTGGGCCCTTAACAATGATGTTTGGGTCTGGTAGTAATTTTTCTTATCATCAATGGAGAGGAATTATTTCTTTCTAGCAGTGACTTCTTGAATATCCCTGAATGACTTAAATTCCCTATCATGGAAATGGTTGGGGCTGCTTGCTGTAGGAATAGAAACCAGATATCCGAAGGCAGCTCTAGAGTTTAGTGTGTTCTCTGCTCGGTGACATTAACTCAGACACAGGAAATGTCTGTCAAACACTGAACTGGATAAAGGCTAATGTGAAAATGTCACTTGACCTTACTATCTCTGCTTGCAAACCTTGTTTTTAAGGCCCCAATTCTCAGTAGTCGATTACCGCCAGCAATTTAAACTAGACTCCTTGATATGGCAAAGGCTGATTTCACAGAATCATGGAGCTAGAAGGATACCTTTGAGGTCATCTAACCCCACTTGCTCATTTTACAGATAAGAAAAGTGAGGCCCGCACAGGGAAAGTGACTTGTTTGACTTGTCTGTGGTCACATGGTAGTTAGTGGCAGGACAAGTGTTTCTTGATTTGGAAAAATATACTAACCATTAGCTCCTTTATCTGTAGCTGCCCTGATCTTATTCTTGACGAGACTTGTAAATTAAATTTTGAGTGTTCTCAAGTTGTTTAATTTCTTTTGCTGGAAAAAGGGGATTGTATCTGGCATCATTTTTTTTTTAAATGAAGAATCTTCCCAATGCCTGCCCATGAGGCAAAGATAAAAGACAGGATAGTGTCACCTCTGAGATATTTTCACTACTAACTCTCCTTAGTCGAATTTCAGATAATTTGGGATTTTGCCTCACTAGGTCTAGTTGGTGTATTTCAGAATAATAAAAAAAAAAATCCACATTTCTATAGTGCTTCAAAGTTTGCAGAGTATTTTTCTCACAACAGTACCAAATAAATAATGTAGTAGAAAATATTGCTCCCATGTTATTGAGGCTCTGAGAGAGAGTTTAAGCTATGGCTGCCCGGCTAGTAAGCGCCTGAGGTGGGAGTCAAACCCAGGTCTCCTGACTCCCAGGTCTAGCATGCTTTCATTCCCATCATGGCAACTCGGGGCAGAATGCTGCCCCGAATAAGACCTAGAGAATAAGACCTAGAGTTATTAGTTATTCCAGAGCAGATGCAGACATCACTTCGTGTGAAGGTGTTGAAAACCCAGCAAAATGCCTTTATAGCATTCTCTTGCTTTCATTAGGATGTGCCATTCTCTTCCTCCTCCCATATACTTCAGAGGCTTTACCAGCCTTAACCTATCAATCAAGCAATCAACAAGCATTGTTAAGCTATGCTTCAGGCAACTGGGCTACTTACCACCAGGTGTTCTAGAATACAAAGATAGGTTACCCTCATGGTGCCTCCATTCTATTGGAGAAGACAGATATACATCTATTTTATATTCTATAGAGGATTGATTCACTGTCATAAAGGCTATAAATTTGATCTTTGTGGTATTTGGAATTTTGGATTCCATATTTATTTGTAAGAAACGTATTCATATGCATTTTCTTTTCTCTCTATAATGACATACTTTCAATATGGTATTGTAATATGAAGAGAGGTTCCAGTGACAGATTTGTCATGATGCCTTATTATTCCTTCTTAAGCAATGTAGGACATGAATATTAATATGATGAAGTTAATTGCTGCTATTTTTAATTTATCTAAGAAAGATTTTGCATCTCTTTTAGATGTTAATCTTTGATATATTTTTTTTCCTTTCCCCTCTTCTCTAACCCACAGAGTAGCACACATACTCAAAGCAGGCATTCTGGTGATTACGCTTATGAACGTCAGCACATATTGACAATCAGTTCAGTGAGAGTTAATGATTCTGGAGTCTTCATGTGTTTTGCCAATAATACTTTTGGATCTGCAAACGTCACAGCAACCTTAAAAGTAGTAGGTAAATATCTCAGTTGGGAATATAGAAATTATTGTCTATGGTTGGAGATGAAATTGGGAGGTTGGTACTTTTTTTTTTGTTTAACTAAAATAGAACGTTGAACTTTAGACCATTGCGGACACGCCATGTTTTTTTAACCTCTTTATGCCGGAACATTGAGGCCAAACTATACCAATTAAAATTTCCTAAAAGGGTGTGTAAAGACATAAATAAGGTTGTTTCAGTTGAGACCTGTGGGTTGTGTGGGAGTTTTTTCCTCATAAAGTCTCAACCAAGTTTGCCAATGTAAAATTACGCTTCCAATTTAGAAAAATCTTATGCTTCCTTTGTGATGCTACTTTAGAAAAATGGAGAAAATTTATCTACTGTAAAACCTAATGCTAGTGTCCTGGGACAGTCATTGACCTTTTCTGATCCCCCACCCTCATTACAGTCGACAAGTGTTTATTAAGTGCATTATATGTTTAACATAAACATTGCAGTTGTAGCTTGCCTCCTGAGCTGGTAGGAAGACTTTGATAATTTGAAGACCAGAATTGGTTGGGAAAATGTAATTGGAAAATATTTAAGAAAATAAATAAAAATAGAGTTGAACACAGATAATATTAATATGTGGTTTTCTAAATCAATATGTGGTTCATAGGGATCCTTATGTACAGTTTAATATGCAGTTTCTATTTGTCTTTGACATCACTGAGGTAGACTAGTCTTTCTAGGAGGTCTACTGAGTTTGAAGGGGGTAGAGGAATAATTGAAACTAAGCATCCCAAACTGGAATTTGATAGCTGTTTGGGAAGGATGAGGGTGGAGGGCTTGGGTGAGGTGGAATCTGGACCTGTGCTTTCATCAGTGTGGAGGGAAGAAATGATGAATGCAGATAGATAGCACATTTCTAATTTGCATTTGAGTGCTTTCCCTAGGACACTGAGAGGTTAAGTGATTTAACCACAGCCACACTGCTAGCATGTTTCAGAGGAAGGACTTCCTGACAAATATGTAGCCCTCCCGTCCACTAAACCACGATGCCTCTCATGGTATTGTCTGTACGGTATCTATATTTTCTCTTTGACCTTTCAATATCAATCTCTAGGACAGTGTCTGGGTTTACATTGCCAATCACTACCATGTAGAATGTAAACTGTAACTAATAATTTAATTAAACATATTTGGGAAAATCCTTTGATTGGAAGTGCTATGTAGGTTTAAGTAAGTTAACACTGTTGTCATTACAGTAAGACATCTCTCATCTTCAGTTCGGCCATGTAGGTAATTGTAGCACATAGGATATGTTTGTTGTTTGTTCTTTTCGGTTGTGTCTGACTCTTTGTAACCCCATTTTGGGGTTTTCTTAGCGGAGATACTGGAGTGGTTTGCCATTTCCTTTTCCAGCTCATTTTACAGATGAGGAAACTGAGGCAAGTGACTTGCACAGGGTCACACAGCGAGTAAGTATCTGAGGCAGGATTTGAACTTAGGCCTTCATGACTCTGGGCTCTGCACTCTATCCCTCTGAGCCACCTAGCTGCCCAGGATGAATTTAGAGACCTAAATAAAGGGATAGATTTAAATACTTCTTAGCCTCTTGGAAAATAAGTTAGGTGATGGGATTGGCTTCCTAACTTAATCACTACATCATGAACTCATTCAGCTCCCATTTACTCTGTGCTCTGTAGGGGAAAGAGAATAGGCCTGGGGGAATCAGGAAATTTAGTTTTCTTCCCATCTCTGCCACTACCTAGCTAGGCGACTTTGGCAATTAATCTTTGGATCTCAGTTTATTCTTCTGTGAAACAAGGTGGTTGAATTCTCTTTAAGTTTCTCTAACTAACTAAGATTTCCTTTTAGCTCTGTGATAGATACTCAGATCCTTTGCTCAAATGCCCTCCTCCCAACCCCCTTCTTCCTCAAGCTAGATAGGTACTTGGATCACTCCAATGATGTTCTCTACTTTGTAGGTTCTAGACTTGTACATTAAACCTATTTCCTTTGATAGGAAGGCCATTGGAAAACTAGCCACTGCTCTTGAGAGGGTAGAGGGAACTATTGAGAGGGAGAAAATAAGGAGCAAAACTCGGTTTAAAATTGTTAGTGGCAGTTACTCCTTCTCTCCTCTGTCTTCTCTACAAGCTTTAGCTGCTGCCATCTTTATGATTTTTGCATGTAGATGAGGGTGTTAGACCAGTCAACCCCACTGTGTGAATATTTGCAGGTAACTCCCACATTCTGGTACCAGGTGAATGATGTTTAACTTGGTTTGATGAAACAGTTTTACATAATTTGACTCAATGAGAAAGATCCTGAGTTTAAAATAGAAGCAACCCCTTCTCACTCCCCTTCATCCCCTCCCCCCAAAAACAAGTCCAAACTTTTCTCTGTCATATTCGATATCACAGACAACAAGGAATAGTGGAAAGGGAGCTTTCCTTGGAGCCAAGAAGACTCATGTTCAAACTCCACCAACGAAAAAAAAGGCTATGAGATCTTGATCTTAATCAGCCCCTGAGGATTCTAGGCAATTCTTTAAGACTCTCAAGTTGCAGAGAAATTAACAACCAACATTGATAGGAGGGATTTCCTCTTCTATGACATTCTCTATAGCAATGAAATTGCAGGTCCAGGGCCTATTCCTATGTAGTATCAAGTTTGTTTCAGAATCCTTCCCAGAATCTCAGTGTGTGTCATCCTTTGTCAGTACTGGTAGCACAGCACAGCTTAAAGCCCTTTGTGGAGAATGGTAGCAACCTGATGGATGTGGTGTTGGGTTTCATTCTGTTTTCGCTTTTAAGTTTGCTCAATAAATGTTTTCTATGGCAATGTTAGAGGTTTGTGGCACACTCTAGTTCAATTGCTGTTTTATAATTTGGCATCTCTTTCAATGTCATAATGGAAAATACTTCATCAGATTGAACATGGAAGAGATACTTTGCTAACAATTATGGTGCCAGAATACAGAGACAGGAGACTATTTTGGCCCCAAACGTGATTGCAAGCCCTTTTATTAATTTGAATAGAAGGCCATGCTTTTTAAATATTAAACTCTGTAAGTGCTAATTAGCTAAGTTGATTAGGGAGCATGTTGGTATGATATCAGCCTCAGAAAGCAATTAGTAAAACTGTTATAAGCGCATCTTGGTATGTAGTCGGATTTTTTTCCCCTAATCCATTCATCTGTTTCCAAGAATACAATGATGCGTAACTGGAAAAGTGTACAGCTTTGAAATCTGACCCATGTTTTGTGGGTGGATTTTGGTGGGGTGTGGTTGAGCAAAGGGAGCTCTGGGTTAGAAAAGAGGGAGGAAAGTCATTGATCATTTCATTAGCATGGGTATGAAAATGATATCAACCAATTCCAAATGCAGAGATCCCAGGGTAGGTATCTTTATAACAGCGACCCATAAGGAATCATGTAATTCTGTTAATATTTTCATTTCCTGGGTAAGAAATGTGATATATCTACTAAACCAAAAAAATTACACTGAGAGTGTGAAAAAAGATAGCAGGGGAAAAAAACCACAGGGGATTTAAGATAAGGCTGTTACATAGAGAACCTGAGCGAAATCTTTTAAATGCAAATATTTTTGGCAAACACTTCTGGACATTTTGCCAAATAACACTTTGAGTTATGAGCTTGAGAACCTGAGAAATGATCCATTTTCAAGAGAGTATTGTTATTTTAGAAATTAACCTAAATTAATTTAGGAAGTCATTGTCCAGTAGTTGACCAGAATGTTTTCAATTACTTTGTAGTTTCCACTATGGTTTATGATGGAAATTGGGAAGTAAAGGGAAGCATTTAGGTGATTTATTAGGAGCTGATCCTTCCTAAGTCAATTTGTATTCTTTTTAAAGGTCTAAATAGTACAATGGACAGAGTTTTTTGGACCTGGGTTGTTTTTTTGTTTTTGTTTTTTTTTTTAATATTCTTTAATCTCTGTGAGATTGATACAGATGAAGGAGTTGGCTATTTCCTATGGAACTTTGTTCTTTATTTTTAAAATGTTTATTGATAGTATTTGTTCTTACATCACCTTTATTTCCCAATACATAAAAGAGCCATCTTATAGTATAAAGAATTAAAAAATTAAAGGGAGGGGAGAGGAAAGCAGTTCACCAACAAATTCATTTTCTTTAATGCATTAAGCAAAGCAATGAACATTTTTAAATAAATTTTAACACTAACTCCTAGAAGTACATATTTATTGAGCTTCACATCACAAAGAACTGACCATCCCTAAATAAAGAGCACTACTTGAGGAATGGGAAGTAGAGACTTAAGGTTTCTCTGGACTCCATTTCTAAACTGATTTTTGTTATATTAACATTGAATGAATGTTGTGCATAGTAGCAAATTTCAAATATAGTAAAATATCCTTTTTTTCCCCCTTTTGCTATGTATTTGACAACTCTCAACACAAAAAAATTTGGAAATTTTAAAAGTACTTGAATTTGGAACTGCAAACCTAGTCATTTACGATTTGTTTTTCAAAGTGTGTACATTATCTTTAACATGGTAATTAAACTGTTTCTATGTTATCTTCTAAACTCCCCCCCCCCTTTTCTGTGTATTTCTCTAGACTTTGCTAGTGGTATCTTTACTTACTTACATAATCATAATTGGTGTTCTCTATTGTCATTTTAGTTCTTTTCCCAGTAAATTTCAGGTAACTCACCTAGCTATTTATCTTGGCAATGCAAAGGTAATGTAGTTTTCTTGGTCATATGGCATTAAGTATGTGAAGTATGTACCTATATAAAATTTTGTATTCGTAATTATGGGTTTATATCTTTTCTCCTCACTAGATTGTAAACTCCATGAGTACAGTCATTGTGGCTCAATGAAACTTAGTCTGTATACCAACCATCGTATATAATATCTTGACTAAAAAAATAGTCTTTTGTTAATTGTTTGATGAGTGAATGAATGAAGTGGTAAAAGACTTCATTTTCATACTGAAAAAGAGTTTATGCACTGGGGGCTTGAATTAATCTATATCAAATGAGAATTCCTTCTGATGAATGAAGGCTTTGGGAAATGTCATTGTTAACTTTTTTTCCTTGATTCTTTTCTCTGTTATCATTAGAAAAAGGATTCATTAACATTTTTCCCAAGATGAATACCACAATTTTTATAAATGATGGAGAAAACATAGACTTAGTGGTCGAATATGAAGCATTTCCCAAACCCGAACAGCTTCAGTGGATATATATGAATGGAACAGTCACAGACAAATGGGATGATTATACCAAGCCAGGAAGTCAGAGCACTATCAGGTAAAGGAAAGATGGCAGATGTGATACTTGGGATTTGAAACGTTTGAGTCAAATCTTGGAATATACTTTGTTCTTTGGTTCTTATAGGGTGTGTGTCTGTATCTATAAATTAACAAAACTTTAGTTCAATTATGCAGAGATTTATAAGCAAGGCACAGTCCTTTCCTTCAAAGAGGTTTACCATCTACAGTTGGGAATGTGGATGGAGTAGGGGGAGCTTAGAGATACACAGGTATCTTATTCTCTTTGATATTGTTAAGTGTCCTAAGAGAAGTTATAAATTCTTGAAGGAATGTGGTCTTCTAGCCAACTGAACTTTCTATTTAGTTTATAGTAAAGCAGAAGACTCTTTCTGTTAAACTCTGTTGAAATTTCTTTGCAGAAAAGGCTAATATATTTTTCTGTATTTATAAATAGTTTTTCGTGAGTAATGCTTCAAAATTTGACAACTATGAAGATAGATCAGACCTCAAAGACCTTGGGGTTCTATTCTGAATTTTGAAAGTAGAAGACATTGGGTTGAATGTTGACTGACTTAATAGTAAAGCCTGAAAGTTGTATGTACGTACTTGTGCTTTAAACACACACACACACACACACACACACACACAAACACACACACACACACACACACACACACACACACAGAGTAACAGCCACACTGTGCAATGACTGACTTTGATAGACTTGGTTTCTCTCAGCAATGCAAGGATCTTAGACAACTCCAAAAGACTCATGATGAAAAATGCTATCCACATCCAGAGAAAGAACTATGGAGTCTGAATGCAGACGGAAGCGTACTCTTTGCTCTCCTTTTCCTTTGTTGTTTTGTTTTATTGCTTCATTCTCATAGTTCCTGCTATTAGTTGTAATTGTTGTTAATGCTTAATATGAATGTATAAGTAGATCCTGTATCAGATTGCATGCCATCTTGGTTGGGGAAGGGGGGAAGGGAGGGAGAGGGTAAGGTCAAAAATTTAAAACTCAAAATTTTATGGAATTGAATGATGAAAGCTAAAAATAAATAATTATTTAAAAACAAACTAAAAAAAAGACCTTGACACTGGAAAAAGAAAAAACATAACTGTAATAACACCCACTTTCTTTTTCTTTTTCTTTCTTCATCCTGAGAAAGGGGCACAAAAAAAACCCAAATTATTTGAAGGCAACAGACTTCTGAGTAAATGACTCATGTTATTAATAAATCAGCATAATTGTAGGGAATAGAATTTTTGTAAATCAGTTTTTTCCCATTGCCTTACATTATCATCTTAGGCTTTGTTTTCATTCTGCTTGATCAAAATTCAATGGATAGTGATTTGTAATTCTTTAAATTATCTATAAATGGACACTTTAGGATAGTAAGAAAACCTTTCATTTTAGATAAGTCAACTGCCTACTTTATTAGTTGAATTACATGTATTTATATATTTTATATATGTTGCCTGTAATTTAGGAAATCGGTTGCTATCATTTTTTGTGCCTTGTTTCCCCTACATTTATGGTTTTAGAAATTTATTCTTGTCACGCCCACAAAAATTTGCTTTATCTATGATACACAAAATTGACTCTTCCAAGATTTTGTTTGGTTTCGAGATCAGAAGTGTAAAATCCTAAATGATGTTGGGATTCAGGATCCCAAGCCCTAGACGATGTAATTTCCTAGTGGGAAGGCTCTCTAAACATTTTAAGTATTTTACTCCCAAGTGATTAAAATGGCATATTTCTACTTGGAGATGATAAAAATGCATGATTCCACAGATCTGTGATTATTTGTTTTTATTTTCTTTGTAGGTACATAAGTGAACTTCACCTTAACAGATTAAAGGGAACTGAAGGTGGTCCTTATACCTTTTCAGTGTCTAATTCAGATGTCAGCGCCTCTGTAACATTTAATGTTTATGTAAAGAGTAAGTAAAACTCAATGGTTCATTGTAATTTTTTTCTAAGTGACTTGTGTCTGTAGCAGATGCAGAATAGAACATGTGCTCTGCAAATATATTTTATGGTAATTGTGATCTTAAGAAAAATAACATGGACTGGTGGCAAGAACCCAGTGCCAGAAAGTTCATTTCTTGTCACTGCTGCTTATTACTGAATGACCTTGGAGGCGTTCCTCTAGATCAATTAGGTTTTTTTTTTCCTTTTCTTTTCATTTCTTTCTTTCTTTTTTTTTTGGCTAGGCAATGGGGTTAAGTGACCTGCCCAGGATCACACAGCTAGTAAGTGTTATGTGTCTGAGGCTGGATTTGAACTCAGGTCCTCCTGAATCCAGAGCCGGTGTTCTCTCCACTGCGCTTTTCCCCCCTTTTCTTAAGATACCTTTAGATGTGGCAGAAATTTAAAAAAAGAAATTTCACGTATTTGTTACTTACAATGGAAATTCAGAGGTTGCGAAAGAAGTTGCAATATAATTTTTTTGCCCTTTAAGTAGTATCTATACCAATGTGAACAGTTTGATGCTGTCATATCCTTCAGTATGGTAAATGGGATAGTGGAAGGAGGGCTGGTCTTGGGGTTGGTCAATCAGGACTTGGTTCTGGTTCTGCCTCTGATGCCTAATTGACAGTGTGACCTTGGGCAAGTCACTTAACTTCTTAATGTCCTTGACCACTTTGAGGGACAGTGAGTTACTTAAGGACAGAGGGAGTCTCTGTGGTTAGAGTTCTCTGCCATGATTAGCACACAGAATATGCATATACAAATCTAGCCAAGAAAGCTAGAAGTTAGTAGGATTTATTCTTGAGAGCACAAGTTGTACATGTGTGAAAGCTTTGATTTTGGCTGCAGAATCAATGTTTGTCTGGAGTTTTATAACCTCACTTTAGTACTTGCGAAGATTGGTATCATATGGGTCCTTCTTCCTCCATAGAGACTTTAGCTTCTTCACACCTTCATAATGCTCACAAAAGAAAATGAAATAACACTGATATTCAGTTACCTCCCTCATCGTAAACATTAGGGTGAGGCATAAAATAAGGAGCTGACCGCCAGAAGTGTTGGCTGCTGTGATGGAGGAGATCCAGCCCAGAATCCAGGATGGAAAGGGAATCGTGGTGGACTTAGTAAAGTCATCCAAGTGCTTCTCTGTGGTAATGACATTGTTCTAGCTGGGTCAGTAGAACAGAAGAGATTGGTAACCACTCAAGAGTTTGGCCTACCCATCCTCATTGGAAAGATACATGGATGAAAAATATCTGTAGTTCAGATTATCACATGTATTTGGATGGACAACTCAATGCTTATTCATTAACCTGCTTTCCTGGGATAGACAATACAAATAATAGACCACAAGCTGGCCCCCAAAATAAATAGGAGAACAGACTAGATTGCCTTTAGGAAACTGCAAAGGTCCCATAGTGATCCCATACTTTTCCAAGAAATGGAGGTCCATCTCCTTCATAACAAAACTCTTCTGGTATTGCTATAGGGATGTAAGATGTGGAACTTGACAAACTTCTAAGAATTGAAAATGGATGTTACAGAGTAGGAAATGACAAGGCTTATAGTGGATGTTGGTGGCCCCTAACCAAAAACCAGTGAGGAACTTGGAAGAAAAAGAATAAAAGATGTTACCATGGAAAGTAGAAGAGAAGTTGGTCACGTGGAAAGAGCAAGGGATAGTAGGTGGATGTCCAAGTACTCCGCTGGTGCCACAGCAACCTTAGGAGAAAACAAAGGCCCTTAGTACATTGAATTCCCCCTATGGTGAAATTATGGGAGGGTGTGGTTGCTGTGCAATCCACATTGTTAGAAAGAATATCCAAATTGTAGAGACTAAAGATCCATTTGAGCAAAGCCTATGTAACTTTATAATGACTGACTTGGAGGAATGCATATAATTATCAAGCATGATATGGGCTTTCACAAGTTTCTTAATGGGTTGCCTTTGAAAAGGTCATTTAGAAGCCAGTAGTTTGGAACTTGGAACATATCGGGAGAATAATAATCCTCGTTTTTTTGCAATTCACTTTTCTCATAACAACCTTATAAGGTGTAGGTAGTAGTTCAAAGATTGCCCCCATTTTACAGAAGAAGAAAGAGGCTTGTAGAGGTTAAAAGTTGTTGCTAGACTAGCTCAGCTGAGAATTGAGAACTTTGTGGCTTAGGATATAGGAAATCCTTCTTAAGAGAGACTCAGGAAAGAGAGGGAATGTGTATTCTCGGGTACAATGGTGGGGATGCAAGGGAGAGTGCCTGTGGGGGTGAGCTGGTCCTGGTGACTCCTTCAAAGGGACTAAAGTTGGGGACTACCTGTAGATGTAATATCTGTAGTCTCCGTTCTATCAAAAACTGCATGGTCTTTGAACCTCTTTCATTGCTTTCTCCTTCATGTCTTTTTGAGTCAATCTCTCTTCTCTTCCTAACTTGGAGATAGATTTCATTTCAAGGTGGCACCCCCTTGTTTGATTCTTCTTTGCCCTCCCTCCCCACCCCACAATGTGGACAGAGAATCTTATGGTCTTTTCTAGATTTCAGCCCATTAATCTTCTGATGCGGATTTGAGAACAACACTGAACCTGACTTAAGGCATTGTCCAGAGCTATAGAATTTAAGAGCTTGAGTTTTGTTCTTAGAGGTAGCATTATTGTAGGAAATTGAGAACTTTCTCCATCCTGGAATGTTTCCCAGTTCTTCACAAAGTGTGTAAAGTGTTTTGTTTTTTAATTGGAAAAATATTTTTACTTGAGTTAAGGACATTGCATTAGGGATAAGGCTTTCTTTTTAAGCTTCAGTTTTGTCCATTCTCATGTTTTTCATCTATGAACTTATTAATCAAGAAGTATCATTTTCATTCCATTGTGTGGTTTGAGTACAAATGAGCCCAGTTAAGAATCGTATCATTTTAGAAGGCTGGAAACATGGTCATTTAAGCTTGACATTTCATTCGTAAGGACATTGATTTCCAGAGAGGGCAAGTCATTTGTCCAGGGTCCTAGGGATGAAGGATTGACAAAAAAAAATGATAGAAGTAAATTAAATTTAAAAATTTATTTATATCTTGGTCTTTTTTTTTAAAAAACATCACTTTAATTTCCAGATAGCTCCCTCTGCCTTTTCCCCCTTCTCCAGAGAGCCGTGGCCTTGTAGCAAAAAATAAGAAAGAAAAAAAAGCAGTTTTGCAAAACTAATGAACACATCAACCAACTGTGATAATATATGCCATATTCCACACCTCTAGTCTTCTGTCTCTGAAAAGAAGGGAGGGAAATGCATGATGGCCAACCTTGGCTATTATAATTACAGTGTTACTAGTTTTAGACTTTCTCTCATTGGTGGTGTTCGTTCCAATTGGGTTGGTATAGATATTGTATGTGTCATTTTTGTTCTGCTTGCTTCACTTTGAAGTGTTTCATATAAGACTTCCATTTCTCCTCTCTGCCAAACTTCATTTGCTCATTCCCCAAATGATCAATATCTCCTTGCTTTCCTTCTCAAAATAAAAGAAAGCCTGAAACTGGTAACACTGTTATTATAATAGTCAAGGTTGGCCATGATCCATTCCCCCTTCCTTCTTTGCTACTCTAAAAAAAGAAGTCAACTTTTTAAATGCTAATGATTAAATGGCAACATTTATATTGAACTCCAAAATTCCTAACATTTGGCATTTAGTGCATATTCATTTTGATAGATTTACCTCGAAGAAATATAGTGAAAGTATAATTGGGGCTAACATTTGGATTTCAGAAAATCCAATTTACATCTGGCAAGCCATTTATAAGTCTGGCTACTGATCATTGAGGAAGCTTAAAAATTCCCTTATTAGTTTTGAGTGAAATCCCTTTTCTTTTTTGGACTTTGGTTTCCTCGTTTATAAAGTGAGCAAGTTTTACTAGATGGACCCTAGTGCCCCTTCGTGCTCACAAAATCTAGGCTCTGGACTCTGAATTTGCTCAGTTGTTATTAGCATACTTTGTAAGCCCTCCAGCCAAGGTCTGATTTATAAGTCTTTGTTAGGTAATTGACAGGATTCAGACCCATCTCTCCCTTGTCTCCAAGACCCAACTATTTTGAACTATGACATTACCTTTCAAAATAGCTTTCAAAAAAGCACTCTAAGGCTTGAAATGCATATTTTCATTTGTTCCTCAAATTTGTTCCCAGCTCTTGAGGCACCTGGGCTTCACACTAGTATAATGGCATATTCAATGTTGCATAGCTTAATAATGTTCTGAGGTCTCAGGTCTTTTCTTGACTCTTAAGTTCAGCTGTTTTTACTACACCATGTTACTTCAATTAGTAGATAATATCTAGGAGCTGCTGTGACATGAGAAAAAAAAAGTCATCATCTTTTAGACTTGGTTAATAAGCCAAATTGTCCTAAGCTGATGCTCAGAAGCTGAGTTTGTAATTTGGTAGATCCTGTCAGACTTGTGTCCCGCTGGCATCACCTGTGGTGGCCTGTAGTTTCATAATAAGGGCTGATATACTTATAAAAAGTAGGCTCTAAAGTTCTTTCTTCTTAGATATTATTCAATGATTTTATTCTGATTGTGTCTCCTTTTATAGGCAAGAGAAAAGTGATACTTAGGTGAACTAAAGCCTTCTGCAGGACTCTCAAGGTAGCTTGTGTGTACCCAAAAGAAAGACTTTTCCCCTCATTTGCCTCTATAGAAAAGCAAATTCTACCTTTTTAAATATAGAATTGTATACAACATAATTTTGATCTGGTGCTGAGAATAGAATGAAAGGCCCACTTCTGCCCTTTTCTTTACTTGATCAGTTATACTGTTTTAATGCCACCTCCATAAAGTGAACAATTTTAGAGTTTATCTTTACTCATTTGGAATCATTTATATTTTGAATCATTTATACCTTAAACTTTCTGAAAACTAAAATATAAGTAAACATTTAAAATTAAGTGACCGTTCCCCTACAGAACGTGTAAATCTCCTTAGAATAAGGCTTCTCAACAATTTTTGTGTCATGGGCCCCTCTTGGCTGCCTGGTGAAGCCTAGGGAGCCCTTCTCAGAGTAATATTTTCAGACAATTGTAGGAAATGCTAAATTTCAGTCAGAGGTTAGTGAAAATAAAGCTATAATATTTTTTCCATCCAAATTCATGGACCCTTTTAATTTATACATGAAATCCAGGGTAAGAACCCCTGTTTTAGAAGACCATGTAGTGAGGTCTAGTGAAAAACACCCCTTGTCCTTGTTCCTCTTCTGGCACTTAAGAGCTCTTTGACCTTAGTTGAGTTACAACCTTTCTTGAACTTTGGCTTCTGCCATAAAATTGGGGGTAGTAACCCTTAAAATATCTACTTCACAAGGTAACAGTGAAGAAAGTGTTTCATAACTCTTAAGGCCTATATAAATGTGAGCTCTCACTGTTAAACAGGTAGAATTTTTGAAATGGTACTTTTAGCCTCTACCTGATGCCATTTTTGAAGTCACAGCTCACTTCAGGTTTAAAAGCCTTAATTAAATTATATGGGGTAAATTAATAGCTTAACTTATTTTGAAGTCATAAATGAGTTTCTCTTCATTTTTGGATTGCCCCCTCTCTCTCATACTCAACTCTTTAACAGTGGAAGTAGGGTAGGATGATGAAGAGAGTAAGAACTAATGAACCCGACACTCCATCCTTGGGGTCACCTAAGACATCGTAAATGTTGAGTTAGATTGGATTCCAAAGCGGTATTAAATTAACTCTTCCCAAAGCCACCAATTTCATTCCGTTTATGGCTAGCTGTTATAGAGGCTTTCGAAATGATTTGAGGAAATGCTAAATAATGTATTATTTCTGAATCACTACACCATATAATTAACATCCTGTCTGGTGTTAGTGATTATTTATAGATCATAAAGTAGACTGAAGCAGCCAAAGAGATAAATTGCCCAGAATGAGGCTGTTTGATGAGAAAATTTCCTATGCCCCTCAAGCCCCTCACAAAACCTGGTCTGCTTTTACTTATTGTTCCAAAGGTAAATCCAGGTAAAGGATGATTTAAATGATTTTAGAGAGAAGGTACTCAAGGTAAATTTAAAACCACAAACAAAGCATCTTAACCTTTTCTGTGTTAGCCACCCCATGGTTCCCTTCTCAGAATGATATTTTTAAATTCATAAAATAAAATACATAGGGTTATAAAGGAAACCAATTATATTGAAATACAGTTATTAAAATATTTTTTAAAAATCCAAGTTTATGGACACCCCTCCCCAGCCCTAGGGTAAGAACCCCTAGTAGAGGTAGCCATTCATGTACTGGCCGTAGGCATCTATAGACCCATAAGTAAAATAAACTTATGATTTTTTTAATGCCCAGTCAGTACCCTTTAAATTTCATTAGAAATTTCTGGAAATATTTCCCTCCTTCTCTTCTCATCTTCAAATATGACCCTTCCCCCCACCTTGTAACAAGGAAAAATTTCAGCAAAAACATTGGATATAGCGACTAAGTCTGACCATCTATATAATCTGTCTTATTTCTTCTCTGGGAAAAGGAGTTGTGATTCATTATCTGTTCTCGGATTCTGTTATTAGTTTTTAATTTGCTTAAGAATTTGCCTTCCTTCTAGTCATCTTGTGATTGACACCCTTGTAGTAATTATGTATAATGTTCTTTAGTTTCTGCTTATTTCATCCTCCATCAGTTCATAGCAATCTTCTCAAGTTCCTCTTCATTCTGCATTCAAAATTTATTTCATAATATCATTCTGCTTCTTCATCAACTAGAATTTATTCAGCTCTCTCCCCAATTGATTGTCACCACTCTATTTCCATCCAGTTCTTTGCTGCTGTAAAAAGTCACACGTAAGATTTCAATCTGTCCACCAGCCAGCCCTACTATCTTTTCGGCGAACAGCCAAAGATTCTGATACGGGTCTGGGAATGTTTGGATAACCGACTCTTGGGCCTCTGAAGTGGCGAGTAGCTCTTGTAATTACTGTGATACCACAGAAGCGACAGGAAAATAAAGGACCATTTAGAGGTGGTTAGCCATCACAAGAATTTTAGTGCTAGGAGAGATTGTTGGGATAATCTCTTCCAATCTCCTTTCCTCCTCGTTTTTACTGATAAAGAGGCCGTCAAACGTGAAGAGGCGTGGCTAAGGTCACACAGCTTGTTAGGACCAGTTACGTACTCTAGGACTCTACTGCTGTGTAACACAATCCTGGAGAATGCACTATAAAGTCAGGCCTTTTCTTCATTTAATAATATTAGTTTATCTCATAGAGTTTCAAGGTTTACAGAAAGCTGTGCCTGCATATCTTTTTATGCCTGCATATCCTTATAACAACCCAGTGAGATAGGTGATGGATCTCAGAGCTGAAGAGCGACTGTAATCTTTTGGTTGATAAGTATTTATTAAGAGCCCCCTATGTTCCAGGGCCAATGCTAGGCTTTGAGATAGAAAAATGAAATACTCTCTCTTTTATAAAGTAGCTTATTATTCCATTGGGAAAGACAACACATATATTTGTAAGCATATATGGGATAAAGCTATGCAGAATAAATGCAAAATAAATGTAGAGTAGTAATGAGGGAGGATATTAGTGGTTAGGAGGTTTAGGAAGGGCATTATATAGGTAGCTGCTTAGTCTTTTTCTGGAAGAAAGTTAAGGGTTCTGTGAGGCAAATGTGAAAAAAGAAGTATATGCCAAGTTTGGGGGGCAGAAAGTGAAAAGGCATGTAATTGGAGGTGTGGGTGAGGAATAGAGACCAGTCTGGCTAAATCCTAGGGATTATCTAGTCCATCCTCTTCATTTTACAGATGAGAAAACTGAGGGCCATAGGAAAGTCAGTATTTTATCCAACAACAAATGACTAAGTCATCTTATAGTCATTCAAAGCCTTGGGCTATCTCCATCTGGGTTGGAGCGGGAAGTGATGGTGGTGATGGTGATTTGACCTAACTAGCCCAATCTGGCTCCTATCATAAATAACTCATCATCAGAAATAGATATGTTTTTATTGGTGGGAAAAATAACATTAAAGACGATACAATCCCATCTACATTGCTTCTGCCCGCTGAGGACTACGGGGCCTTTCTATTTGACCTAAACCCTCCTTATTGGGTGGTCTCCCCCTGTTAGAATATGTGCTCCTGGAGGTCAGAGAATATTTTTTCTGTTTGTATGCCAAGCACTTAGTGCACTGTGTTTTGTGCCTGGTCAGCCACTTTTTAAATTTCATTTATTCGAGTGACAGGGCTGGAATTGGAGCTCAGACTTTTTTTTTTTTTTTTTTTTTTTTTACTCAAACTCCTTCCCCTCCACCATGTACAGAGGTATCTAGTTCAACACTAACAATATAAATGGAAATTTCGGCAAAGCTAAGATTGAGTGTGTAATATGCCTCTGGTTTTGAGTATTTCATATCACAGTTCTTCCCCAACCCCATTTCCTGAAGGGGGGAAATTGCCAGCTAATGACTTTTTTTATTACAAGTTCTTACCCATTGGCCACAAGAGTAACTGCACGATCTTGTATCTATCGGAAATTTACCAGTGTGTGCCCAACTCAGCTACTGTGATACCACAAATACCTCACCACAGTCACTGGCTCTCTAAGGACAGCTTGTCCCATGTAACCACATTCATCTTCCATCTCACCTGGAGACAGAGGAACTTCTTCAGTTCCTATTAGCACAGTCACCTCAATTAGGAGATGGTGGTTTTTTTTTTTAATGACCTGAATTCTGGGAAGCACCCCTACGAGCCAGGAAATGAGCTATGGTTTGAGGTATATTTTGTATGAGTTTTGAAATATCATTTACTGGAATTTGAAGGCGAATTATTCTAATTTACAATGTTTAGAAAGAGTGACTCCTCAAGTAATTTTCTTTAAATGTTATTTTTCAGTAGGTATGCTATTTATCTGATCTTGAGCACTGTTGATTTTACTAATTGAGGGAATGGAGGTTCAAGTGATAATGACATTTTTTCTTAATCCACATGAAAGGAGTCTTTGCATTATTTATTTGGAGACCAAGATTCCGAAGACCATGGATTTTAAATCCCTTCATGTTACCTATGTGATCTTAGGTGAAATCACTTCACTTTATTGTCCTTATAGACTCCTTATCTGTAAAATGAGCTGGTGGACCAGTGGGTCAGGTGTCTGAGGTCTCTTCCTACTTGAAATCTATGATTCTGTGTTCTTTGTACCCCTTTTTTTGTAGAGAATCTTTGAAGATAAGAATATACATCAGTGATTGGCCAAAATGAGAATAGGTACTCCCATGAGCTCTAGCTAAGAGAAAGTGGCTGTGTGTATGTGTGTGATTAGGATGGTCCCAGAGGTAGTGGCCTAAAGGTCTTCCAGATCCTCCAAGGACCTATTGGTTGATTAGCTCTAATTTAATATTTTTTTACATGACTGTCATTTCTAAACGTGTCCCTCTTCTTCCAATGCACTTATCAACTGCTATCCAACCATTCTTTGTAACAAAAAAAAAATAAGAATGAGAAAATAGTGGTTTGGTAAAACTAATCAAAACATCAAATAGGCCTGCTGGTGAATATAGTATTCCGCACTTAGGGTCTTCCGTCTCTACACAAAAATGGAAAGAGATACGTTGTCTCATCTCTTCTCCCAGACCAAGCTTCATTATTGTAATTACAAAGTGTTTTTTTTTAATTCTTTCTATTGAATGTTGTAGTCAGTGTGTATATTGTATTCTTGTCTTGCTTACTTTATTTTAGACTACATCAGTTGATAGAAATCTTTTTTTTTTTTTTAGGCAACTGGGGTTAAGTGACTTGTCCAGGGTCACACAGCTAGTAAGTGTCAAGTGTTTGGTCTGAGGCCGGATTTGAACTCAGGTCCTCCTGACTCCAGGGCCGATGCTCTATCCACTGTGCCACCTAGCTGCCTTAGTTGATAGAAATCTTCCTGTGCTTCTCTGAATTCATCATATTAATTGTTCCTTTCTAGCACAATGATTTTTGCCATACCCTTATAAGTCACCTTTGACAAAACATGGAAATTAAGTTGAGGACAGAAATAAAGACCCCATTTACACCAAAATATTCATGGCAAAATTTTTCATAGTAGGAAAGAACTGGAAACAAAGTAGATTTCTCCAAAGTCTCTTTGATTTCTATTTATCTTATTATTAGTGAATTGGAGGTGCCTTTCAAATTTGATCAATAGTTTTTAGTTCTTAAAAACTGTTTATTTCTGTCCTTTGACCATTTAGCCATTGGGGTTCCAATTTGATCTTAAATGTTTTCTCTGATTTTGGTAACTGTGAACATTTATCAGACTCTCCTTTTTGTCAAAGAGAATGTTTGCAGCATCACCACTCTTCTTGGTGATGTGGTCAGTTTTGTGGTTTAAGGAGGAATATTGAAAACTGCCTGCAAAAGTTGGTCAATGTTGTTGTCAGTGGCAGGATGACTCAGTCTTCCAGTGTTGAAGAGGGCAATATGCCCTGGTTTTCCACAGTGCTCTTTTTATCTCTATAGGAAATATATTGATCAGCAAGCATTTATGAAATGCCGCCTCTGTCAGGAACTGTGCTAAGTGCTGGTAAACAAAGACAAAAGTTGAAGTAGTCCCTGCTTTCAAGGAGCTACTTAAACACCTTGTCTACATCTCCATCTTCCTCTCTTTATCTGCGTTAGAATAAAAGTACCTTTTGAACCCCTGAACATTTTAGAATACCTAGGAAATTGTATCTCAGATTTGTTCTCAGTAATCTTTCAAACAATCCTGTCTTTTAAAAAAGAAATGCATATTTAATGGATTATAGTGCATTGTAAGAAGACTTATAGTCTGCAGAGAAACTTAGTTTTTAATTTTTTAAGATATTATACTTAGCTCATTCTGATTATGTGAGACATTTTCATATAGTAGTTTTCCACCCACAATCCAGTCCATACTAGTACTAGAGAGCCACCATTATGGTAGCCTTTCTTTAGGGACTTGAGTGATTGCTACCCTGGATGAGGCTTAAGACACAGCAGCCACACACCAAACCACCCCCAGGGAATAGTGTTCTCACCAGGTTCCAGTGTGTTAGCACCATGCCCTACTTTCAGCCCAATTACATTGTTGGCTGTGATAATTAAATGAAACTTGCCAGATGGATGCATGCATGGTGTGTCTCTTTGTCTTCTTGCTCTATTTGTGAAACCTGGCATAGATTTTCAATACTTGAGTGTGTCTACCTTCTGATTGCTTGAGAATACGTGTATGTGTGTGTGTGTTTTGCACTTCACAGGGCTGCCCACCAGCAGTATCAGGCTTTAATGATAGGGTGGTATATTTGCTATGTACCAAGACATATTGCCTTGGGGGAGGCGTGTTGCTGGAGTCGTCCTACAAAGAAATTGTCATTTTCTTAGCGTGTCTGCCCTTTCAGAAAAGAAACTTCCAAAGATTAAAATCCCAATCTTTTTTCCTCTGATCACACATTTTCTATCAGTTGCTAGCAACATTGTAATATTGCAAATCCAGGATATGTTGTTTGTTTAAATAATATTGCAATGGCCATCCATAATGTGTGGAACTAAAATGACATATCTGCCCTCTTTTAAAATAATAGCTTTCAGATGTTGAAAAATACAATTTCAAGCCACATAAGAAATGTCCAGCTTAGTAGATGTAGGAGTGCTCTGTTGAATAGGGAGCTTCCATTTATCATCATCATTAATGCCAGTCGGCACATAAATATTGTTTCAAGACCTGCAAAGTGCTTATTATAGTCTTGCGAGTTAACATTTTCTGTTTTTGTTTGTTCTATTACGGATTTGTGATTTTTGCTGGTGGGGGCAACTTTTACAGATCAATAACTCATCTGAAACCTAACAATTCTAGTGCAAATATTACCCATGGAGAGGCAACAAGACATAGAGGATAAAAGAGCAGGTCTTAGATTCAAGTTCTTGCTTTGACCCAATGCTAGTTGTGTGACAGAGGTCAAGGCACTGACTCACTGCCCTCACATGATCCAGTGAAACAGAATTCCAGTTCATTGGAATTTTGAGAGCTGGAAGGTACCCTGGGAGTCATCTGGTCCTAAGGGATGTTGGAAAGGAATCTCCATGCAATAAGGAGTCATCTGGCCTTTTCTTGAAAGCCCTCATGTTGGGGTAGCCCACTGTTTCTTGAAAAGACTATTCTATTTCTGCAGAATTCTAAACACTCCAAGGTTGTTTTAATTTTTTTTTTGCTTTTTTTCCCTGATATTAAGCCTAAATTTACCTTTATGTAACTTCCCTTCATTGTTCTATTTTAGCTGTTTAGGGCCAAACGGAACCAAGTCTAATCTGTCTTCCTCAAGACAACCTATCAGGTCCTCTCTCAGTAAATAGCCTTTCTGTAGAGGGGGGAAGGACTTTCCACACCACAAGTTCCCTACTCTGATTAAATAACAGGTTCAGGCAAAATCTTATCTCCCCAAACCAACAAAAAACAAAACAAAACCCAGACCAGCAATTACTTGGTTAATTGGATTCTTCTGAGAAAAGCACCTTATTTGAATCACTTAAAAAGGAATTTGAGCATTTTTCTGGGGTTCATTGTCATTGTTAAAATGTGCCATTTCAAGGTTGTCCTCTTAGAATAAACCAACTTTTTCCTTGAACCATTGATCTACCCATCTCTTGGTTAAGAGTGTCTATATGTGGAATAAAATATGAAGTGGGAAATTCCCTCTCTACCATATCTTCTTCTCCACTACAGTGCTTATTTGAATATTTTTATATTAAACAGAGTAGGCTCTAGAAAGAGACCTTAGAGACCATCTTGTGTTTGTAGAGAAATATGTGCCAAGGGATAGAAGGCTCTTCTCACCTGCCCCTCCTCTTCAGCCTTTTGTCTTCCTGTGGGAATTTAGGAATCCTGCCCTGACGACGTACCCCTTTTTATTCAAAAAAGAGAGATTTAGAAGGGACATGCGCTGGTCCCTTAACTTCTTGGGCCTTGCTTTGCTCATCTGGAAAATGAGGGGGCTCCAGGAGGTAGCCTCTGTGGTCTCTGTTCATTCTGGATCCATGATTTGAGGGGTCTTCATGGTTATTTAATCTAGTTTCTCAACCAAAGTAGGAATTCGCTCTACAGCATGTATGCCGTATGTTCATCCAGCCTCTATTTGAACATTTCCAATGATGGGGACCTCACTACCTCCTTAGTTAGGTGACTTGTTCAACCATTGAATAGCTCTAACTTTTTAGAATGTGCTACTTTTATTCAACTGCAATGTATCTACCTGGAACTTCAACCCATTGGTTCCACTTTTGTATTTTGGAGCAATAATGTCTAATAATAATAAGTAATAACTCTCTTTAGTTAGTTACTAGCCCCATTTTATAGGTGATGAAATTGAGCCCCAGAGAGATGTGTGTAGTGTTTTACCTACAAGTCACATGGCTATTCTATGCCGTAGCTCAAGTCTTCTGTTCGTGTTCTGTTGTTTACCGAGTTGTCTCTCTTGCCACAATCCTTTGTAGCTCTGAAAACCTGATAAGGAAGGAAGGGGATTTTGAGCAAGTGAACATTTAGAGCAGTCTGAATTGTGACTATTTTTTTTCTCTTGCAGCAAAACCAGAGATTCTTACATCTGACAGACTCATGAATGGTCTGCTCCAGTGCGTGGCAGCAGGGTTCCCCGAACCTATAATAGATTGGTATTTTTGTCCAGGAACTGAGCAGAGGTGAGATGATTTATTTCTGGCACTACTTTAAATTCAAAAGGAACGGCTTCTGTTCAGTTGAATTCTGAGTACATTTACACACACACACAATCTTTGATTTTCCTTTTTATTGGCATAGCTTCTTGATTGGAGTGGAGGGGGTGGATAATTGCTGTGTTTTCCTTGGTAGATACTAATTTTGCAATTCTGTTTCCAGAAAAATGATTACTGAATGACTTCTCTATTTTGGTGGTTATCTTTTTGGATTTATCATGCAATTTCTAGCCTGCAGGTAGATAAAGCAATTTTCCAGGGCACAGTAATTAGATTTCCATTTTATACACAGGGGGTAATGTGTGTGGGAAATACGGCTGGAGTGATCATGAAAAAATTACCTCAGAAATTAATTACCAAGTTGCCAAAAAGTAATGATCATGCAATTACAAGTATCCATACAGTATTTGTAAGCTGGGTATTAAAAAGATTGTCCTCTCTTTGATTGGCTACACAGAGCATTAGCAGAGCAAAAATGGTATTTTTGTTGTTGTTCATATTGGGGAGGGGTCCTTATTTGCCTCATTCCACATTTATCACTTAGGGCAGCTAGGTGGTATATTGGATAGGGCAATGGGCTAGGAAACCAGGGAGACTCATCTTCCTGAGTTCAAATCTAATCTCAGACACTTACTAACTGTGTGACCCTGGGCAAGTCACTTAACCATGTTTGTCTCAGTTTCCTTATCTGTAAAATGAGCTGGAGAAGGAAATGGCAAACCATTCCAGTATCTTTGCCAAGAAAACTAACTATGGGGTCATAGAGAGTCAGAAAAATCATATGTACTGAAAATGACTGAACAACAACAATACCACTTGTCCCTTAAATTGATGTTTTATATTATCTGAAGGCTAACAAATAAATTGGTGCTGCTGTATCCAACAACTACTGTTTTATAGTTAGGTTCAGAGCACAATTGAACATGATTAAAGTCAATAAAAACTATAATTTTGTGGTTCAAGAATCAAAATTTCAGAGTTGGAAGTCGGGGGGCAGGGGGAGATGCATATTTACAGTGGAGGAAACTGAACCCCAGAAAGATAAAGTCTTGGAGATTTAGTGTGGCAGATGTGAAACATCTTTTAATCTAGATACTGAAAGAGCTTTCTCATTCCTCTCCCCTTCACTCACCTTGGACAGTAATGCATGGTTTGGAAGAGTTTTAAGACCCTTCAAGAGTACTTTGCTAAGGTAGCTACTGGTTATCCCAGCACTATTGTACTAAGGAAACCCTACGATAACCCTCCCTTGGTCACCAATATGAGGGGAGGCATGCTGTTCTTTTCAATGGTGCCCTTCCAAGGCATTATTGGAAGGTAGACCAGACTACAAGGTGGCTAAGTGCATGAGAGAAGTACCTTCCAGCCTTGAGTATTAAATACTTAAAATTAAAAATTGAGAGTGTTCCTAGTAGGTGCCCCATTAACAGATCATAATTATGCAATATCCTTCATGGAATAAATGCTTATTTCAGAATTAGTTGCTGTTGGGGGGAAGGAATAGGGAAGAAAGCTTGTGTTAAGATATTAAATTTTCTAATGTAAATTAGAGATATTCTTTAAGGAGGGATGTATGCTGGATTTTTTTTTTATGCAGTAAAAATCATTGTTAATTGCTTCTAGGTGTTCAACATCTGTTCTGCCAATGGATGTGAAGATAAATTCATCCATGCTGTCACCCTTTGGAAAAATAGTGGTTGAAAGTACCATTGATTCCAGTGCTTTTAAAAACAATGGCACTGTTGAGTGTAAGGCTTCCAATGATGTTGGCAAGAGTTCAGCCTTTTTTAACTTTGCTATTAAAGGTAACATTAAAGGTATATTTCTTTTTAATGCAATTTAAGGGGATATTTAGTCTCTTCCACCATGTCCATCATGATTTAAGCACATTTCATCATTTGTTATTTTTTATCATATTGTCATACTACATATGATCTGAATGATATTAAAAGTCATTTCTTAAGTTTAGCTCATTTTATGAATTCATGAAACGTTACCATTGGGAATTTGAAAATTGATGTTGACTTTGCCCATTTTTACTCTTGCACATCTGAGTAAAACTGTATTTTTGTTCCCCTACTTAGCAAGATTTTTAGTGGAGGAATAAGTAGAGAAATAAAAGTGGTCACCAAATTATTGGATATCCCATATTATACTGGTTATGAAAACATGAATAACTCCTTAATACTGGTCTGCTGTTTTTCAATTACAACAAACATTTAATGAGCATCTAATGTGTGCAGAGCCCTCCTAGGTGCTGGGAGAGATACAAAGATTAAAAAAGACAAAGCTCCTGACCTCATGGAACTCACAGTTTAATAGGTGGATATGACATAACAAAATATGTATGGTTAAAAAAGTCATACATCATGAGTTGCCCATCAGATTTGCAAATCAAGCACCATATTATGCACCAAGAGGAAGGCAGGAGAAAAGATCATTACTGACCTGGGGTAGGAGGTGATTGCAAAGGATTACAGATCAGGCAGTATTTTAGCATGAGCCCTTGAAGGAGGGGCAAACTTTCAACAAAATAGAGATGGTTGAGGGAGAGGTGATGTTCCAAGTACAGGAGAATGAGATGTAGGTGATAGTTCTGTTTATTTTAAGCATTAGATTGTATCAGAACAGTTCCTTTTTTTAATGCTGTCATGTTAACCACTTTTAAAAAATCTAAAATGTGGTTCGTTCAGTGTTTCTTAGAAAAATTCTCACTTAAAAAGGAGACCTGAAAATGTTTTCCATCCCAGTTCCTTGTTTCCTGAGTTGGCAAAGACTAGTGTGCTGCCGTCACCATCCCCCCTTAAAAAAAAAAGTTCTCAGTCTTTGAGTAATGAGGGGGAAGATTCTTACCTTGTTATGCATTGCTGATTCTTGACCATGACCTTGAAAAGGATTTAAGAAAGACAGCTATGAAACGTACATTTCTTGATGAAGCCTTAGCACCCAAAAACTTCATGCAAGTAGAAAGAACTCTCAAAAAAGTAGTGTAGAAAAAGTAATCAAGGGTACCCCCCCCTCCTCCCGCAGAGTATTAGGATAACACAGCTTTTCTCACAAAGTAGTCTTGTTTAAAGGGCTTTTTGAAGTCTAGAAAGGGAACCTTGAATAAATACCAACAATAAGAAGATGATTGGAATGAGTAGCTGGTTGTGGCTGGAGGAAATCACACGGATTTGATCCACCACAAATTTATGCTAGCTCACAAGGCCCCTCCACATTGCCTTGACATCTTTTTATTCTTCTCTTGTTGACCTTTCTGTTTTCAGTATCGGCTGCTCTGAAACTCTTCTCTCTCCTCAAGCCTCTGAGTCTCTAGTCTTTGCTTCACACTTACCTCCCGCGTGACTTTGTCTCCTAAGATGTGTTCTGCTCTTTTAAGACTCTTCTTGGACAGGAACTGGATGGAGGCAAACTCCACTCTGCCATGACTGAGATAATTTGGGCTAGACAGAATCTGATCTCAGTGTTATCATTGCTTCCTCTGCACTGGCATATGCTTTGTAAGGGGCATTAGCAACCAAATTACTAAATGAGAAAGATACCCATTAATTGTCATGACTCTCTAGGGCAGGAATTCTTAACCTGGTGTCCATGAATTAAAAAACAATTTTTGGGGGGAGAACTATTTTGATATAATAATTTCCTTTGTAATTCTATGCATTTTATTTTCTGCATTTAAAATTATTATTTTTAGGAACCCCCAAAAGATTAAAAACTCTCACCCTATTCCTCTCAGCCTTTGCATTTGTTCTCTGTTCTACATAGTTTAACCCCAACCACTGACTCCCCTATCCTGCTCTATTTCATTATTTCAAGTCCTTCTGGTCCAATGGCCATTCCTCTGGATGCCCTTGAATGAATTCCGCCTCTCTTCTTTGCCATCCCCCAGCTTGCCCCCCACTCAATGCAACCAGGAATGATTCTTTTCCATCAGGGCTTTCTCATTGGTAAGAGTTATGTATGGAGGAAAACCTTCTCTTAGTCTCCCTCTGTCCCAGTCTCCTGAAGACGTCTTAACTTGGAGAATTGAATGTCATCTGTCATGAATCTCTCTCAATACCTTTGCCCATCTAATGCTTTCTTGTAGTCCAACAGGAACATGTATTTCTTTTTGCCAACGCTAACTCCTCTACCCATCCTCCTTGATTTCATTCTCTTTCATGCCCACTAATCTTTCTGATGCTACCTTCTATTAACACACGCACACATCTCTGTCTCTGCCTCTCTCTCTGTGTCTCTGTCTGTCTGTCTGTCTCTCTTTCTCTCTCTGTCTCAAGTATGTACCATTTTCTGTATGTTGCCTCCCTCTATAGAATGTGAGCTCCTTGAAGGAAGAGACCATGTTTTTTGCCTCTGAATAATGCTGGCACCTACCTATTCAGTGTATAATAAATGTTTGCTCACTGTCCTTGTTCAATCCCATCTTTTATCCTGTGCTGTGTGTCTTTACTAACTCAGTCTCCTCAATCAGCAAACATGCTGGGGTTGGTGGGGGAAGGGAACCACCTTTACCTCAACCCAGATACCCATCCAGCTGTTGTCTTCTGTGTCTCTCTATTGCCAAACTAGAGGGAGTAGACAACATTTCTTGCCTCTGTCTCAACACTTACAGTTCAGCTCCCATCCAATCTGACAAATTTCTCCAAAGGCCATTAGTAACTTCTTTATTGTGAAACCCAATGATCTTTTTTTTCCTGTCCTCATCCTTCTTGTCCTTTCAGCAGTATTTGGTTCACCCGCCATATCTTAATACAGCTTCTTTTCCCATGACTTCTATATCTATCATACTGCACTCATGGTTTCCCTGTTCCTCTCCAGCTGTTCCTTCTCTTCATTTTCTTTCTGGCTTATCACCCTCTTCTCTGCTTCCTGTACATTCTGGTGGACTCATCTACTCCCATGCCTCCAGTTTTCACCTCTCTGATAGTGACTTCAAATCTCTATCTCTATCCCCAACCTCTGCTCTGAGCTTGAGTTCATTGTCTCCAACTGTCTCTTCTGTATTTGGATGCCATGCCAGCACCCCACATAACCTAAAGGCAAACTCATCTTCCCAGAAAAACCTGCCCTTTTCCTTAACATCTCTAACTGGATTACTAGATCCACTGTCCTTCCAGTTACCCAAGTCCCTTACCTTGGATGTTGTCCTCTCCCTTTTTTATGCAAGTGAGGGGCCAATTCTTTCAATTTTGCCTTTGAAATAGCTTTTGCTTTCAACTGCTCTGTTCTACATTTAAAACTATCCTGAAAAGACAACTTAGAAGGTCAGTGGTGGGGGTGGTGGCAGAGCCAAGATGGCGGAGTAAAAGCAGTGACTTACTTGAGCTCTCCCCCAAACTCCTCCAAATACCTATAAAAAATGGCTCTAAACAAATTCTAAAGCAGCAGAACCCACAAAAAGACAGAGTGAAACAAATTTCCAGCCAAAGACAGCCTGGATGGTTGATTAGAAAGGTGTATAGCACCAGTCAGGAAGAGGAGCACAGTTCGGCGTGGGCACACAGACCACAGCGACCCTGGAGCAGGCCTCAGAGGACTGAATTGCAGGCAGCTCTGGCGGTTTCCAGACTTCTCAATCCTCAAACTCCAAAGACAACTTAGATGGTCAGTGGGAAAAGTCTGTTTCTACGGTGGTGAGAGAGGAGAGTGGGGTCCCAGCCCCATTCCCCGGGGTGGCAGTTGCCTCCTGAGCTTCTGGCTCACAGACTGAGGGGGAATCAAGTGACTGATCAGAGGGGGATTGCAGGGATTTCTCTGCTGGTGCAGGATTCTCTTGCTTTGCCCGTGCTTGGATCTGGGTCACAGTTCTGGATGGCGGTCCTGGGGCAAGGAGGAGTGCTGGTGTGGTGGAGCTTGTAGTGGCCGTGGAGAGGAAACCCTCCTCACAGTTCCAAGACAGAAAAGAGTGCTCATAGACCAGAGCACAGGCCAGGAAAGGAGTCAACACCTTGCCTTTGATCACAGCACCCTGGAAGAACTGAAAATTTACAGGTCCCTAGAAGTGTCTCTGAAAACAGCTGCACAAAACCCCTGAAGCTTGGGACAGTACATTCTCCGCACTGGAAACAGACTCCTACCTTAACAAAGAGTTTATAACTCAAGTAATTGGCTGGGATCATGAGCAAGCAGCGCAAAAAGAGTCAGACTATATTATCTTACTTTGATGACAAAGAAGATCAAAACATACAACCAGAAGAAGACAACGAAGCCAAAGCTCCTACATCCAAAGCCTCCAAGAAAAATATGAATCAGTCCCAGGCCTTGGAAGAGCTCAAAAGGGATTTTGAGAAGCAAGTAAGGGAAGTAGAGGAAAAACTGAGAGTGATGCTAAAGGAGACTCAAAAAAATAATGGAAAAAATAACACCTGAAAAATTAGCCTAACCCAAATGGCAAAAGAGGTCCAAAAAAGCCAATGAGGAGAAGAGTGCCCTAAAAAGCAAAACTGGCCAAATGGAAAAGGAAGTCCAAAAGCTTACTGAAGAAAATACTTCCTTAAAAATTAGAATGGAGAAATTGGAAGCTAGTGACAATTTGAGAAATCAAGGCACTGTAATACTAATCCAAAGGAATGAAAAAAATAGAAGAGAATGTGAAATATCTCATTGGAAAAACAACTGACCTGGAAAATAGATCCAGAAGAGAGAACTTAAAAATTATTAGATTATCTGAAAACCATGATCAAAAAAGAGCCTAGACATCATCTTTCAAGAAATTATCAAGGAAAACTGCCCTGATATTTTAGAACGAGAGGGCAAAATAGAAATTCAAAGAATCTACCGATCACCTCCTGAAAGAGATCCCCAACGGAAAAGACTTAGGAATGTTGTAGCCAAATTCCAGAATTACCAGATCAAGGAGAAGATATTGCAAACAGCCAGAAGGAAACAATTCAAGTATTGTGGAAACACAATCAGGATAACACAAGATTTAGCAGCTTCTACATTAAAGGTCCAGAGGGCATGGAGTATGATATTCCGGAGGGCACAGGAGTTAGGATTACAACCTAGAATCATCTACCTAGCAAAACTGAGTATAATCCTTCAGGGCAAAAAATGATTCAATGAAATAGGGGACTTTTAAGCATTCCTGTGGAAAAGACCAGAGCTGAATAGAAAATTGGACCTTCAAATACAAGACTCAAGTGAAACATGCAAGAGGTAAACAGGAAAGAGAAATCATAAGAGGCTTATTAAGGTTGAACAGTTTACATTCCTGCAGGGAAAGATGATATTTGTAACTCATGAGTCCCTTGTCAGTATTAGGGTAGTGGGAGGCAAAAAAATTATATGTATGTATAGATAGATAGATAGAAGGCACAAGGTGAGTTGAAGATGAAGGGGTGATATCTGGAAAATAAAATTAAGGAGTGAGAGAGGATTATACTGGGAGAAGGAGAAAGGGAGAATTAGAATGAGGTAAAATATCTCACATGAAACAGACAAGAAAAGGCTTTTACAGTGGAGGGGAAATGGGGGAAGGTGAGAGGGAATGAGTGAATCTTATTCTCATCGGATTTGGCTTAAGGAGGGAATACCATACACAATGGGGTATGGAAATCTATCTTACCCTACAGGAAAATAAAGGGGGAAGGGGACAAGAGAGCAGGGGGTTGATAGAGGGGAGGGCAGATTGGGAGAGGGGATAATCAAAAGCAAACACTTCCGAGGAGGGAAAGGGTCAAAAGAGAGAATAGAATAAATGGGGGGGGGGTAGGATAGCATGAAGGGAAATATACTTAGTTTTTCACAACATGATTACTATGAAAGTGTTTGCATGACTACACATCTATAATCTTTATTGAGATGCTTGCCTTTTCAACGAGGGTGGGTGGGGAGGGAGGAAAGGAGAAAATTTGTAACCCAGTTTTAAAAACACATGTTAAAAAAAAAACTATCCTGAGTGTCACAAGCTTTGCTTTTCTTGCCTAAACTCTTATAGTAGCCTCCTAACTGGTCCTCCTGCTTCTAGTCTATCCGCACTTCAGTATATCTTTTACAAGATAATGTTACTAATGCAGAGCTCTGATCGCTTCACTCTTTTCTCTACTTAGAAAACTTTAGTAGCTCCCCATTATTTATTGGATAAAGCATTCACTCCCCATCCCAAAATGTGGCACTGAAGACCCTTCACATCTGACTCCAATACACTTTACCAACCTTACTTTCATATATTCTAGGTTGCTGCTGTATTGGAGTATTCCCCAGCTGCCGTCTTCGTCCTGCCCTTCGTCCTCTCAGCCTTTACTCTAGCTGTCTCCCACACCTGGAACCGATGGCTTCACCTCTTCTCCTCCATCTCCCATCTTGTTAAAATCTTCCTTTTCTTTCAAGGCCCAACTCCATTGCCACTCTCTTCTCCCCTGATACCCCTCCATGCTTCATCTAAAAGGGCTCTCAGCTACTATTTCTCACAGTCCTTTGGCTATCCCTTTCCTTTGTAGTCAGCCATGGTCTCCCATGTTTCTTAGCCCCTAGTGATTGCCTTCTCCAGTCAGATGATGAGTGCCTTGAGACGAGATTCTGTGTTCTGTCTGCCTTTGTCTCCCAGCACCAAGCTTAGTGCCTTGCTCACAGTAATAAATGTTTGTTGAATTGATTGAAGCAGGGCCTGCCAGACCAAGCTTTAGATCCTGTTGTCACTTGCAGTAATCCATGGGGGAAGAGGAGATTTGATGATTGCTTCTGGGCTACAATTCCACTGTGCTCTCTCTTCCTTTTAGAACAAATCACCTCGCACACACTATTCACACCTTTACTGATTGGCTTTGTGGTAGCGGCGGGACTGATGTGCGTCATCGTAATAATTCTAACCTACAAGTATTTCCAGGTAACTTTCAACTGTTTCTCATTTAGAGGATAATGGCTGAAATCCTAGCATTGAAGGGTGATGCTTCTCTCTTTGGGTAATGCTTTCCTCCTCTTTCTTCCCCAACAGAAACCCATGTACGAAGTTCAGTGGAAAGTCGTGGAAGAGATAAATGGAAACAACTATGTTTACATAGACCCAACACAACTTCCTTATGATCACAAATGGGAGTTTCCCAGAAACAGGCTGAGTTTTGGTCAGTGAGAAACCGGGGCTTTCCATATAACCTTTCTGTGGACTGTTAAAAGTGAATTTGGGGAAATCATTCTAACAACTTCCTTTGTTTCATTCTACCTGAAATCATGGCTCTGTTTTCTCAATTAGAATTTTAAGACCATGAGAGGAGTCTGATTTGAAATAACATGTTAAGGGGGGAAAATTATAACCAAAGTTGCATCTTTCTTTATATCTTTTCTTTCCCTACCTTCCTTCCTTCCTTCCTCACTTCTTTCTTTCTTTGCCTTAATCATTTTAAAGACACATCTTTAAAGACATGCATCTGAGAGTAAAAGCCCCTCCTCTGTTGTGTTTGTTACAGGGAAAACACTTGGTGCAGGAGCTTTTGGGAAAGTGGTCGAGGCTACTGCCTATGGCTTGTTTAAATCGGATGCTGCAATGACCGTTGCTGTGAAGATGCTGAAACGTAAGTGTCCTGGGGATTGGATGAGTAGCAGCAACATCGTCCACTATACCCGCAACTTGCTAAATAAGATGTTTCTAATTCCAGCAAGTGCCCATTTAACTGAACGAGAAGCTCTAATGTCTGAACTGAAGGTCCTGAGTTACCTCGGTAACCACATGAATATAGTGAATCTTCTTGGAGCGTGCACTATTGGAGGTAACATTTAGAAACCCTTTACTTGCTGCTTAATTAGCAAAGGGAGGAGAACGTTGTGACCAGAGCATTTGATGAAAGTTCCTTGTGAGACATTACACTGTTCTTTTTATCTCGTTAGAGTTTTGCTTTGGAGAATTACAAAATAATCATTTTTTTAAAAAAAAGAATCTTAGACTGATGGGTTTGGAGGTAGCTTTGGATATAGTCTACTTATTCTGACAGACTCATTGAATTCCAGAGTTGGAAAGGGTCTAGGCACAAACAGAGCTCAGCCTACATGGCTTAGAAAATATATACCACCTGGGCTATAAGAACAAATCATGTTTCAGGTGAGTGAGGTATGGACAGATTCATTGAAAAGTGGTTCTTTCAGTTATGAATTGTTGAGAAGTAGTTAGTAAGTTAATTTTAATCATAGCTAGTTGATTTCGAGCTGTGTGACATAGTCATAAAATTGAAATCTCTTTATTAGCCAGGCATACTCATCGCCCAGGTAACAGTTCAGCCCCATCCCCCCATTTCCAGATTTCCATTGAGATTCCTAAAATTTCACCCCCCTTCAGCCTGTTCAGGCTGCTCCACGTGATCGGCTTTACAGAGGATGTGCCCTTCATCATTTCCATTACATTACAGACAGAGTGTCACACTCTGTGGTAAACAGAAGTGAATCAAAGGGATTAATATTGGAAGCCTGATAATGCTATAACATTTGAAAGAAATAACTTCCGTCCGGATATGAGCAAAACCAACCAGATGCACTGGGCTCCAGATACTGACTTATCCCATTGGAAAGCCAAGGCAAAAGAAAACCCACCTGTTTCATTCTTTACCCTTTATGATGATGCGATTCAATGAGAACTGCTAATGGATGTTATTTTGTTTGGACGAGAGGCATTAAAAATCAAACTGTTTGGTATTAGTAGGCTTGAGCCCTCTGCAACTATATCTGACTTAGCTGGGTATTTGATGGTAAGGCTCTACAAACTCAGCCCCTTCTAACTTTCTCTCTGCCTGTAGGACCCACATTGGTCATTACAGAATATTGTTGCTATGGTGATCTTTTGAATTTTTTGAGAAGAAAACGGGATTCATTTATTTGCTCGAAGCATGAAGATCATGCAGAAGCAGCACTTTATAAGAACCTTCTTCAGTCAAAGGAATCTTCATGGTAAGGCTGATTTACATAAGTAGTACATAGGACACATACAGGGTCATGAAAGCTGGCAATCAAGGCTAATTTTTTTTTTTTTAATGAGCTGAGGTAGACTTAAGGTGCAGAACCCAAGCTAATAAATCATTTAAATGGGATTTAAGTGGGTCTGAATAATAAACCAAATCACTTGATGCCCAGATAAATGTATACACCTATTTAAAATTGTTTTCATTTTCTTCTCTTGCATTCTCTCTGTTTTCCTAAGCTTTAGACTTGTTTGAATGAATTTTATGCCTCTTTCTTCTTAAACTAGTTCTTTTCCATAATATTGTCTCTGCTACCATGAGTTACTTTATCACTAATTTGGTATAGGCAGAAGCTTACTATTATCCTTACTTAGACTCGTCAGTTGTCACAATAAATTCCTTAAAATCTTATGTCAGAAAAGCAAAAAGACCTGGTTTCCATCCTGAAAGCATCTTTCTTTACTGTTTGACTCTTCCCTCCCTGCAATCCTGAAAGTTATTATTTTTTTATGTACTTTGCCTTTCTTGCTTAGATACCATATAAACACACTTATTTTTCTTTCATACCTAATTTACCTTGAGAATGACTATCCTACTTCCATAATACCTAGACCGTTAGATGAGACAGCTTTTAAAGTCCTATAAATGTCAGTTATTATCATTAATGCCATATAGTCCTAACTAATTTTTGTCCTATTGATTCCTTCATGCATTTATAGTAAAGAGCTTCCATTCCTCCTGAGGGAGTCCATGTTCCTTATTGCCATGATAAACTTTCTTCTTGCCATGCCATATCTTTTTTCTCTTCCATATGCAACTCTTAATCCTTACCACTTAACGCACACATGGAGCTTTTCCTGACTTAATCAGCCTCGTTTGAGTTACTCCAGTAATTCTAGTTGTACATAAGCAGTAGTCTGTAATTATGTCATCTTTCATAGTGTCCATGACATATTTGTACATATGTTCCTTATGTATGTACATAATTCTTCTATAACTTCTGCATCCAGCTCAGCCCAATAAGCATTTAGTACAACAATGACTATTTTCCAGGTACTCTGTTGGGCTCTGGTGATAAAGATACAAACAGGAAAAAGCTCTTGCCCCCAATGAGCTTACATTCTCTGGTGCTCACGGACCCAAAGTGTTCACCTTGTGTGTGTTACTAGTGCCTTCTGCATACCGTGAACACTCTTAGGATGTCTGTTGACATTTTATTTGCTTTTAAGGCTTTTAAGAAATAAATACACCTGTGAAATTGCCCACACTAAAGTTTTTGACATCCAGTATTTCATTCCAAGTGAAATTTCCTTTAACAAAATATAACGAGGTGCCGCAGAGATGCAATAAAAGTAGAGTACGAAGTTACCCTTTGACCTTGTTTCCAGAGTACATGTTATTTCTGTGAAATGGTGAACATTTGCTGATTTCTGAAACTGTCATTTTTTTTTAAATGGGGGGGACTGGGAGAGGAAATCTAATATGTTAGCCTAATTTTTTTTTTTTTTTTGCTCCTTTCTAATGTACTTTGTGCTTTGGGATCCCATATGGGACTGGAAGCACCAGAATACTGTGCAGAACACTGTTGTCATGGTGTTTCCATGCAAATCAGAAGCAGGAAGTACTAGAAATCTTGAAGAGTCTCCAGCCAAATGTTGCAGATTCAAGAGGTCCAGATGGTTCAGAAAATCATCCAAATTATTGGTGTTTATCTAAACCAAACTCAGTTTTTAGGCTCTTCCATCAATATCTATATGTTAACAATCTCTGTACTTCCTCATGTCTTGGTTCATAAGCTCCTATTTTCTTTTTTCTTTTTTTTCTTCCTTGGTAACAGAGTTTCACAGACTTTATGATGTTTCTAAGTAGTTCTTTTAAATACATACAGTCTAGAAAAGAAAGGCTTCTAAGTTTAGCTCTGTATTGTTGAACCCAAATACTGAAACCACCTTCTTACTGAAAAGGGAAGCTCAATCAGTCACGTACCCTATGAACCACACATCTATCGAAAAGTGTTCAGTCAAGAGATGTTAACTCTGCTTTTCTGCACACAGCGATGGTGCTAATGAATATATGGACATGAAACCAGGTGTTTCTTATGTTGTCCCAACCAAAGCTGATAAAAGGAGATCTGCAAGAGTAGGTGGGTAAATATCTAGCAGTAGCAATTTCTTACTAATGAAAGCTGGAAAGAATCTTTGGAGAGAACCTATTCCCAAATCCCTCATTTTATAACTGAGGAGCCTCAAAATCTAAATAGGCTAAATGACTTGCCCAAGGCAATGTAGGTAGTAAGGGGAAGAATGGGTCCTCTGACTACAAATCCAGAACCTTCTTCACCACGATAATCAAAGCAACTTGTTGGTGAGGAGGATTTTAACATCAAATCATCTCAGTTGGCAAATATTTTCACCAGCAATGGGAATGGGCTGGTGGGGAGGTCCAAGTTAGATCAGCCTTGCGAAGGTAGAATAAAGTGTCCATGCATATCTCTCTATGAGTGACCACATTTCCATGGATTTGGAAGTTATGCTCATCTGTGTTCCCCATTGTTAGCCCAGGATATTGAAAGTGAACTCTCTTCCTTTTTAGAGGTTATAGACAAGACATTGGATTTTTCTGACATTAAAATTATTTGCCTTGCTTAAAAATAATATTTAGAAGTGTGTCTCATTGGGTTTTCCCCCTCACCCACTCCCCTAAACACATTGTTGGGCTGGCCCTCAGACCTTAGGCATCTGCTCCCTTTTCTGACCCTTAGTCCTGTCTTGTACCTTCTGGCATTCAGCATTTTAGTAGTAAGATCTTAGGAAGGCTAAATAAATCACGAGGTCTCATTCGAAGACCTGTGGAAGCACCAGAAGGCCCTCCTTTACTGTCCTTGTCTTGACTTTCAGCTGTTTAACTTTTGGAGGCAATCTTAAAAATTCTTCCACTTCTAATTGACTAGGCTCGTACATAGAGAGAGATGTGACAGCCGCCATCATGGAAGATGATGAATTAGCTTTGGACATTGAAGACCTATTGAGCTTCTCTTACCAGGTTGCAAAGGGCATGAGTTTCCTTGCTTCTAAGAATGTAAGTGGAATTTGGCTACCAAAGAGCTAAAATCTTTTTAGCTATGGACCTCTTTATGGACCCTTTTGAGAGACTGTTAAAGCCTTTGACCCCTTCTCAAAATAGTGCTTTTAAATGAATAAAATAAAATACATAGGATTATGAAGGAGGCCAATTATACCAAAACACTGTTATCAAAAATTTTTATTTTTGAAAAGGTTATGGGCCTCAGGTTAAGAAGCCCTGATCTCGGGGCAGCTAGGTGGCGCAGTGGATAGAGCCCCGGCCCTGAAGTCAGGAGGACCTGAGTTCAAATCCGGCCTCAGACCAAACACTTGACACTTACTAGCTGTGTGACCCTGGGCAAGTCACTTAACCCCAATTGCCTTAAAAAAAAAAAAAAAAAAAAAGAAGCCCTGATCTCGAGCCACAGTATAATGGAGAGTGTCACTTTGAAGTGTGGTAACCCAGAGCAGTAGAGAATTTGTTGTATTCTCGTGTCTTAGCTCCTATCTTTTTTGTAATTACCTTTCCAGTTCATACTACCCTGTCCAGATTACTTTTCCATGAGTCTTCACAGGAGATGAAGTGATTAAATTTCTCTCTTAGTTGTTAGAATAGAGACTCTCTCCATGAAAGAAATTAAAATATTATTTGTCAAGGTACAAGGCTTAGGCTAAAATCCTCTCTGCCATTGCATGAAAGTCACCTTAGATTAAATGTATTGCTGAGGAGGGGTGATGTTTCTTAGGTTTCCAATCTCTGGTGAAAATGAAGCTGAATAAAATGTTCAAGTCATACTTTTAGAGCCGGAAGGAGCTTAAGAAGCTCTTCTCCACCCCCACCCCCCCCTTTACAGATGAAGGAAACTGAGGCCCAGAGAGATGAATGAAGTAGGTTGCTCAAAATTACAAGGCAATAAGTACCAAAGGCAGGCTTTAAATTTAGTTACTCTTATTCCAAGTCAGACACCTTTTCCCCTTGTACAATGCTGTGTGTCTAGAGTGTAAGTGTAGTTATGAGATATGAGGCACTGTATGCCCCCTCATGCCTTAACATGAATTGTAAGTGGGATGGAGACTTCTTGATGGTTGACATTCTGGGGGCCTTGCTCAGTCGTATCTCATATCTTGAACTTGAAGGAGACTTTTTCCTGGAAATTGTAGAATTGAATTTTCACGCTTGCCCATTGAATTGTTGAGCTTGTCAAAACTCGTACCTATCCTTGAATGGTGTGCCGTACTGATATTATTTGGAGGTCAAAGTTAATTCAGAGATCTAATGGCTAATGGAAAGGTTTAGCATTACTGTTTGTCCTTCTTCTCAAAGAGGACCGTGACATCAGGAAGGTGATGCCATGACATGCAAAGTGAATTGGATTTAAGTGAGGGAGAGCTGTGCAAAGTCACCAGCTTCATTTTCTCTCTTGGAGCCATCTGGGTCCAGTGGCCAGATATGGGTCGGGACAACTGGAGATGGCCCAGGATGCAATGGGGGACCTTGGCCTTTTCAAGCTAAGGTCTTTAACAGGTCTCAGTTTGCCTGAAGCAGCGCCCATTCGGGTGATTATGGTTAAGAAATAAGGCAAAGAATGACCTCTTTCAGAAAAAAAAAATAGATCTGGAAGGGGAAGACCCCTTCTGGCCAAAAGAGAAACAATTGTTAATTCCATTTATTCTGAGTCAATGGGGCCCAAACAATGGCCAAGTAGAGCTTGGCCTGGGACCTATTTCCAATCAATGAAAGCCAGAGTGATTTGGGTTTAAGGCTGGTTCTCTCTGCCCCCACAGGTACTAGATACAGGTATAGGTACAGGAACGGTGGTATGGTATGGGTATGGATACAGGTACAGGTGTGATACACTATGTGGAAAGAGAAGGAAGGAAGGAAGGAAAGGAAATGAAGGAAGGATGGAAGGAAGCGAAATAAAGAAAGAAAGAAAGACAGGTTGCCCATATGGAAGTTTGGTCCCCAGTGGGCAGCTCCTTCTCTGCTCAGAGATTGCATTAAAAGCGTCTATAAGTCCATGACTCTCAGAAACCTAATTCACATTTCATTGTGGAAACAGTAATGTCTAACGTATTTTAATAGTATACTAATTTATAGTTGAGTATGTTTGGAAGTCCTGTTCTAAATTGTCATCTGTGACATCTGCAAACAATTAAGACCAAAATGAGGACTCCAGGTGGTTGAAAGAAAGCGACATCTCTTTTAGAACCTAAGATTCACCAGGTTTTTAAAAATTAACCTCACTGGCTAAGCTCTTGCTTTAGGAGTTCATAACAAACATTTGAGGAGATACACACACAACTCGTTTTTAGTTTTGATTTTTTTTTACACTTTTAAAAAAGTAATTTGCTGTGTATCCTTCCTCTTTGATAAGATTGAAGGAGAGAAGTCCTGGGGGGAAAATAGGCACTTATTGTTCATTTTGAGAAAAAATGATTTCTAGTAATTACTCAATGTGAATATCACATCACTCAGGGCATTATTTTCAGTGCAATGTAAGAAAAATATTAGTGCTTGGCTTTTGTGTGATATAGCTCTTCAGTATATGAAAAGAAAAAACTCTTGCCTCTTCTGTTATTAAAGATATGGGAACTAAAATGCTTAATATTATTTTTCCCCTTCTCTTCCTTTCTTGTCTTAATAGTGTATTCATCGAGACTTGGCAGCCAGAAATATTCTACTTACCCATGGTCGAATAACAAAAATCTGTGATTTTGGCCTGGCCAGAGACATCAAGAATGATTCTAATTATGTGGTCAAAGGAAATGTAAGTGTATGACCTTTTTGTGAGAGCCAATTGAAATCCTTAAGATTCTCAGGTGGAAATGAAAAACTTTGGGGGGAATGAATCCATCTGGGGTCTTTCGTGCTATTTAGCAGTCAAAGTAAGTATGTCCTAAATAGAGTTTGCATGGTGTGGTGAGCATTACTACAACTAACATTCCAATAATAGAATTCCTAATGCTAATTGTGTAATTATGGGGCTCATGAAGGAAACAGAAATAGGCTTAATTTTCATTGTAGACTGAAAATAGCAAAGAATTTGATTTTGCTGGAGTGTAACAAATGTAGACCTGAAGGTCACAGTGGGAGATATTTTTCCTTTGAGTTGAAAATGTTCATTATGTGAAAGGTAATCCCAAAATCTAGAAGATGATCGATCCAGGATTTTAGAGCTCCCATTTCAATCAATAAAGAAATCGTGATTAATGTTGATAGTTTGCAGAGAACATATTTCAAAGTGCTTGCTTGTATGACAAACCTCTGAGGTCCAGACGAGTTAAGTGACTTCCCCAAGATCACTTGGTCATTTGAAGCACCTGGTATTTCCTGATAACCAGCATAGTCAGTGTCCCCAACCTTTCAAGTGCTGAACCTCCTCCTCCCTTGTACTGGCCTACATTGTGGGGTGGAGGTGACCCTACAGTCTTAGCTGGGGTTTCTTGGGAGGAGTGATAGACTTCAGCTGCATCAACATCATCTGCCCTTTCCCACTTGTGTCCCCTCGTGGTCCAAGACATTGGTCAAAGGGCCCTGTTGGCATCTTCCCGTACCTGGCATGCTTTCCCTCCTTTTCTCCACTTCTTAGAATCCCTTACTTCTTCAAGGTTCAGCTCAAGCACCATCTTCTGCATGAGGGATTTCTTAACCTGGGGTCTGTGAAGTTGTTGTTTGAAAAGTTTCTCAATATAATGGGTTTCCTCTGCGATACTACATATTTCATTTTATGCATTTGAAAACATTTTGAGAGTGGGGACCATATAGTTTTCACTAGACTAACAAAAGTATGTGCTACTACTACTACTACTACTACTACTACTACTACTACTACTACTACTACTACTACTACTGCTACTACTACTACTACTACTATCACCTTTTATATAGCACTTAATATGTGCTAGGCATTGTGCTAAGTGCTTTAAAATTATTATCTAATTCATTCCTCACAATAATTCTGGAAAATAGGTGCTATTATTCCCCCCATTTTTACAGATGAGGAAACTGAGGCAGACAAAGGTTAAGTGACTTGCCCAAGGTCACACAGCTAGAAAGTGTCTGAGGTCGGATTTGAACTCAGGTCTTCCTGATTCCAGGACTGGCTTTGTGTTTTTCCACTGTGCCATCTAACTGTTTCCTAAAAAGTTAAGAACAACATCTCTTGCACCTGAAGTCTTTCTTCTACCACCAGCTGCTAATGCCCTCTCCCTTATTTATAACTACCTTATTTATTTTGTATTTATTCTGTGCATGTGTGTGTTTCTCTCAGTCGAATGTAAGCGCTTTCAGGGCAGAGATGGTTTCATTTTAATCTTTTCCCCCCTAATATACACTGAACCCGGTATAAAGTGGGCAATTAAATGCTTATTAGCAAAATTGTGCCTTCTTAATAGTGTACTGGTAAATATTTAACAAGCAGTTCTCTGGAAAAAAAAAAGCATGATGTGCTTTAAAGTTAAATCTGCATTATTAACATTTTCCCTATGACTTTCTCAAATGTAGACACACACCACACCTCCCCCTCCCAAAAAAAATCAATCCTTGATTTGTAGTATATGTCAATTTGGGGGCATTTTGAATTGGCTCCAACCCTTTCCTCCCCCTGCCCTTTACTCATTTGAGAAATTGGCATTCCCCCATTTCAACTCTAGCCTCTTTAGCACTAGGCTAGGGATTGGCAACCCCCTCCCCCTCCCTATTGTATTATAAAATTATAGATTTAGAGCCTGAAGGTGCCTTAGTAAAGTGTCTTATTCAACCCTCTCATTTTACAAATTTTACATCATTTCTGCAAGGAAAGGTTAAGTTTCCCAAAGCTAATAAGCGACAGAGATAGGGTTTGAAACCAGTCCCTCTGTCTCCCAATCCTGCATTCTTTCCACGGCATAGAGAAGGAGGGAGTAGTACATGGAAGGGCTCTGGCTCTCAAGTATGGGCCTTGCTATTACTAGCCTTTGAGCTCTCCACTGAAATGCAAATAACCCAAGGATAACTCAAGGCAGGGGTGGGAAACCTGTGGCTTGGAGGCTGGATTCAGTCTAAGCACTGCACTTGAGGACCTAGAGGGTTATTTTCTCCACCCTTGTATCAAGGTTTATCAGATACCTGTCTTAGAGGTCAGTTAACCCCCTCGGCTAAGATTGGCAAAAATAGAATGCCAGGATGGAAAAAAGAAATTGCCTTGAGGGTGCCAAACATACATTTGGGCCTCCAAGCATTTTTGCCCCAGAGATGAGGCTTTTCTCCTTAGCCACAACCTGCCCTTTGTAACTAAAATAATTTTTGACCTCTGCCCTCATTTGTAGAACCTCCTTATACCACCTAACAATAAGTATTTATTAAGCTCCTACTGTGCAGACTCTAAGGAATAAGTAAGCGACATTTGTTAGAGGGAAATATGAGTGGTATTTCAAGAGATTCACAGACTAGTAAGGTGATGATACCCGACTGGATAGCTGTAATGTACAGCATCATATTTGAGAGTTATGGAACAAGATATTAATGTCAGGTCTAGTGGGAGAGGGAGGCAGTGTTGCAGCCAAGGGGATTGAGGAAGTTATCCTGCAAAAAACTGGCATTTGAGAAGAGCTTTCAAGTCAGGAATGGGGATTATTGGGGATGGCTTTTCCAGCATAAGAAACAGCTTGGGCAAAATAGAGGCTGCAGAGCTGTGTGTTTGGGGGAGGTCAATAGAAATGGTTGAGTTTTCTCTAGTTAGACTGGACCATTGAATGCTGGAAGGAGAGTAATATGACAGAAAACAAGGGTAGAGAGGCACTATTGTTATCTTTTGTTATAAGGCAGCTCTTTCTAGAATTGTTTCTTTATGTATATTTTTTATTTTTTTCCCAGTTACATGTAAAAACAATTTTTAGCATTCGTTTCTTAGAATTTTGAATTCCAAATTCTCTTCCCTCCTCCTTGAAAAGGCAAGCAATTTGATATAGATTATACATGTGCAGTCATGCAAAACATTTCCATATTAGCCATCTTGCATCTTTTTAGACGTGTTAAGTATTAAATTAAAATCAGGAAATAAATTGAGGATACATGACCCTTGCATTCATGTTTTGGTAATTTTACTGACCCCTGGCGTCTCTTTGAGGGGCTCTGCTGAGCCCAGCTGTTGGGCCATGTTTTAGGAGCTCTGGTTCAGACAATCTGAAGGGTTGTCAAATTTAAGAACCATTAAACATTTGTTTCCTCTGATTACCAGACAGTCAAAAAGTAGTTCTCGTTTATTATAGCATTCCAGAATTTGCAATGTGTTTAATCCTGTATGTTTAATCCTCTCAATAACCCTGCTGTAGTAATTGTTATTATTAATGTTGCCATTTTACACATGAGGAACTGAGTCTGAAAGTAGTTAAGTGACTTGGCCAGGGTTACTCAGCTAGGGAGGGCTTGAACTCAGATCTTCCTTACTCCCTAATCCAGCCGTCTCTGTCCACTACATTATTATGCCTTAAAAGAAGTGAAAGAAAGAAGGTTGAAGAGTTTCTCTTTGTCAAAAGTATTAAAGTAAGTCAGGATGACAACTATAAGAGCAATAAGGAAAGATTTCAATTGGAAGATTCTTTGATAATCATTCTCAGAGAAGAAGTCTCGGGGAACTTGGGACTGAGCCCGTCTTCCTCCTCCCCTCCTTCCACCACTCGCAGCTATAGCAATCATTTTTAGCCAGTCTTTGGAGTTTCTTAACGTACTGAACGTGTTCTTCTTCCCTCGCAGGCCCGGCTACCTGTGAAATGGATGGCACCTGAAAGTATTTTCAACTGTGTTTACACCTTTGAAAGTGACGTCTGGTCCTATGGAATATTTCTTTGGGAGCTGTTCTCTCTAGGTAAAATGGCCCTCATGTTGAATCAACTCCTGACGCCTCCCTGCAGCTTTATGTTGTGGGGGTTATCGGTGTTTCAGATTAATTCTGACTTGGGCTATGTTTGCACTTTAGGAAGTAGTCCGTACCCTGGAATGCCTGTCGATTCCAAGTTCTACAAGATGATTAAAGAAGGTTTCCGAATGCTCAGTCCGGAATGTGCACCTCCTGAAATGTGAGTGAGACCTGAGTCCTTGCCCTTCTTCTTTAACAAGGGAAAATGTGATTGGGGGTTTTGGCTAGCACACACCTTACAAATGGCACTCAGTTTCATATTGTTTGTGGTTGTTGAGTTGTTCAGTTGCGTCCGACCTTTCGTGCCTCTGTGGACCATAACATGCCGGTGCTGTCCGTGGGGTTTTCTTGGCAAAGATATTGCAGTGGTTTGCCATCAACTTCTCCAGTAGATTTTGACAAACAGAGCTTAAGTGACTTACCCACAGTCACACAGCTAGTGAGCGTCTGAGGCTGGATTTGAACTCAGGTCTTCCTGAGTCCAGGCCCGGTGCTCCATGACCCATCTGCGTGGCGCCCTATTCTATTTTATCACAGCTGGCCTAATGTCACATTTGTAGCACATTTTTTTATAACAACATGTCATCCGAAGATGAGACAAGTCCCCCAGGCATTTTAAATCTACAACGTGTCTGACTTTAGGCAGACACGATCCAATTTGTTTGATTTCCTGGTCTGGAAAATACCTTTTAGATTAGTACATCAATCAGACCATCAATAATCATTTATTAAGCAACTGTTACATGCCAGACATTTGTGGTGAGCTCTCGAGGGATCTGGGGGTAGGGGATGCGGCTGGGAGAGAAGGATGTGTTACACGCAACTGAAGACACGGTAGGGGAAGAAGAAGAAGTTGGATTGCCTCATTCACCAGTCCTGTTTCTGCAGGTATGAGATCATGAAGAGCTGCTGGAATGCAGACCCTTTGCAGAGACCAACCTTCAAGATGATTGTGCAGCTCATTGAGCAGCAGCTATTGGACAGTACTAACCATGTGAGTATATGCTGACCAATTGTAGATGCCTTTTTTCTCCTTTGTCTGAGGCAAGAGTGGGGAACCTGTGACCTCAAGGCCACGCATGGCCCTCTAGGTCCTCAAGTGGGGCCCTTTGACTGAATCCAAACTTCACAGAACAAATCCCCTTAATAAAAGGATTTGTTCTGTAGGTTCCCAAGGACCACGTGGCCTCGAGGCCGCAGGTTCCCTACCCCTGGTCTATGGTATCCCTCATTCAGACTTTAGGGGTGGGGGCTGTGACTTGTTCCTCCTGCTTCTCCACCACCAGTGGGGTTTTCTCATTGTAACGGCTTAGGTCATAGAATGTTAGCACTGAAAGGGACCTTTGAAATCCTCCAGTCCAGATCCTTTATTTTACAATGGAAGAAATAAGGCCCAGAGCAGAGAAGGTG
>NW_020954596.1:60220413-60443551 GCF_900497805.2 Vombatus ursinus
AATTAGGTGCATCTGTGCTCCTAATGGGAAGCTGAGATAGCCCAATTTTGTGCATCTATGCTCCTGAGTTTGCTTACATTGGCTTTGTTCTCCTCAGGTTTACTCCAACATTACAAACAGCAGCCCCAACCACGAGAGTCCTGTTGACCATTCCGTGAGAATTAATTCAGTGGGCAGCAGCGCTTCATCCACTCAGCCCCTGCTTGTCCATGAAGATGCCTGAAGTAGGCAGTGTTGGGTCCAAAGGAGGATGGGCCAGTTCTTTTGGTTTCCATGACTTTTATTTTGTTCATCTACTTGCCAGCCTCTCTAGCACAGTGGGTGCTTTGCTGTAAATTCTGTCCTTTGTGAATACACTGTCATAGCCTGAATGAACTCACTCACCACAGTTGCAGCCATCGTCACAACGCAGGGGCAGAAGTTGTACATATTCTCAGTAAGGAGCTAGCTGGGCAAAATCCATATAGGGCCTGACTTACAGGAGAAGGGGTATTGACTGCAGTCCCCTTTTACACCTGGCCTGTGAAGGGAGGTTGCTATTTGATTTTTTTTTTCCTTTGTCAGATAATAAATAGAAGTAGTTGATCACTTTTGGTCTTTTTTAGTCACATTTGCAGTTGGGGTACAAGAGCAGAGGCTCGGATTTGGGGTGCCCTGGTTTTTTCTGCCCCATGAGTGCTCCTAAGAGACATCATAGCCAAGCACTTCTATGTAAAATGTCAGGTTATAAGAAGCAGAGTCAGGGAAGGAGGGAAGGCATACCATGTTAAAGTAATTCTCCAAAACACCAACTGGCTTGCATGAAAACTAGATTTTTTCATGTCAGGGAGGTTCATGAGCCTGGGAAAAAAGTGTTGCAAATTTGCCATGTGGAACGTGAGGAAAGACATCCCAGCCACTGCACAAGCTTTCCCTTCTCCGGAAACCCCAACCATGAGAGTCCTGTTGACCATTTCTGTGAGAATTAATTCAGTAAGCAGCAGTGCTTCATTATACTCGGGGCCTGTTTTAATAGTGGCAGCTTAGGCAAGGGGATAGACAGGATGGATCAGCAGTGTGCTTGCACCTCCTGGCGCTTAGATGGGTCCCCAAGTATTTGAGGGGGAAAACTTCACATGTTTGCTTTCATGCACAACCCTGGAGCCTCCCCAGGGCTTAGGACTCTCTGTTAAGAGTAGAAGCCACATAAGCAGCTAGTTATCATCTTTATTTGTCTTTTATAAAGAAGGAAAGCACAGTCGTAGGAGTCTCTTTTTAAACCTGTTGACTCACTGTACAGATTTCCCATAAACAGCCTGCCAATCCTAGAATGGCCTAGTAGCCGATGCATTGGATGCCATTTGCAATATCTACCTGCCTATCTATTGCATGATGTCTGCGGGCATGAGAAAGCGAGCTATTTCATACAAATCCCTAATGTAGCAGGAAAACAAATTTAGATTCAGCCTCATTTATAGGCATGCCCTGGACCTTGGGCCAGTATATATTATATATAAAGATGTATGTATGTATGTGTGTGTATGTATAGATAATCTATTTTGAGGCTCACCTGGCCCTGAGTCCAAGAGGGTCCTCAGGTGCCCACAAAGCAGCAGCCTTTGCTTCCTTCCAAAATTCTGCCTTTGCTTCCCTTGCCTCATCCATTCACAGTAGATCACCCAAAGCATGGAGAGAAGAGAATCTAAAGTATCTATCTGCCCTTGAGACACTCTGTTATTTATATTCTCAATATACTGTACCAGTCTCTGAGGCCCCCTTTTCTGCTTTGGGTCCCACTGAACCAGTAAGAATGGTATTTAAATTTTGCCTTTTGGTCTCTAGCACAGGTAATGGATTTTGCTATAGTATCCATTTCTATAATCTCCATAGCTACCCAGATCAAATAACTACTAAATGAATATGTGACAGGTTTTAAGCAAGAATTTCCATTTGTTTCCATCATATTCCTTCTTCTCCTTCCCATTCTCCCATTCCTTCAACTATGCTTCCTGGCAGATCTCTGGCCACTGACGGGAAGATAACCATTTGCACTGGGCTTGCCTATGCTGTTTCTAAAAGTTGGTGAGTTTTTTGGGGGTAATTGTTATGCAGACAGATAGTTATACTGAAGCTTATTTTCTTCACCAGAACCTTCTTCCCATAGCATCGGCTTTTCTTATATTAGTTACGGTAGAAAAAAAAGCAGTTGCTAAATGTAGATATCTAGGTACTTCAGGGGCACTTCACTGAAAGTTTTGTCTCAGATATCCTTGAAAGGTTATATTTTTATATTTTTTTTTATTTTTAAATCAAAAATTACTTTGCAGTGGCTGGATGTTTAAAATTGTTTTGTGGTGTTTTATGTAAATATTGAGATGTAGCAATAATGTCTTTTGAATATTCCCAAATCCTTAAGTCCTTGAAAATATTTTTATATATATATAAATACAGTATGTATAAATATATGTAAGTGGTACAAGTTTAAAGGATATTGTTCTGTGTTTTGTTTTTGTTTTTGTTATTTTGTTTTGGTTACGTTGCCCAGGTGTTGACAGTTTTGAATTCTAATAAAAATATGTAAATATATAAATCAGTAAGCTGTGCTCTTTTTTTGTTCGTTTGTTTTGTTTTGTTACCTGTGTGTATTCAACACAATCAAAGATTAGGAGGCCAGAAAAGAGTGAGAAAATGTTGCTGAGTTGCCCACACACGCTGTAATTATGTACCCGGGGATGTCATCAAAAAGCATAAAATCTCAGAGTTGCCAATGACTTCGGAGGTCATGTTTTCTGAACTAGACTAGGATGTGAATTCTATTTATATTATACCCAAGAAATGAACTGACAGCATTTGTTAGAAGAATTATAGTTAAGTGGGAACCTAAGGCCACTTTACAGTGTAGCCTGCTCCATTTTTGGACAATGCAAAAGTTTTTCCTTACATTTATTTAAAATCTGTCACTCTGCCAGCTCTACCCATTGTTCCTAGTTCTACCCAGTGGGGCTAAGCAGAATCTTTCACCTATATATATAATCAATATAATCGAAGGCAGAAGATCCCTTTTCCTTCAAAGTGATGCTCTCATGGAATGATGGAAAATAACACTTCTTAAAATGTAGTCTTTGGAATCCTAGGGGTCTAAATTATTTTCCTAATAATACTAAGGTGTCACTTGCCTATCTCCTTTTTCTAAGCACATTTCTCTCTGGGGCCAGATTTTCTTTATATACTTCAACCAAAACAATGTATCACAACTTATTGAAAGAGATATAGGAGAATCCAGCTGTCTTCTATTAAGCCAGATGTTAAAAAGTTTTCCAAAAATACCTCAAAAATTGCCACGTCTCACTAATTTTGTTTTGTTAATAAAATATGGTTATTCATATAAGTAAATTGTTAACATTTAATGGGATTATTTTTAAATGAATGCATATTTTTAAAACTTATGGGTTTTATTTCTGACATGGAAAATAAACATATAAACAAGAGCTCTTTGGGTTTCTCAATTTTCAAAAGTTGTAAAGGGGTCCTATGACAATTTTGAGAAGGATGTTCTTCGACAAAGTCACTGGGTAATCTAACTTAGCAATGCCCTCTGCTCCTTCTAAACCAGAAGGACACCAATGGGATTCTTACTGACACCAATCTCCTCACCAGGCATGACCTACTGGGGGACTGTGAGAAGGGGAATTTGGCTGTGAAGGTACAGCCAGCAAAATGAAATGAAGGTTTTCTACAATTAGCTCAGAGAGCACAGAAATCCCTCATCAAGTAGCAGGGCTAAAGCCACCTTGATCTTGATTTTCAGTATGAATGGAGATGACAAGGGCTGGGTTTCTTGGTTTGGACTTCCAGGGCTTTTAAAAAAGAGGTGTCAGAAAAGTGCTAATGACATTAGCACAGAGATGGATAACTGGCTGGTGGTAGCCAGCCCAAGGCTCTCTAGAAATGCTCTCTGTTGATCTCTTTTACATGGCTTCTTATTCCTTTTTATTCTTTCTAGTATTCACCAGTGTTCACTCATTAATAGGTAACAATGAGCTGGGTTTAAGCTTTGGAAACATTTTTTTGGTGGGGTAGCCTAGGAATCATGACAAAGTGACTAGTGTCCTGCCAACTATCCAGGGGATGGCGGGTCCATGTGATTTGAAGGAAATAAATGAAAAACTTCACCTGGTCCAACTGTCTTTCAGAGGACGGAACGAGCCCACACAGGTAAAGTGCTTCTTCAGCATCATATAGATAGCAACTAGTTGAGTCAGGATTAGCGGGCAGACCTAGGAGTTTGCTATGAGTGAGAAAATTATTTTAAAAATTAGGCACCAGGAACATGGTGGGGTAAGTTTCTGCCACCTGGTCTTTGGCCACTTGAAAAATGCTTTATTTTCCTTTTATATTAACATCTTCATTCCTTCCCTCTCTATTCATATTCCTTACCTTTCTGAGTGTAGTTAAGTCTTCCAACTAGCCTAGAGTTTTAGACTGTTAGGGCTGTTATTTCTTCACTATTTTGTGGCTATGACATCCTGTGACCCAGAATTACTGTCCAAGAACTGGAGTTGATGCAGTGGAAATGTTCTACCAAACTCAAACTATAAGTCCTACTTAACCTTGTTGGTCCTATTAAGAATCTGTTAAACACATAGAACACCATTTGTTATGAACTTATTTTTCTTGGTCCAACATCTATTATAGAGTATTTTCCAGAAGTGTTAAGTGAAAGGGATAGAAAGGGTTGAGTGTGAATATTGATATGGGGGGTGGGGTGGGCAGGAGGATCTCTTCATTCCCAAACACCTTACCTCCCCAAGGGAAAAAAAACATCCATTCAATCCATTGCAAAGTCTTGTGGCATCTACCATCATGATACAGCTGGTATCAATCACCTCTTTACTCACACAGCCACCACCCTAGTTGAAGGTCTCATCACTTCCCCCCTGAATCATTGCAAGAAGTGTACTAATTGGCCTTCCTGGTTTGAATCTGTCTCCTCTCCAGTCTATCCTCCACAATTGCCAAAATTCCATTCCTAAAGCAAAAGTCTCACCATATCACTCTCCTCAAGACACTGCAATAGCTTCATGTTATCTCCTAGGATCAAATACAAATACTTGTTTAGTATTTAATCTCCTCTACAATCTAGATCCAATAAGCTTTCAAGGCTTATTATATTACTTTCCTTAATGAATTCTAAGGTCCAGCCAAAGCGACCACACTGACCTTTGCAAAACATTCTGTCTCCTGTTTCCTTCTCTTTGCATAGGCCTGGAATCCTCCCTTCCTCCCCCCACCCCTGCCCTTTGAATCTCTAGCATCCTAAAAAGGTCAGTTTGAGTATTACATCTTACATGAGGTATTCGCTCACCCCAAAGTTGCCAATACCTCCTACCGGAAATGTGTTAACTTTGTGTATACATGTATACATATATTTCCGGACATGTTGTATATTCATAGAATATGAAGTGTTTTTGAGAGCAATGTCCCTAGTACCTAGCACAGTGCTTGGCATACAGTAGGTGTTTAATAAATGTTTATTAATTGAAGTCCTTGAAAGCCCAAGGGGACTGTCCACCTAGAAAAAAGCTTTATCATTATGTACCGGTGGAGTTAAGTATATGCTTTATGGACCTTGCTTTAGGCACAGACTGATTTAAAGATAAACTAGCACAGAACAGTGAGAAAAGCTCCCTGAATACTTGGAACCAAATAAAACCATGGACAATAAGGGCTCAACACAGGTTTTGGTCATTCTAATTGGCAGCACTTTCCTAGTTTGAGCCAGTCTAATTAGCAAGCAGTTGCTTACTTAATGTGATTTGAGTGTTTATGCAGTCCCTAAATCTCTTTCATCCAGGTGCTGTGGTGCTTGAAATTCTGCCACTTAAGATAATTCTAGAGTCACAGAATTTTTAGACATCTAATCTATGCTCATTATATTTCATATGTTTACATTAAGAAATCTCTCTAAAGAGGTAAAAATATACTATGGGACTTATGCCTTATGTAACACTAATCTACCAAACGACACCATTTCCATGAGTGTGACAAGCTTGTCCCTCACATTTCTGATTTGGTGTCTTAACTGAAGCCATTCCCTAAGCCTGAAATCTTTCCTCCCCCCACTGCTAACACACTCATGCACCCCATGGTCATCTCTACAAGTTGAATTCTTACCATACTTTTTATAGTGCTTTCCTCACAACAATCCTGTGACAGGTAAATAGTGCAAATATAACCCCCATTTTCCAATTTAGGAAAAGATTCTGAAAAGTTAAATAGTATGCCTATGGTAACACAGTTAATAAGAGTCTAAGATGGGAGCCAAACCCAGATAGTCTATGTGAGTCTTGGACAGTACTCTTTTAATGCTACTGTATCACTGCACGTCTCATTCCCCCAGTTAATACTTACACTCACATTTTGAGATCCTCACAGGTTCATCTAACTATACATTCTCACAGAATTATAGGGGTAGGTAACCTTGAAAGCTTGATTTTCTAAAAGTGTCACTTGTGAGCCCCCATCAGTATGCTTTCTATTAATAATCAGGTTGGTTTCAATTAGCTTTTAACAAAGGTATATATACTAAGATATAATAAAAAACAGTTGTTTCAAAACATTTCCCCTTCCCCACAAAAAAGCCTGAAGCACATTTAAGTACACGTAGATACATGGAAAAAATGAGCTCAAATTTAGAGTACAATGATAGTAAGGCATAAGTACAAGATATTGTGGCAAAGGAGTAACTCATGATTCCTAGTGCTTTATGTCCTGAAGTTCTTTCTTGAGTTTATGGGTAGCACTCTTTGGTGAAAAGAGTCATGCTGGGAGCAGCTAGGTGGTGCAGTGGATAGAGCTCCAGCCTTGGAGTCAGGAGGACCTGAGTTCAAATCTAGCTTCAGACTCTTGACACTTACTAGCTGTGTGACTCTGGGCAAATCACTTAACCCCAATTGCCTCATCAAAAAGCAAAAAAAAAAAAAAAAAAGAGCCATGCTTCAGAAATTGCTGCCTTCCTTGGCTGACAGTCTTTGTAAATTCATTTGTCCTCAGTGTGTCACTCTGTTCCCAGTTAAATTACTAGTCCAGTCTCTCTGAATCCAGCTTGATGCACTGTTCACTACTGGTCTAGTCTCTCTGAGATCGGTTGGGGGGGAGGAGGAGGAGAAATAGAGAGAAAAATCTTTTCTCCCAAGACTGATTCCTCTGTGGGGACTTAGGTCCAACTCTGGAACTGAAATTCTCAGGTAATAAATCTGCATTCCTCCATTGTTGACTGGTTCACCATTGGATTGACTGCTGTTGTCATATTTAGGCCCAGAGGTATGATTCTTTCTGGTAATCATAAGATATTTCCTATCTAGCATCATCTACTTTCATCCAATGGTCAAAGTACCACAATCCTCTCAAATTAATTAATGACCTATTCATATTGTGATGAGGTTGTAAGAAAATTTCTTCATCCCTAGTTTATTCTGTTGATTGATTCAATTGAAATGTCTGGTCTTCTATGATTGCGTTGATTGAGGTGGGATTAAAACTCCCAACCCCCTAAACTTCAATTTGTTGATCATTTCCCAACTGGTGGCAACCCATTTTCCCCTCATTTTCTTTTTGCTACCACAAAAAGTTATTCAATAAATTTTATAAGGAATACTATCTCATCTTTTTTTAATTAAAAAAAAAAGTTTTGTTGATTAAATGGATAAATCTCCAGTTCTCTAGAAAATTAAAATGTCCAGAATGATTTATTCCCTGAGAATTCCAGATAGCCAAATTTTGCTGTATGTTGAACCCCACAAAACTTCCCCCAATCCAATACCAACTCTATGCAATCCAATTCTCAAGTTTAACATTCAAGTCATATTACAGAATGGCTCTCTAATGGATTCTTAATTGCTTTCTGTAATAAACAAATTAACTGAGGTTTAATGTGTTACCACTAAAAGATGAATCTTATCTTGAGGAACTAGAAAAATGAATTTACAGAGTTCAATGATGAATTACTAATGATACAAAAGATTTAGAACCAGGTATGCCTTAGAAAGACATTTATGCCTGCTAAACAGGAGTACGGTACCACCATTTGTAAAGTTGGGAGAGAGAGGGGCAGCTAGGTGGCACAGTGGATAGAGCACTGGGCCTGGATTCAGGTGTACCTGCGTTCAAATCCAGCCTCAGACACATAACACTTACTAGCTGTGTGACCCTGGGCAAGTCACTTAACCCCATTGCCTAGCCAAAAAAAACAAAACAAAACAAAAAACAAGGTTAGGAGAGAGACCTCCACTTGATGTCTCTGTCTGTCTTCAGGGCTCTGGTCATTTCTGCTCTCTCAACAATGTTGTAGCAAACCTCACATCCTAGGCAGAACCCAGTGTTTGTTAAGATATCTGAGCAACAGCTTCTTTTGACTCATCAAAGTGGACCTCATGTAGTCTTGTGGATGAGATGCTCACATGGTAATGGCTAATGACAGCTGAGATACCAAGGCAGTTGCTGGTTGAAGGAGGACAAATGTTAATAAAGCTAAAGAAATTCTTTGAGTTAACAGGAATAGAACCTCAAAAAAGCATATATGACAATGAGAATCCTTCATAAAAGTCTTACTCTGATGTCTCAGTATGGCATGGAAATGTCATTAGTTGCCAAAGACTTACTCCAGTGTTCTCACATGCTGTAGTAAGTCCCACCAACCTGGAAATACTTTGACTACAAGCCTGACAATACGTAAAGACTGGCCTTGTTAAGTTTGGTATCCCATTAAAAAAAAAAAACCTTTTATTTCTGGGGCAGCTAGGTGGTACAGTGGATAGAGAACAGGCCTTGGAGTCAGGGGGACCTGAGTACAAATATGGCCTCAGATACTTACTAGCTGAGTAACCCTGGGCTTAACCCTGATTGCCTCCCTCCCCCCAAAATAAATAAAAAACTTTTATTTCCAATCCATCCTACTATCCTCTTCCATTTTATGGGTGAATTCAACATACTGATATTAGCATTTGTGATTATTATATATTATACACATCTATCCCATTTTCTTATACTTTTTCTTTTTGACACCTTTCCCCCACTTACAAAGAAGAATAGTGAGAGATGCATATACATAACACTAGTGATCTCTGCTTGATGTAATCTATTTGTTCACCTTGTCCCTATTTTTTTCCCTCACCCTGACACTAATCACTAGTTATCTTCTTTCTTTTCTTTTATAACTCCTTTCATGATCCATTCTTCAAAGCTAGCTTTGTTTTGCTTGTAACTAATCCCTTTCTAAATCTCTCTTTCCCCCATCTCCTTTCTTGTTTACCTATTGAGTTTAATATATTTCTATGCCCAACTAAATGTGTGTTCTATCCCCCTTGACCAACTCAAAAAGAGAGTTCAAGTGATGCCTGCTCCCCCTACAACTTCCTCCTTATTTGTATAGTCTTCTATTTGTACACCTATTTTGTGTATTACTCACTGTCATGTTCTTTCTTGGTCTTGATTTGCCCACCATCCCACAGGTAGTAGTGAGTAGTGAGCAGTGAGAGAGGCAAGAGTAAGCCCAGGTCTTCCAACTCCAGAACTGGTTATTTTTCCACTGTACCATAGTAACTCTCAATTTTTTACAAGCATATCATCTTTGGTAAAATATTGCGACCTATTACACCCACCATGCCTTTTTCATTGCCAACCGAGACATCTACACTTTTGATTCTTTTAGGATGTGGTTGTTACATGATTCACAGTTATGTAGTAAGAATACCTACCTTTGCAATATCTCTTAAATATGCCCTCTTCTTCACTCTGACATTGCCACCACTCTGGTGCAGGCCTTCTTATCACCTCACTCTTTGATTATTGCGATAGCCTGCTTGGTCTGCCTGCCACAAGTCTCTCCCCACTCTAATCCATCCTCCATTCAGTTACTAAAGTGATTTTCCTAAAGCAGAGGTCCAATCAAGTCACCCCTACCTTCTACCCCCAACATACACACTCAATAAGCTCCAATATCACCCCCATGATCAAATAAAAAATACTCTGGCATTCAAAGCCCTTCATAACCTACCCCCTCTTACCTTTCCAGTCTTTTTACACCTTACTCCTTGTCACATTCTCTTCAATCCAATGACACTGACCTCCTGGTTGTTCCATGAACAAGACACTGCACTCAAAATACCCAAGGCATTTTCTCTGACTGTCTCCCAGTCCTGGAATTTTCTCCTTCCTCAATTTTGCCTCTTGACTTCCCTAACTTCCTTTAAGTCCCAACTAAAATCACATGTTCTACAAGAAGCCTTTCCCAACCTCTCCTAATTCTAGTGCCTTCCTTCTCTTAATTATTTTCTGTTTATCCTGTATATAGCTTATTTGTACATATTTGTTTGTTTTTCATCTTCTCCATGATATTGTAAGCTCCTTGTCTTTTGCTCTTTTTTTTTTTGGTGTCCCCAGTGTTTATTACAGTGCCTGGAACACAGTAGATGCTTAATAAATGCTGATTTATCAATTACTACAGAAGAATATTGATGTTAAAGAGATGGGTGTTTTCAACAGAGTGCAGATTGTAATTGTTGAAAGCATTGAACAATTCTCAAATTCCATCTGGCTCATTGTCCTCCTCCAATTCAAGTGTGGGCCTAGTTCATTTTTCAGTGTAAAGTACCAATTCAATGTACCATCCGATTATGTGTTGTAATATACAATTTTAATCCACTTTTCTTTTCAAATGTGGATGGTGGAAAGAAAGCCAGTACTGCCTCTCTTATTTACTAATCGTATGGCACTCTAGGCAGGTCACTTACTTCTCAGCCTCAATTTCTTCATCTGTACAATGGGTGTAGTATAACTTGCACTACCTACCTCACAGGGCTGTTGTAAAGGATGTTTAGTAAACCTTAAAGTGCTACAGAAATGTAAGCTAGTACTATGGTTACTCATGGAGGAGACTTTTTCATGGGGTCCAGATAACAGACAAAGTGACCCAAAGCAAATTAATGATGGATAGAAAAAAAAATCACCAAATAGAGAGATGGACAGCAGGAAAGGAGTGATGTTTGGGCAATTCTAGGTAGGGGCTCAAAGCAATTAGTGTAATGACCTCTACAAGCAGAAGCATTTGGAGAAAATGCCCCTAGTAGGGACACTATTTAGGCAGAAATGAGTTGAAGACACTGAGGGCTCTGTTTTTGGTGTATGGAAGGGGAGGAGCTTAGTGGTGGTTCTAAAGGGGGGAGGGAAGAGTGAGCTACCCAAGGGAGTTGTAGCATAGGCACCTTCCTGCTGCTGACATCATGGAGCAGGATGATATGGAATTACCCAAATTAGAAGCTTCAGTCATTCTTTGCCTCCTCTGCTTCATTTCTCAGCAAACTTTCAAAAGTTCCCTCCCCACCTAAGTAAGTCATTTTGTAATAACATCAGCAGTACATTATGAACTAACCACAGAACAAAGTCATAAAAACTCACCACACAATCATTTGGCCTATTGTCCATTTATAACATTCCTAAGGGACTGACTGCCTCTACTAACATTGTTTCATCTTACATATTACATTTTCATAGAAATAGTTAAGACTATTAGGCGGGATATGTCTATAATGGTAGCATGTTTTCACTTCTTGGAGCATTTTCTATAATTGCATTTCATTCAGGTTATCAGTGCTTACCTTAGCCAAACACTAGGCTAAGTACTGCAAGACAAAGAAAAGCAAAAATATGGTCCCCACACTCAAAGAGTTCACATTCTAATTGGGGAGAAAACATGCAAACAATTACGCACATATATGTGTGTATATATATGTACACACATGCTACATGTGTATATGTATATGTGTCATACACTATATACATACATACACACATATGCATGTATACATATACATATACATATATATATATGTAAGATACCTACTGAGTAGGTGGAAATTAATCTCAAAGGGAAGGCACTAGCAATAGGAAGAACCAGGAAAGATCTCTTTCAGAAGGTAGGAGTTTAAGTGTGTCTTGAAGGAAGCCAGGGAAGCCATTAGGTAGAGATGAGGAGGGAGAGGAAGATCAACAAGATAAGTGCCGTTGGATTGTTAAGCACATGGAGGAGAATAAAGTATAAGAACCCTGGAAATACAGGAAGGTGCCAGGTTGTGAAGGGCTTTGAAAGCCAATCAGGACATTTTACATTTGATTTGGAGGTGATAAGGAATCATTGGAGTTTACTGAGTATGTATGTGGGGGTAACATGATCATATCCACACTTCAGGAAATTTATTTTCACAGATGAGGCTCCACTAAAAAAAAAAAATCAAGTCCATCCTCCAATGGACTAGAGTGGGGAGGGACTTCAGGCAGGGTGACCAATCAGATGGCTTATTATAATAGTTCAGAGGTGAGATGATGAGGACCTGCCCTAGGTGTGAATGGAAAGTAGAGAAACATACAAAGAGATGTGAGGGTGGAAATGCCTACGGGGCTGAATGTAAAGACCTCAAGAAGACACACACAGTAATGCAGAGGACCAGCCACCCTGTTGATCAACTCTTGCCTAAGAAACTGGAGCAAGAGCACAAAGGAGCCCATGTTTATCTAGCCCTGCCCAGAAAGTGCTCTCCTCTTCAGTTGGCATTTAAAAAAAACTTGGTGTCGTATGTAACTTTTGGATCCACTATGCATCCACATGGGCAAGGCTTTTGCTTCAGCAGGCAATGCAGAGAAAAATAGCCAAACGACCTCCCCTGCCAAGCCATGGGATGGATAAAGCTGGAATGCCCTGAAAAGAATCACTGACTCACTGAAATGGGGGATTAATGGCTAGCTCAGTCACTAAGACAAGTCCTACCCAGGGAGTAAAGGAAATCGGGACCATCTTCATGGAAAACAGGCAGAAGATACTGTGAAATCAGGTAGCGAGACTTTTCTTTCCACTCTCTTCTCACTTGGTTTTCATGATAGTCTGCACTGATGAGAGAAGACGAGAGGTATTAACTGTAGCTAATGGTTGTGTTTTCTGAAGTCAATGATGCCTGTGTGGAGGAGAGGGAGGTGAGGGTTGGCAGAACCCTTGAATTTGTGAAAGGCAGTCTGTATAGTGTATCTGGCGTTTAACTCCATTGCTCAGTTCAACAAAATTTTGTAAAATAAGCATTTGTCAAATTGTATGTAACTACAGGATTTTTAAAAATATACTTATCATCTCCCCAGTAGAGATGTCACTAACTCTCACTACCATTCTAACCTCATCTTGCCCTCAGCCGGATGTCATTTACTAGTCATGAGATTTTTATATTGTTGTATATTCTTCATTCACAATATGATGACAACTTTGGCCCCAGGAAAATGTTTATAGTGTAAAGGCACACTCTGGTTACTCTCTCATTCCCATTTGTATTGCCAGATTGGATCCTCAAATCAAGACTGCTACTTGTCCTCTTAGAGTTTAGGGGTAGCTCAGAGAGGTTGGGAGCATCTTTGTGATGCCTCCCACCAGTGTGCTTCCTCCTTGATTATCAGTGATATCAATAGTCAGCCAGACTTAATTAGCTTTTTAGGAAGGGGGTATTTTACTATGGTGGTATAGTAAAAATAGTTGATTCAGAACATATATATTACAAAGGGTTAAGTCCCAGTTTCTGGATACTAGAAGTACTTTTCTCCCTTTCACAGGGGTACTTATAAAGTTCTCCTTTTACATGGTGTAGCTTTTCTGCTAGACTTTTTGAAGGGCCTTAAATCTGCCTTTCCTCATCATGTCTAGTCTGTCTTCACCACTGCCATAACCTGTTTAAAGGATGATGCTAGGATGCCAATGAGAAGATGAGAAGTCCTAAATCCTCCAGCCCCTTCTAAGCTTGCAAGGTCCTCTTTTGATCAAGGTGGGTGTATGGGATACTCAGGTTTGCTCATCTCCTTTTCCTCTCTGCATCCTAAACAAGTCCTTCTCAGGAATCTAGCTCCCATGCTAAGTTGCTGAATACTCCAGTCTCCTACTTGACATTCCTGAGCTCTGAAATGATAGTACTGTATATAGAAAATCCACAGAGATTTTTGTACAGGCCAAGATTCTATAGCCAATATGCCAATAGACTTTAGGCATGGTATCATTTCACTTCATCCAATGGCCTTGCTTCCCTCCACATACTCTATAATGCAGAGACACTGGCCTTTGGACTATTCCTTCTTCTAAATTGATCAAGGACCTTTTTTTTTGAACCACGTTGAAAGCCTATGGTTACTGATAGATTAAACAGAAATCTTTAGATGTTATTTATACCTCTGATTTGATTAATTCAAACCAAATGGATTCTCAGTTGATGGAGATATCAGGGCTAAGTGAAGTGGGGGTGATTTATTGATTGACTCAATTAATAATCCTTCCCTTGAAAGTTTAAAATAAATATGTCAATTCTTCAAACGATTCACAATCATTGTGGTATCAAGGAAAGTCAAGTCATGTCAATAAGCATTTGATAAATGTGAATTATATGTCAGACACTATGCTAACTTCTGGGGATACAAAGAAAGGCAAAAAAAAGTCCCTGCACTCAAGGATGTAAAAATCTAATGGGCAAAAATGTGCAAACAACTATCTACAAACAGGATAAATATAGGATAAATTGGAGATAATCTCAGAGGAAAGGCACAGGAATTAGGGGGGTATAGGAAAGGCTTCTTGTAGAAGGTGGGCTTTTAGTTGAGACTTGGAGGAAGCCAATGAAGCTAGGAGGTACAGACAAAGAAGGAAAACTTTCCAGGCATGGGGGCAGCCTAGGAAAATGCATGGAGTTAAAGATGGAGTGCCTCGGGCGAGGCCAGCCATGAGGACAGTGTCTCTGGATTGTAGAGTACATAGGCTAACATCTAGGTTGCCAACTTCCCACCACCACTAGGATGGTGATGCTCTTTACTCTAATAGGAAAGTCAGAAAGAGGTTGGGGGTGAGGGGAGATAATGAGCTCTGTTCTGAATATGCTGAGTTTGCCATGTCTACAGTACATCCAAACTTGAGATGTCTAAGAGGCAAGACTGGAGGTCAAGGAAAGAGGTATGGATAAATAGATAGATCTAGATAAATGGACTGGATGAAAAGATCTGAGCATCATCTTCATGGAGATGATAATTGAATCCATGGGAGCTAATGAGATCACTAGGCAAATAGTATAAAGGGAGAAGAGAAAAGAGCCTGGGACAGAGCCTTGGGAGATACCGATGACTAGAGACTGTGGCCTGAAGCTACAGAAAAGGAGACTGAGATAGGGAGGAGAAGCAGGGGATAGCAGTTTTGGAAAGAGAAGAATATCAATGAGAAGAGGATGAATGGCAGTGTCCAGGGCTTCGGAGAGGTTAAGAAGGAGGAGGATTGAGAAAAGATTTGGCAATTAAGAGGTCACTAGTCACTATGGAGAGACAAGTTTCAGTTAAATAATGAGATCAGAGGCCAAACTGCATAGATTTAAGAAGATGGTCAGGGGGTGGCTAGGTGGCTCAGTGAATAGAGCACCAGCCCTGGAGTCAGGAGGACCTGAGTTCAAATCTGGCCTCAGATATTTTTTTAGTAGCTGTGTGCTCATGGGCAAGTCACTTAACTCCAATGTGTGTGTGTGTGTGTGTGTGTGTGTGTGTGTGTGTCTGTGAGAGAGAGAGAGAAAAACAGACAGAGAGACAGAGAGACAGACAGAGACAGAGACAGAGAAAGAGACAGAGAGACAGAGAGAGAGAAGAAAGGAAGTGAAGGACTATAGAGGGCCTTCTCAAGGAATTTAGTACAAAAAGGAGAAATATGGGATGATAGTAGACGGTAGATAGTACACAGATCAGACAAGAGTTTTTTTAAGGCTAGGAGAGACATTGGTGTGCACTGGTTCCAGAATAAGACAACCTAGATTCAAATTCTACCTATGCTTTTTACTCCCTGTGTGACCTTGTGTCAGCCTCTCTAGGCCTCAGTTTCATCATCTGTAACACAAAGAGGTTGGACTAGTTAACCTCTGAAGATCCATATGGCTTTAGAACTATGGTCCTAGTGTACTATCATCTCATTCTGCTTTCAGTGGTGTGCTTTGCAACCTGTCCATGCCCATTCAACCTAGAGATTCTTGCCAATGTCTTTTCAAAAATGCTCCACTGAGGATCAACCCAACATGCGAGATGTCTTCCTCTTGACCTCTCAGCATATCAGGAGACCCTTGCAATATTCAAGCTATCCATCAGCATTCCTTTGATCTTGTTTTTATAACTGGCTCACCTTCTGGTCATATCATACGAAGTCTCTTTAGTGCTTCGTCTTGCATGCAGGTAAACATTGGTAGTGTGTTCAGCCTACTTCCCTGCCCCCTCTCCTCTCCACCTCGCTCCCTTAGATCTCTCTGTGACTCCTTGGGTTACCTGCAATTGGGATTCTTTAGAGATTGTGATGTTCCATGATTTGCAGCCTGGTAGTATCATTAGAGGAATATTGGTATTAAAAAGATATTACTTTTGTTTCAGGGAGCAGCTTGAGGTCACAGGAAATAAAACATAATTTTCCAAATGCAATCCTGTTTCTCTCTCTCTCTCTCTCTCTCTCTCTCTCTCTCTCTCTCTCTCTCACAGTCAGCAGCATATACCGCTGCTAGCAGGTTAGAGGTTTTCTTTCTTCTTATTCTAAATATAAATACGCACACATACACACACAAAGATCATTTTCATGCACAGAAGACAAAAAGGACTTATGAAACCATGACTCTCCATTTCATACCACTTGCTTTTTTTTTTTAAAAAAAGTATATCATAAATTCTACATGTTATTTTCAAATCTGTCCTACTTGTCCGTGTTTCCTTCTAAACTTCTTTCTGGTCTATTTTGTGCATTTAAAAAGTTTCAGTGGACCTACCAACTTGCTTCCAATTAAAAGCAGAAAGAAAAGAGAAAGTAAGAAAACATCTTTTTAACAAATAAATATAGTTAAGCAAAAAAAAAAAATCCACACAGTGGCCATGTCCAAAGATGTATTTCTCTTTCTGCAGCTTGTGTTTATCATCTCTCTATGAACAAGTGGGTAAGATGCTTCATCATAGGTGGACACTGATCTGAGTTCTTGAATTTTTCTTTACAATGTTCCTATCCTTGTATAGACTACTCTCCTAATTCTGCTCTCTCCACTCTGCATCAGTTTATACTTCCCAGGATTCTCTGAAATAACCTCTTATCATTTCTCTGAACAAAATAGTATTCTATATATAATATACAAATATATCCCATTATATATAATATTAACATACTATACTTTCCTGAGCAAGTCCCCAATTATCTAAGAGATAATCTAAGTTATTTCCCCCCCCCCCACCGCTTATGTTCCAGTTCTTTTCTTTAAAATTTCTCTTATTTAATCCCAAGGTATTCCCAGAGAGAATAGTCACACTGCTTTAACTCATTCTCAGGAAGCTGCAGGGAGGTTATATGTCTCTTACTCACAAATGTAGTTCCTGAGCCCCTACTTGTGTGCTTCTCATTCAAGCAAATCAGATAGAGCTAGAAAAAAAAATAAAATTAATCTGGAAGAACAAAAGGTCAGGAATCTCAAGGGTAATAATGAAAAAAAAAAACAAGTAGAAAGGAAGGGAGTCGACAAGTACAAGATTTTGAACTATTCTGCAAAGCAATAGCCATTGAAAACAATTTAGTACTGGTTTAAAAAAAGAAGGTTGATCAGTGGAACCTAATCCAGGTACATTACATACAGAAACAAACAAACACAATAGCGTAACATTTGATAAAACTGAAAGAACCCAATTATTGGGGGGTGGGGGGGAAAGGACTCACTATTTTAAAAAACTGCTGGGAAAATTGGACAGCAGTCTGACAGAAATTAGGTTTAGACTAATATTCCTCATACCATATACCAAGACAAGTTTCAGATGGATATATGACTTAAATATAAAAAGTCATATCATAAACAAATTAAAGGAGCAAGAAAGAAATTACCTTTTTGGATCTATGAATAGGAGAAGAATTTATGACTAAACAGGTAATAAGATCATATAAGATAAAATGGACAATTTTTTATTACATAAAATTAAAATGTTTTCCCATAAACCTAATGTAGTAAAAGTTAGAAGAAAAACAGATAATTGAGGGGAGGGAAAATCTTTGCACCAGATATTTCTGACAAAATGCCATTTCCAACATATATTTCAAATTTATAAGACCAAGAACCATTCCCCAGTAGATAAATCAGTGCATCAGTAAACATTTATCAAGTACCTACTATATACCAGGCCTTGTACTAAGCAATGGGGATACAAAAAAGAAACAAGGGACAGTCCCTACCCTCAAGGAGCTCATAGTCTAATGAGAAAGACAACAAGCAAACAAATATGTACAAATAAGCAATGTACAGGATAACTAGGAAATCATTAAGAGAGGGTAGACACTAGAATTAAGAGGGGTTGGGAAAGACTTCCTGTAGAAGATGGAATTTTAGTTGGGATTTGAAGGAAGCCAGTAGGCAGAGATGAGGAGGGAAGGGGAAATAACCAGAAAAAATGCACAGAAGTAAGAAATGGAAATCAAAGGATATGTATAAGCATTTCTCAAAGGAAGAAATTCAGGCTATGAACAATCATATGAAAAATGATTTATCATAAATAATTAGAGATATTTAAATAAATATGAGACTTAGGAGACTAGCAAACCTATGAGACAAGCAAAGATAATTAAAGTGCAAAATTGCTAGCAAATGTTAGAGGGACTATGGGAAAACAGGCATATTAGAGCATTGTTGGTGTTCTATATTGGTCCAGTAATTCTGGAAGACAATTAAGAACTATGCTCAAAAAATTATGAAACTAAATATACCCTTTAACTTAGCTATACCATTATTACGCCTATATTCCAAAGAAATCAAAGAGAGGAAAAGGATCTATATATACAAAGAAATTTATAATACCTCTTTTTGCTGTAATAACAAATTGGACACTAAGGGGATGTTCTCCTTTTGGAGAATAGCTAAACAAAGTGATAAACGATTGGGGGTCATTGCCAGTTGTCTTGACCTATGTCTTGCCACTGGACTCCAATAACTCTGGAGGAGAGAGTGAGGCTGAAGACTTTGCTCAGTTCTGCCTCACTTACGTCCAATGCACTCGCAAGTCAAGACATCACCCTTCTGATGTCATTGGTCCTCTTCCAGAATGAAGGACAAATAACAATGACGATATATGATTGTAATGGAATGTTATTATGCCATAAGAAATGATGAAGTAGACAATTTCAGAGGAAAGTGGGAAGACCTTCATGAACTAATACAGAGTGAATTGATCAGAACTAGGAGAACAATTTATATAATAATAACCACATTTTAAAGAAAAACAACTTTGAAAGTATATAGAAACCTGGTCAACATGATATACCACAAGTCCAAAAAAATGAAAATGAAACACACCACTTGCCACCTGACAGAGAAGTGATGAACTTAAGATGTACAAAGGGATACATTTTTTTTGATATGGCTAATGTGAGAATTAGCACTGCCCTTCTATGTAGATATGTATTGATGGATTTGTTTGGGTTTTTAAAAAAAATTTCCATGGGATGGCGGTGGGAGGGGATAAATAAATTTTTTAAATGTGTATTACTTGAAAGATATATAAATATAGTATCAGAAAAGAAAGAAATTAGATCTTAGAGATTAGGTCACCACTAGTTTGTAAGTAAGAAACATTTACTTAATAAGGTAAAATCAATAATAATAATAATACAGTTTCTCAATATGAAGTGAGGACAGATATAATCAAAATATTTTTGTTAACCCTCATTTCTAATTTATTTACTAAATGCAGTTTAATTTGCTTTCTTTTTCCTCCCTTAATAATTAAAAATTAATTCCCTGGCTGAGAATGATAATATCTATTATCGACTGAACAAGAACAAAGAAGAAGCAGGGACTGAAAAAAGTTTAGTGTTTTGCCCAGCATCATGCAGCTAATAAATATCTGAGGCAAGATTTGAACTCATGTCTCACTGACTCCAAGTCCAATTCTCCACCCACTACTCCACCTAGCTTCCATATACTTAGATATTTAATAAATGCTTCTTGATTGATCGACCCAATGGATTGTTAATAACCACCTGAAAAATTATTCAGAATATCTCAGAATCAGAAAGGTAGGGATTAAAACCTTATACATATTAACTAGACCCCCAAAATTTTGTTAAGGGATAAAAAAGTTGGCAATACTGTGGGGAAAGAAGCATTTCCCACATTACTGGTGAAGGTGAGAATTGAAGCAAAAGGGAAAAAGTCTTCTTGGTGAGATCTACTTATTAATCTTTGGGTGACTTGGATACTTTATTTCTTCTACCCTTCTTAGCCCTCACTCCTATCTTGTTCTGTTTCTCAGGGCGACAGCTCTGTGGATTATTCCTTATCTTTCATTTTTTATCTCTCCTTATCTAATTGATACTTCCCTTCTGCCTTCTGTTTTAAGTGTGTTTCACTTTTTCAAAAGGCCTTATTTAATCCTGTTCTTGTTGTTGTTCAGTTTTTTCACTTGTGTCCAATTCTTCATGACCCCATTTGAAGTTTTCTTGGCAAAGATACTGGAGTGGTTTGCCATTTCCTGCTTTAGCTTGTTTTACAGATGAGGCAAATGAGGCAAACAGAGTTAAACAGAGTCACACAGCTAGTAAGTGTTTGAGGTCGAACTCGAACTCGGGTCTTCTTGACTTCAGGCCCAGCATTCTCTCCACTGTGTCACCTTGCTGCCCTATTTAATCTTACCATCCCCTGAAATTCCATATCTCATCTCCCTTTTAAAGCTGAGGGACATCTTCAGTCGTCCTGATCTATATCTTGCCACTGGATGAAGATGACTCTGGGGGAGAAAATGAGGCTGGTGCCTTTGCACAGCCCTCCCTCACTTAATCCAATTCACTTGCATGTCATGGCATCTCCTCCCTGATGTCATGGTCCTCATCCAGAATGAAGGACAAACAACAACAACAACAATAACCCTTTTAACACCAAATTAGTTTGATATGTTGGACGCCTCTTCTTTCTCACTACCTACTCACTTCTCATCCTTAGTGTCTGATTTCTCAACTGGAACTGGTTTTTTTTTTTTTTGGTACTTAATAGTATTTTTTTCCAATTCCATGGAATTTTTGTAAGATTTTGAGTTCCAGATTTTTTTCACTCTCTCTCTTCCCTTTGCCCTCCCCAAGACAGCCAGCAATTTGATATAGGTTATACATGTACAATCATGGTAAACATATTTCAACATTAGACATGTTGTAAAGGAAGAATCAGAACAAAAGAGAAAAACTATGATAAAGAAGAAGCAAAAAACAACAACAAAAGTGAAAATAGTATGCTTTGCTCTGCATTCAGACTCCATAGTTTTTTTTCTCTGAATGTGGACAGCATTTTCCATCATGAGTCTTTTGGAATTGTCTTAGTTCATTGCATTGCTGAGAAGAGCTAAGTCTATAAAAGTTGGTCCTCACACAATGTTGCTGTTACTATGTACAATGTTCTCCTGGTTCTGCTCACTTCACACAGCATCAATTCATGTAAGTCTTTCCAGGTTTTTCTGAAATCCACCTGCTCATCATTTTTTTATTAATTAATTATTTTTTTAGTTTTCAACATTCGCTTCCATAAACTTTTGAGTTTTAAATTTTCTCTCCCTCTCTCTTGTACCTCCCTCCCCTAGACCACGCAATCTGATATAGGCTCTACTTACACATTCCTATTAAACATATTTTTACATTAGTCATGTTGTAAAGAAGAATTAGAACCAATAGGAGCAACCACAAGAAAGAAGAAACAAAACAAAACAGAAGGAAAAAAAGAGCAAATAGTATGCTTTGATCTGCATTCAGACTCCATAGTTCTTTCTCTGGATGTGGATAGCATTTTCCATTATGAGACTTTTGGAAATGTCTTAGATCCTTGTGTTGCTGAGAAGGGCTAAGTCTATCAAAGTTAGTCATCTCACAATGTTGCTATTACTATGTACAATGTTCTCCTCGTTCTGCTCACTTCACACAGCATCAGTTCATATAAGTCTTTCCAGGTTTTTCTGAAGTCTGCTTGTTCATCATTTCTTACAGCACAATAGCATTCCATTACATTCATATACCACAACTTGTTCAGCCATTCCCCAATTGATGGGCATCCCCTCAATTTCCAATTCTTAGCCACCACAGAAAGAGCTGCTATAAATATTTTTGTACATGTGGGTCCTTTTCCCTTTTTTATGATCTCTTTGGGATACAGACCTAGAAGTGGTATTGCTGGGTCAACAGGTATGCATATTCTATAGCCCTTTGGGCATAGTTCCAAATTGCTCTCCAAAATGGTTGAATCAGTTCACAACTCCACCAACAATGCATTAGTGTTCCAATTTTCCCACATCTTCTCCAACATTTATCATTTTCTTTTTCTGTCATATTAGCCAATCTGATAGGTGTAAGATTGTACCACAGAGTTGTTTTAACTTGCATTTCTCTAAACAATAGTGATTTAAAGCATTTTTATATGATTATAGATAGTTTTCATTTCTTACTCTGAAAACTGCCTGTTCATATCTTTTGATCATTTATCAACCGGGGAATGACTTGTATTCTTATAAATTTATTCAGTTCTCCATACATTTGAGAAATGAGGCCTTTGTCAGAAACATTGGCTACAAAAATTGTTTCCCACCTTTCTGCTTTCCTTCTAATCTTGGTTGCGTTGGTTTTGTTTGTGCAAAACCTTTTTAATTTAATGTAATCAAAATTATCCATTTTGTATTTCATAATGTTCTCTTTCTCTTGTTTGGTCATAAATTCACCCCTTCTCCATAGATCCGATAGGTAAACTATTCCTTGTCCTCCTAGTTTGCTTATTTTCTGTCTAAATCATGCACCCATTCTTGGTAGAGGGTGTGAGATGTTGGTCTATGCCTGGTTTCTGCCATGTTATTTTCCAGTTCTCCAATCTTTGGGTTCATCAAACAGTAGATTACTATGATCATTTACTACTGTGTCTTGTGTATCTAACCTATTCCACTGATCCACCTCTCTATTTCTTAGTACCAAATAGTTTTGATGATTGCCACTTTATAATGTAGTTTCAGATCTGGTACAGGTAGGCCATCTTCCTTTGCATTTTTTTCCATTAATTCTCTTGGCATTCTTGACTTTTTGATCTTCCAGTTGAATTTTTCTAGCTGTATAAAATATTTTTTGGCAGTATGATTGATATGGCACTGAATAAGTAAACTAATTTAGGTAGAATTGTAATTTTTATTATATTAACTCAGCCTACCCAAGAACAATTTCCATTTTTCCAATTGACATTTGTTTAGATCTGACTTTATTTGTGTGAAAAGTGTTGGGTACATGTAGTTCTTGTGTTTGCCTTAGCAGGTAGACTCCAAATCATTTATATTGCAGACAATATATACAGTTATCTTAAATGAAATTTCTCTTTCTCTGGGCTTTTTTGGTAATATATAGAAATGCTGATGATTTATGTGGGTTTATTTTGTATCCTGTAATTTTGCTAAAATTGTTAATTGTTTCAAGTGGTTTTTTAGTTGATTCTCTAAGTATGCCATCATATCATCTGCAAAGGGTGATAATTTTGTTTCTTCATTGCCTATTCTAAGTCCTTCAATTTCTTTTTCTTCTCACTGCTAAAGATAACATTTGTATTACAATATTGAATAATAGTGGTGATAATGAGCATCCTTGTTTTCCCCCTGATCTCATTCAGAATGCTTAGAGCTTATCTCCATTACAGAAAATGCTTGCTGATGGTTTTAGATAGGTACTGCTTATCATTTTAAAGAAAACTTCATTTATTCCTATGCTCTCTGGTGTTTCTAATAAGAAGGAGTGCTATATTTTGTCAAAAGCTTTTTCTGCATCTATTGAGATAATTATATGATTTCTGTTAGTTTTGTTATTGATATGATCAATTATGCTGATAGTTCTCCTAATATTGAATCAACCCTGCATTCCTGGTATAAATCCCACCTGGTCATAGTATATTATCCTGGTGATATATTGTTGTTATCTCTTTGATAATATTTTATTTAAAAGTTTTGCATCAATGTTCATTAGGGAAATTGGTCTATAACTTTCTTTCTCTGTTTTGGCCCTTCCTGGTTTAGGTATCAGCACTATATTTGTGTCATAAGAAAAATTTGGTAAGACTTCTTTGCTTATTTTTTCAAATAGTTTATATAGTATTGGAATTAATTATTCTTTAAATGTTTGGTATAATTCACTTGTAAATCCCTCTGGCCCTGGAGATTTTTTCTTAGGGAGTTCATTGATGACTTGTTCAATTTGTTTTTCTAAAATGGAATTATTTAAGTAATAATTATAATAAGTAATAATGTTAGTCTGGGTAATTTATATTTTTGTAAATACTCATCCATTTCACTTAGATTTTCAGATTTTTTGGCATATAATTGGGCAAAACCAGTTCCTAATTATTGCTTTAATTTCCTCTTCATTGGTGGTGAATTCACCTTTTTCATTTTTGATACTGGTAATTTGGTTTTCTTCTTTCTTTTTTTTAAAATCCAATTAACCAAAGATTTATCTATTTTGTTGTTTTTTTTTCATAAAACCAGCTCTTAGTTTTATTTATTAGTTCAATAGTTTTCTTTTAATTTTATTAATCTCTTCTTTGATTTTCAGAATTTCTAATTTGGTATTTAATTGGGGATTTTTAATTTATTCTTTTTATAGCTTTTTTTTAATTGCATGACCAATTCAATGATCTTCTCTTTCTCTATTTTATTCATGTGAGCATTTAGAGATATAAAATTTCCCCTAAGAACTGTTTTGGCTGCATCCCATAAGTTTTGGTATGTTGTCTCATTATGGTCATTCTTTTTGATGAAATTATTGTTTGTTTCCATGATTTGTTGTTTGACCCACTCATTCTTTAAGATTAGATTATTTAGTTTCCATTTAATTTTTAGTCTATCTTTCTATGGCCCCTTATTATACATAATTTTTATTGCATCATGATCTGAAAATGATGCATTTAATATTTCTGCCTTTTTGTATTTGATTGTGAGGTTTTTATGCCCTAATACATGGCCAATTTTTGTGTATGTGCCATATATTGCTGAGAAAAAGGTATATTCCTTTCTATACCTATTCAATTTTCTCCAGAGTTCTATCATATTTAACTTTTCTAAAATTCTATTCATCTCCTTAACTAGTTTCTTGTTTACTTTGTGGTTAGATTTATCTAGTTCTCAGAGGGGGAGGTTGAAGTCTCCCACTAGTATAGTTTTGCTATTTATTTCTTCCTGTAACTCATTTAACTTCTCTAAGAATTTGGAAGCTGTACCACTTAGTACATATATATTTTATTACTTCATTGTCTGGTACCTTTTAGCAAGATGTAGTTTCCTTCCTTACCTCTTTCAATTAGATCTATTTTTGCTTTTGCTTCGTGTGAGATCAGAATTGCTACCCCTGCTTTTGGTTTTGTTTTGTTTTTTTGTTTAACTTCAGCTAAAGCATAATATATTCTGTGCCAGCCTTTTACCTTTGCTCTGTGTGTATCTCTCTGTTTCAAATGTGTTTCTTATAAACAACATAATGTCAGATTCTGGTTTTTAATCCACTCTGCTAACCACTTCTGTTTTATGGGATAGTTCATCCCATTCACATTCAGTTATGATTACTGTGTATTTCCTTCCACCCTATTCCACACCCTCTCCCCACCCCCATTTATACTTTTCTCTCTCCTTTCACCCTGTCCCTCCTCACCAGTTTTGATTCTGACTGCCACCTCCCTCCTTTCTACAGGACAGCCCACTCCCCCATCCCCTGCCCTACTTTTTCTCCTTTTTCTCCTTTTTTCCTCCTTTTTCTCCTACTTTCTCCTCCTACTTTCCTATAGGGTAAGATAAATTTCTATTTTCAACTGAGTGTATATGTTGTTCCATCTTTGAGCCAAATCAAATGAGAGTAAGATTTAAATAATGCTAACTCCCTCCCTTCTTTCCCCCTACTGTAATAGGTCTTTTGCAACTCTTTTTGTGATATAATTTACCCTATTCTGCCCCTCTCTTTCCTTTTCTGCCAGTACAATCCTTTTTTCACCTCTTAATTTTTTTATATCATCACATCAAAGTCAATTTATGCCCACACCCTCTGTTTATATATCCTCCTTCTAACTGTCCTAATAGAGATACAGTTCTCAAGAGTACAAGTATCATCTTCCTGTGTAGAGAGGTAAACAGTTTAATCTTATTTAATAACATGTTTTTTCATTCCTTTTTTACCTTTTTATACTTCTCTTGAGTTTTGTATTTAAAGATTGGATTTTCTGTTCAGCTATAGTCTTTTCATCAGGAAAGTTTGAAAGTCCCCTATGTCATTGAATATCCACCTTTTCCCCTGAAAGATTATGCTCAATTTTGCTGGGTAGTTGATTCTTTGTTGTAATCCAAGCTCCTTTGCCTTCCAGAATATCATATTCCAAACCCTCTGATCCTTTAATGTAGAAGCTACTAACCTGTGTAATCCTGACTGTGGCTCCTTGATATTTGAACTGTTTCTTTCTGGCTGCTTGCAGTATTTTCTCCTTGATCTTATAATTCTGGAATTTGGCTACAATATTCCTTGGAGTTTTTATTTTGGGATCTCTTTCAAGAGGTGATCAGTGGATTCTTTCAATGACTACTTTACACTCTGGTTCTAGGGTATCAGGGCAGGTTTCCTCAATAATTTCTTGAAAGATGCTATCTAGGCTCTTTTTTTTATCATGGCTTTCAGGTAGTCTAATAATTCTTAAATTATCTCTCTTGGTTTTATTTTTCCAGGTTAGTTGCTTTTTTCCAATGAAGTATTTTCCATTTTTTCTATTTTTTCATTTTTTTAAAAATTCTGACTTATTCTTGATGTCTCATAGAATCATTATCTTCCACTTGTCCAATCCTAATTTTTAAGGAATCATTTTCTTCAGTTAGCTTTTGCACCTTCTTTTCCATTTGGCCAGTTCTACTTTTAAAGGAGTTGTTTCCTTCAGTGGATTGTTTTTCCCATTTGGACAATTGTATTTTTTGAGGTGTTGTTTTCTTCAGTCAATTTTTGTGCTTCCTTTTTTAAACTGTTGACTCCTTTTCTCATAATTCTCCTCTGTAACTCTTATTTCTTTTCCCAATTTTTCTTCTACTTCTGTTACTTGATTTTTGAAATCCATTTTGAGCTCTTCATAAGAACTTTTTGGGCTTGAGATCAATTCATATTCCCTTTTGAGGCTTTACATGTAGGAATTTAGACATTGTTGTCCTCTTCTGAGTATGTGTTTTGATCTTCCCTGTTGCTGTAGTAGCTTTCTGTGGTCTGGGCTCTTTTTGTTTTTTGTTCATTTTTAAAGTTGAAGTCTGCTCCTGGGGTACAGGGGCCACTGTCCCAAGCTTCTTGTGCTGGGAGCCAGGGGCCTAGTCACTGGCTTTCCATGCCAGTGTTTCAGGTGTTTGGGGCTTACCCACTGCACTGGGTTGGCCCAGGTTAGTAGAGCCTACTCTGCTGGGGTTCTGGGACTAGCAGTTTGCCTTCTGCACTGGGGCTGGAGGCCTCACAGCTAGCCTGCTGTGCCAATAACCTGCTGAGCCAGGACTGCAGGGCCTTGGTTGCTGATTTGTGCTATAGCTAAGAGCTTCCTGCTGGCTTGCCTAGACACTGTCTGCACTGGGCTGTGCTCCCCTTTTACCCAAGTGAGACAGACCTTTCCTGAAGTCCTTCTCAGCTATCTTAAGCTGGAAAATTGTTTTATTCCATCTTTCTACAGGTTCTGTCACTCCAGAATCCATTTAGAGGCTTGATTTGATGTTGTTGAGTCAAACTGGGGAGAGCTCAGGCAACTTACTGACTTCTCTCTACCATCTTGGCTCCACTTGGAACTGTTCTTAATTTTGCCTTACATATCTTGATTGAATGACCATTTCAGAATTGTTCCCTACCTCTTTGCTTTTCCCCTGTTTACCATTCCTTCCTACTCCTCCTCCTGGACATTCTTTCCTTCTTTGCTTTTTATAACATCATTCTTTCCTAGTTCTTCCTGTACCTCTGCGATCATGCCTTTGAAATCCCCATTGCTGAATCAACATCCATCCCCCCCATCCCTTAAGCATCAATGTTCTCCAAGGCTCAGTCCTGGTCTCCTTCTTTTCTTATCTCTTTACATACTCTCCCTTGGTGATCTCATTTGTTCCCATGAGTTTTAGCCAGATGATTTCTTGAATAATAGGTCCAATCCTAATCTTTCTCCTGATGTTTAGCCCCACATCTCCAATGGCCTGCTTTGACATCTCTATTGGACTGTCCTGCTTGTACTGAAATTCCACCTGCCCAAAATGAAACTCATCATCTTCCCTTCAATACCAACTCCTCTCCAACACTTCTATATTCTTGTTGAGGACACCACCATGGTCTCAGTTTCACAACCTTAAAGTCATCCTTGAGTCTCCTCTGCCAATCCCATCTCAGATCCTTTGCCAACTTCTGCCAGTTGTACCTGCCCAGTAGTTTTTGCATCCTTCATTTTTAGTCTATTCAAAAATTTGCTACCCTTCTTGTTCAGGTCTTCCAGTCCACTTGATGTGACTATAACTTACTGATTGTTTTCTCTACCTCCATTGCTTACTTTTTCAAATACATTCCCACAAAACTGCCATAATAATCCCCCACAGGCTCACATCTGACTATGTCATTCTCTGGCTCAGCATTCAATGCCTCCCTATTTTCTAAAGAAAGCAAACTTTTTTTGGTTATAGTACCCATTTGCACTCTTAAAAATTATTGAGGACCCCAAAGAGTTTTTGTTTATGTAGGTTATATCTATGGTTATTAACCATATTAGAAATTAGGATGTCTTAGTATTATGATTAAATAGTTTTGACCTTGTGGATCCTCTGAAAGGGTCATGGGGATCCTCAGCTATCCCTGGACCACATTTTGAGAAATATTAATCTGTAGGATAAAGTTTAAATTCCTCAGTTCATACTTTAAGACTCTCTATAGTCTGGCTGCAATCTATCTTTCTAACCTTGTTCTTCATTATTTAACTTCATGTAGTTTATATTCCAACTAAAATGGACTTGTTACTGTTCCCAACACTTACATTCTATTTCCCATCTCTATCATCATCATCATCATTATTAACAGGTAGCATTTATGTAGCACTTTAAGTCTTATAAAGTGCTTTGCAAATATCATCTCATTGTTCCTCATAATAACCCTGGGAGATAGGTGCTATTATTATCTCCATCTTACAGATGAGGAAATTGAGACAGAGGTTAAGTGACTTGCCTGGGGTTACACAGTTAGTAAGCATTTGAGGCTGGACTTGAAGTCCTGATTCTAGGACCAGAGCTCTATCTACTGTACCACCTTGTTGCCTTATTATTATCATTATCATTATTATTATTGATGAACCTGTCATAGGGAACTCTGGGTGAGGGACTTCCTTTACCAATGCAGAATTATATCATCTCTGAACCTACAGTCTTTAGGAAGCTCCCCTCTTCTCTTTCCCCCCTCCCTCTATAAAATACAGTTTCTCCAGGGCAGAGATTTTCATTTTTGTCTCTGTGGTCTCCAAATTGTGCACAATTGCTTATGCAATGTAGGCACAATATAAAATAGCATTTTGTGTTTATATGATAGTTTTACTTTCATATCATTTAGATCTAAACATTTCATATCTATTTGATCTATACTCCAAGAGATAAAAGAAGGAAAGGAACCATATATATGAAAATACTTTTGTGAGGTCTTTTTTTTTTGTGGTAGCAAAAAAAATTGGACATTGAAGGGGTGCCCACCAATTTATCTCAATTTATTCTCCAATGACCTTACGAGGATAAAATTTTTATTATTATCACTCTCATTTTGTAACTCTAACCTGTGGCATGGAAAAGCTAAGAAACCTCCCCAACATTTCAGAGGTAATTATCAATAAAACAAAGACCAGAACCCAAGTCAATCTGAGCCGTGCCAAAGGATTATTTCACACACAGAGAGATCATAAGATCATAGATTTAGAGAAGGAAGGGGTCCTACTGGGTACTCAAACTTCTTTGTTCTCCAGACGAGGAAACTCAGGCATAGAGTAGGTAAGTGACTTGCCCAGGATCACACAGATAGTAAACATATAAGGTAAAATTTGAACCCAGGTTTTCCTGACTCCAGATCTAATGCTCTATTACGTAATTTCTAGCTTAATGATCAAGAGAAATAATGAATGAACAGGAGGTTTTTTTATGTTTACACAATTTCACTCCCTTTTTAAGAACAAGATCCATTTTTTCTGGCTACTGCATCCCTTCATCCTTCACCAGCCATGACCATATTTCAGAAACGATTGAGTTGAAGAATTGGTACATTGGAGCTCCTTTATGCATTTTTCAATTTTTAATGATCTATAACAAATATCTCACAGGATTTTAGGATTTAGTCTTGGAAAGGGCCTTGGAGATCAGCTAATCCAGCCCCTTCATTTGACAGGAAAGGCAAATAAAACTCAGGTTAAGTGACTTCTCCAAGGTCACACAGTAGCGTGTCAGCAGAACTAGCTAATGTTCAAACTCAGCTCATCTGACTAAATCCAGGGCCCTTTCTCTGATAGCTCACAGCCCTCTTCCAAGGAAGCATATTCAAGTTTAAGTAACAGTTAAAATAAATATTGATTGCTCAATAGATTATTCATAATTGCATATTGCACGTTTGGTAAAGAGGCTTTTGTGGGCCTTTTGAAACATGTTTCATTGGGTAAATGAATAATGAGGGTCTTTTATCTAAATATAGTATAACCACTCTTTGGGAGCTATTAAAGATTGCACTAGTTAATCTTAGTCTCGTCTGTCCCCTTTGATGTGTCTTGGCACTTAGAAAGACTAGGAAAGAGAAAGGGATTCATCCAGCTATTTCCTGGGTGGATGGGGTGGGAGGATGGGTTTCAGATTCAAGGTAGAACCTTTGAAAGAACAATATCTTCCTGGGAGGGAGTGACAGGAGTGGGGTTTGGCCATTGGCTGGGTTGCCTACTGTCAGTCACACACTCTGAATGCCTTTTGAAAACCCCAGTGCACAGTGCAGTAACATCATTTTCTAAATAAATTGCTGTTGAGCTCACAGTGGGAACAGACCACCAACCTGGGCAATATCTGTTTCAGCACATTTTTCTCTGGGCAAGACACACTGTTTTTCATATTTTAGTTCCAAGAGTCTGTTTCCAGGTTGAGTCCAAGTACTGGCGGTACTTTTTTTTTCCTTTTCTTTTGGCTCCTGTGTTGAGAAGAGTTTGTAAAAAAGTGAGAAGGTGAACTTGGCTTTTTGCTGAGAGATGTTGATGCTGCTAGGCAAACTCACCAGAGAAGTGATGGTCCATTTCTAGATACTGAGGGTAGCCTCTGGCAAGAGCTGGGCACACCTCCATGCCTTGGGGATTTGTATAGAGCTTACTTGCTTGGTGTTAACCATTCTTGATTTCCCCATCATTTCAAACTTTAACTCCCAGCTGGGCACCCCAAACAGCTTTTCTCTGTGGCATACTGGCAATATGGAAGTTTCCCAACATACTCAAACAACCACAGTGTGGTAAACCAAAGGCTGGAGAGGTCTAGTCAACCTTGTAAAACCATGGGCCTCTCAAATCCTCAGTGTTAGCAATAACTGACATTTATAGAGATAGAGTAAAAAGGACTGGATCTGTGATTTAATTGATACAGAGAGTTCCCAGATGAGGAAACTTCCTCTCTCAATGCAGATCAGCATGTTCTCTGAAATTTTAGTCTTAGAAAGTTGCCTGAGCATTGAGAAGTTAAGTGCCTTGCTCAGTGTGACTCAGCTAATATGTATCAGAGGTGGGAATTGAACCCAGGCTTTCCCAGTTCTGAGGCCAATCTACACTACTTCTCAACTGACATTTATATAGCATCTTAAAGGTTTTTTTTTTCATTTTGGTCAAATTTTTATTTTTTCAATAACTGCAAATATACTTCTTTTCCTCCCCTTTACACCCCCAACCCTGATTGAGAATGAAAGAAACAATAACAGCAACAAACCTTGTTGCAAGCATGTATAGTCAAGCAAAACAAATTTCCCCATTGGTCATATTCCCAAAATATATGGCTCAATCTGCACTCTGAGTCTATCATGTCTCTGTCAGTAGGTGAGTAGCATGTTTCATCATAATTGGTCATTGTATTGATCAGAATTCTGAAGTCTTTCAAAATTGTTTATCTTTACAAAATATTACTGTTGTATAAGTTGTTCTACTGGTTCTGCTCATTTCACTCTGTATCAGTTCATACAAGTTTTCCCAGGTTTCTCTGAAACAGTATCCTTCAGTGTTTCTTATACACATTCTATCACATGGTATATGAATACCATAACTTGATCAAACATTCCCCAGCTGGTGGGGACCCCTTTAATGCCCAAATTTTTGCCACCAGAAAAAAAAATCTGATATAAGTATTTTTATACAAGTGGGCTTTTTTTCCTCTTTGGCCTCTTTGGATCTAATATTGGTATCACTGGGTTAAAGGGAAATATGAATAGTTTAATAATTGTGGGGAGTAAAGTTCCCAATTCTAGAATGACTGGCCCAGTTTGCATTTCTACCAATGATACATTAACATACTTATTTTTCCACAGCTGCTTCAGCATTTATCATTTCGCTTTTTGGGACACTTTGCCAATCAAATAGGTGGGAAGTGGAACCTCAGCATTGTTTTAATTGACATTATTAATAATTAGTGACAGATAATCTTTTATGATTATTGAAAGATTGTATTTTTTTCCCCCTGAAAATTTCCTGTTCATATCCTTTGACCATCTAGCAATTGAAGAATGGCTGTTATTCTTATAAATTTAAATCTGTTCTCTGTATAAGTTAGAAATGCAAGAAAAACTTGCAAGAAAAACATCCCCCCATTTACCTAATTCTCTTCTAAGTTTAGCTGCATTGGCTTTGATTGTGCAAAAACTTTTCAATTTTACATAACCAGAATTGTCCATTTTGCCTCCTTTGATCCTTCCTAACTCTTTTTAATCATGATCTCTTCCCCTAGCCATAGATCTGACATGTAATTTTTTTTCCTGCCCCTCTAATTTGTTTCTGATGTCACTCTGTGTGTCTAAGTCATGTGCCCATTTAGAAATTATTTTGACATATGAAGTGTGTTTGTGTGTGATGTTGGTCTATACCTAATTTTAGCACTTTAGAGTACATGAAGCAGCTATCCCCCTCACCCCATTTCTATTCTCTCATTTGACCTTCACAGCAGTCTTGTGAGGTAGTTTCAATGGGTATAATCACCTTTAGCAAGTGAAGAAGTCGAGTTTCAGAGAGGTTAAATGACTTCTTCATTGTCACACAGCTATGAAGTGTCATAGGTTGGATTTGAACCCAGATCTTTCTGTCTCTGAGTCTTTCTAACAATTTTCCCATTATACAACATTTTCTTAGTGCTAGAGATAAGGCGCTTTCGAGAGGGATCCAATGAGTCTGACAATAAGATTCAAGACCAGCCGATCAGTGAGAAGTAGCAAATTTAAAGAAAATTGCTAATGGAGGCTTAAAAAATTATTTTTTGTAGTGTAGCTATAAAACAGTTATTTAGATGCACTTCACTTCCTACCATTGTTATTAATAAGGTGGCTTAAAAAAAACAACAATATCAAACCAACATGTTTATGCTAATGAGAAGAGTGCATTCTCTGGAGCCTCTGGGATATGTTAGAAACAAATCTTCCTTTCAGAAGGAGAGCTGTAGTAACAGGGAAGCCATACATACATATGACAGTCATGTGGCCCATTGCCCTATGGCTTTTTGCATTTTAAAAATAGTCCACTGACCTAAGCTTTCTTTATTCATGTTTTTTCAGTTCACAAAACATGGACTGATGTTTCTTTTCTTTTTCTTCTTTTTTTTTCCCTGAGCACTTGTATGCTTTGGGGATAGAGTAAGTTAGGAAAGAGGAGTAAAGGCCAGGCAAGAGGCAACAGAATGCAGTAAGTCTATAACAGTAATAAAAAAAAAATGCAAGCTATGTAAAGCTTACACATGCTCTCCAGGGAATGAATTGGCCCCTCAGCTTTCTGATGACTTGCAGACTTTCTGGCCAAGGCATCCAAGCAAAATCTCTCTCTCTCACTCTCTCTCTCTCTCTCTCTCTCTCTCTCTCTCTCTCTCTCTCTCTCTCTCTCTCCCCCTCCCTCACTCCCTCTCTCCCACTCTCTCTGTCTCTCTCCCTCTGTCTCTCTGTCTGTCTCTCTCCGTCCCTGCCCCTCTGTCTTTCTCTCCATCCCTGTCTCCTCTCCTTAACACTTCTTTAATTATTTAAAGACAGTTTAATATTACTTCTCCACCCCCAAAATCTAGCCTTAATTATAGTCCATAGATTATCAATGGGATTTAAATTGGAGGAGTTCCCAGGACATTAAAGCAGGTTTATCTCTATCTCTTGGATAAATTTCTTCTTTCATGACATGTGGCATGGTGTAAGCTTGCATTCCAGTATTCTATTTCTAATTGGGAATTTCTGTAATTATCAAACAATTATGTTTCACAGAAAACCAATACATTCATCAGAGTTCATCATTCCATCAATTGGGACAAGACTTTCAAGCCCATTGGAATTTTTTTTGATCCTCCAATGTTACAGACTCACCTGATTTCTTCTAACAATAGTTTTAGTGTAGTCTTGAATGTAAATATAATTTCATCAGTAAAAATTACTTTTTCTCAATCTTCAGCAAGCTAGTCTTTCTATTGTCTTGTCCATAATAAGCAATTTTCTATATAGCAACAGTAGAAAGCCATTCTCATTGTTCTTCCCACTTCAAAAAGTTTATGCCATACCATAGAGGAGTCAATAACAACCTTTTCAGTTGCCAAATCCCTCAGAAAGTCTTTGCTTGTTTTCTGAGGATTAATTAGGCTCTGTGGCAATTATCTGTCAGTGCTTGGTGCTATTTTTCATTTTCAACCTTGCCTTCCTTTTGAGATGGGTCTTGTTTCATTGTAGGTTTGAATGATGTTTGAAATGTTTGACTTCACCATTCCAGCAGCTGCTGCAATATCTCTAACAGTAATTGAAGTGTGCCTTTTAGGTTCTCCACTTTTTGCACATTTCCTTGGAGTAAAATCTGTTCTTGAAAACTATGGAAAAGAGATCACTGGAACATGCATATGGCATGAAATTTATTTAACTGCCAGAGAATTAAGTAAAGGTAAGACTATCAGCTCAATCCAGTTTCATCTGCTCAAAGTCAGAGGTTCTGAGTCAGTCTGGTGTTAATAGAAGCTCACAATATAGTTGTTGCTGTTATAGAATGAAACCATAACAAAATTATTTTCCCAAGTAATCCACATGCCACTGTATCTTTGCATTTTTCTAAAAATTGATAAAATATTATACAAATATCTAGGACATCATACTACAGAAGATTCAGGGAGATAGGGATTTAAATACTGCCTCAAACATTTACTAACAATATAATCCTGAGCAAGTCATTTAACATCTCCCAGTCTTAGATGTTGTTGTTCAGTCATTTTTCTGTTGTGTCTGACTCTTCACGACCCCATTTGGGGTTTTTATGGCAAAGACACTGGAGTGATTTGTCATTTCCTTCTCCAGCTCATTTTATAGGTAAGGAAACTGAGGCAAACAGTGTTAAATGACTTGCCCAAGGTCTCACAGCTAGTAAGTGTCCGAGGCTTGATTTGAACACAGGTTTTCCTGACTCCAGGTCCAATGCTCTATCCACTGTGCCACCTAACTGCCCCTTCACCACCCAGCTATAAAATGATGGGGTTGGACTGTAGCATTTGAAGTCATTTATAATCTGGCTGTGTTTCTATATGTTTCTATGTTTTTATAATCAGCCTATGTTTCCAGAGTGATTTCACATTATTTTCCTTCATGCTTTCTATGTTCCAGCCAAACTGTCTTAGATGTGGCTCCCCAAACATGGCACTCCATATATTGTCTCTCTGCCTTTGTATAGGCTGTCCCTATATCTGGAATTCACTTCTTCCTCAACTTTGACTCTTAGGATCCTTCACTCTCTTCAAGGCTCAACTCAAGTACCACCTTCCATAAGGTGCCTTTCCCTGCTCCCTCATTCCCCATGATGCTCTTCCCTTCTCCTCTCAAAGTACGGAGCATTTACTTTGCTTGTTGAGTATGTAATCACAACTATATATGGCGTAATGTGAGCTCCTTTAGGGTAGGGCTTGCTTCGTTTTGTTTTGTTTTGTATTTGTATACCCAGTGCCCAGTACAATGCTTGGTTGTTGATGGACACTTGGCTTACTGAATAAATCCCAGGTGAAATCGGATGTGAATCCAGCAGAATATCTCCACATCACAACTAAAACTGACCACTAGTCAGGTAATTTATTCTAAGGAGCAAATTATTTTTCCCATAATCAACTAGAACGGCATAAAAGGTAATACCTGCTTATGAATGGGGAAGGGGCATTTTAGAAGGCTATTGTTACCTAAGTGTTTTCTCTGTGTGAGTTACTATGCTATTCTGTTTCAATGAAATACTTTACTATTTGCATGGTCTGTGAGTTGGAAGTGTTGCATTGGTGTTATACTGATAGGGACTGGAGCCAAGATCACACCACTGATTATGAAAAACACCTCACACAGACACTGGGAATTAGTTAAGGCTTCCAGAGCAAAAGTATGGGAGGCATATCATCCTGTTATGAGATGTAATGTGTCTGGTCATTGAATACTCTTTAAAAAAATCCTTTCAGATTTTTGAATGAAATACACTATCCAAGTACTAAGTGTTACTTTTTCAAAGATGAAGTTTATCCAGCAAAGCTAGCTTTTCCCTAATGGCTCCAGACTGTCTCTTGAGTAAGTCTGCCTTATTACTAGAGTGTACAATTTGAGGTATTAAAAGGGAAGTAATGTAATTACAGACTCTGCTTAAAGAGCCCAACATTAATTGAATTTCTGAACATTATTTGAACTACTGAGAGAGACAATTTCCCATCTAGCTCTAAAAACACTCTCTCTTCTAGCCCAACACAGCATTTTGAGGTTTACAAGTCTTTGATATTCTCCTGATGGCTTTAGGTATGCCTGTAACTAAAGCATTAGCCTGCTCAACGTCAGAGTATGCATTGAATCACAAATGCAGGGCTGGCCTTTATCTCCTTCCAGTTCTCCTGTAAGATTCTTTTTCATGCTTGTGGACACAAAATCAAATGTCTGCCTCCTTAGAAAGCTGCTCAGAGGCCAGTGGGTGGGGGAGAAATTTTTGCAAATATCACAGGAGGGGAAGGTGCTTTTAGAATGGAGGACTTGGTCTGCAGGGATAGTGGAACCACACTTGAAGTTGGAAGGAACCTCACAGAACGTTGGGTCCGAGCTATATCTGAACAAGAATTCCCTTGAAAATATGCCCCCCTCCTAACCCCTGAATGGTCAGCTAGCCTTTGCTGGAAGATCTGTAGCACGGAAGAACTCTCTCCCTCTTGAGCTATCCATTTCACTGTGGGATAGCTGTCATTGTCAGGGAATTTTTCTCTACGTGGAATCAAATTCCTTCAAATAGTTGTTACACAGCATGAACTCAAGGCTCTGATGGCCCTCCTCTGGGTACTCCCCAGCTTACTAGTATGTTTTGTAAAATAGAGCTCTCAACTAAACGTAATGCTACAGAGGAGGTCTGACCAGGGCAAAGTACAGTGTCACCTTCCTGGGTCACCTTCCCCAGAATTTCAATTCAGCTAGTCAAACATTAAATAAGTGCCTGCTTAAGTGCAAAGAGGCAGCTGTGTGGCTCAGTGGATAGAGTGCTGGACCTGGAGTCAGGAAGACTCATCTTCCTGAGTTCAAATCTAGCCTCAGACCCTTCCTAGCTGTGTGACACTGGGCTAGTCACTCAAACCTGTTTGCCTTAGTTTCCTCATCGATGAAATGAGCCAGAGAAGTAAATGACAAAAATTACTCCATTATCTTTGCCAAGAATACCCCAAATAGGGTCACAAAGAGTCAGACATGACTGAAAAACATCTGAACAACAACATGCATCATCAGTGTCAAATATGTTGTACCATAGTGGACTGAGTGCTGGGCTTTTAAGTCTGGAAGACCAGACTTCCTAATTCTATCTCTTATACTTACGAGCTGTATGACCCTGGGTAAATCACTTAACCCTTTTTGCTTCAGTTTCCTCATCTGTAAAATGAACTGGAGAAGGAAATGGCAAAACCACACCAGTACCTCTGCCAAGAAAACCCCAAAGGGGTCACAAAGTGTCTGATATGACTGAAAATGACTGGACAACACCATGTGCAATCCCTGGACTAGGTACTAGAGGTACTAATACAAAAACATAATAGTCCCTCTCCTCAAGGAGTTTGCCTGCTATAAAGGGGAGTGGATGGGGTACAACATGTAAACAGGTAAGTTAACAAAGGCTCTATATAAAATAATAAGGGTGAGGGGTGGGGGTGGGATAGAGCCCTAATAACTGGGGGAAGGATTAGGAAAGACCATGTGTGTAGGAGATGGCACTGGAGGTGTGCCTCGCAGGGAGTAAAGGATCCCAAAAGGCAGAGGTGAGAAGGGTGGGCATTCTAGGCATGGAGAACTCTCTGTGCAAAGGCATTTAGATAGGACACAAATGTATACAGGGGACAACTAGTAGTAGGCTACTTTGGAGGAATTTAGAGCCATGAATGGGAGTAATGTAGGCTGAGAGATAGCCTGGAGCTAGATTGTGGAGGGTTTTAAATGAGAAACAGAGGAATCTATGATTTATCCCAGAGGAAACAAATGACACAACTCAGTTGGTTTCTCTGGGCCTCAGTTTCTTCAGTTGGATAATGTGGTTATTGAACTGAGTGACCCTTAAGGTTCTTCCAGCTCTGAATCACTGAACCCTCTTCAGCAGGAGAGTGACATATTTAGACCGGTGCTTTAGGAATATCAATTTGGGAACTGTGTGAAGGATGGCATTGGGGAAAGAGAGATTTGTGGCTCCTGTATTCATCTAAGCCTTCAGAGTATGAAAAATTATAAAGAATATCAAATTTTCTAGAAGATTCTGGGCTCACAAGTTGACTGATGACATAGACTACAGAAGTACTATAGAGAGAAGTTTGATTTTAGAGTCAGAAGACTTAGGTTCAAACCTCAGCACTAATAAATATTATCTGCTTGACCTTGAGAGAACCATTTTATTCTCTCAGGGCCTCAGTTTCTTCATCTGCAAAATGAGGGAGTCAGACTAGATGATTCCTAAAGTTCTTTGCAGTTTTGATGTTCTGCAGCTAATGGTTTTGCTACCTTTACCTCTGTAATATTCAGCATTAGTACAATGTGCACCCAGAGATCAGACCCATGGGGTAATTTATGTCAAACATTTTGCAAACCTTTAAGCACCATATAAATATCAATGATTATTACGCTCCACAGCTCTTGCTAAACAGAAGTTTTTATTTGCCCACAATTTTCATTTTTTTCATCTATTTTTTCCCCTATCACCTCCAATTCTTTTTTTAGGTCTTAGCTGAACCTTGGGCCCTTCCTATACACTTAATAAGAAATAATGCAATGGTATATAGTAACAATCCTTTTCATAGAAACTTCTAATGTTGGAACCTTGAAAATTCATGAAGAATAGCATATTAATGCTATTCAAGCTGTGACTAGGGCAGGGCATCTCTATCTCTTAGTGTGGGGGAGGGGGGCCTCTTCTCTGATGTTGTTTGAAGTCTGCTGTTCCCCCATTGGTTGGTTCCTGCCCAATGTCTCTCTTCCAGGGGGTGGAAAGTCTGGAAGGGTTTGGAGACATGGGGGTACATGTGGTATGGGATCTCTCTCCCATTGTTCCTGCCCCAAAAGGAATTAAAGGGGAAAGTGTGGTGCAGAGGACTCCTCCTCTTCATTGGATTTGAACCAGGCCCCAGGATTTGTAGTTATAACTCTGACTACTAAAAAACGAACCTTGTTTCAGTTGTATCCTGTCCACCCAAATCACAGGAAGCCAAAGGAACTGAGTTGGGAGCAGGCCAATTTTTCAACAGGAGATTGCAGGTTCTGGTAGCAGAGCAGAAAAGTTGTGATTCAATCAGGTATCAAAATGTTCTTATGCTTTTGACTTCTTCCCACCTCCATGCCTGACTGCTCCGAGTTATTTTCTCTGGGCTCCAAGGAATTCAGTAATGGGGCATTTCTGATTGGATTTACTGCTACAGTTCTACTCTCTAGGCTTCTTAAAGAAAAACAACCAATTCAGAGAGCTAGAGTTGGCCAAAAGGACTTTTTAACATTTTTAAAATTTCACTTCATGCAGCTAGAAACACTTCATCCATTGCATCTAAGCCTGGAATGATTTCTGTGACACCTCACTGTTGTGAAACATTCCTTGCTGCTACATGCAGTGCATGGCTCTGTTAGATGAGGCCAACATTTAATTCCTCCTCGATGAGGAGAGCTTTTGTGGTGAAGGTCCAGGAGAGAGAAAGGAATTATCTGTTCACTCAAAGGTGGTACTGCCTTTCCTCCAGGGAGATTCCTAAATCCTCCAAAGACATGGGTCATCACCTTCCTGGCATTGTTTTCAATGACTTTAACAGTTGACAAGGTGGTTCCTTTCTTAGATTTTCAAGTCTGGAAAAATATTTCCCCAACAACCCCTCTGTCATTCTACACTGGAGTTCTATACTCAGAATGGGAATCAAAAGAGATCTTTTTTCTAGTATTGACTCTGCCCATTACTAGCAGTGTGACCTGGGGCAAGTCATCTCATTTTCCCAAGTCCCAGTTTCATCTTTTAAATGGTATGACAATATTTGCAATGCTTACTTTACTGGGGCACCTTGAGGGAAGAAGTATGGACACTTTAAAATCACATGAAATATGTATCTTCATCATCATTGATTAGGGATTTACAGAGTCACCTTGTGGGAAATTATCACAGAATGACTCTTTCTTTGGTAGAAATTGTCTGGTTTTGTTGTATTTTTCCAATCACAAATCTGTAGTGACAGAAAAGGCCATTCCTGAATCAGGGTGAGAAAAGGCGATTTGAGAGATAGATCATCAAAAAATGCCTGGGGAAGTGAGTAGAGCTGGATATATCCGATTTTGATCTTTTATTAAGTTTAAGACCTATGTGACCTATTTATTAGTCATTTCAACTCTGTGAATGAGCTGAGAACCAGAGGTATACTTCACACCAGAAATGGGAATGTACAATGGGGGAGTCTGAAAGGAAGCATGGACTTTTTAAACAGGAAGCTAAAGAAGTACTGTCCTCAAGTCAGAGGTCCTACTCTTCATCCACACAGCTACCCACTCTATTATTCCTTCCCACATAAGAAGTTGATTCACTTATAGGATGTCAGGTGGTTTAATCCATGGCTTAATTCAAGCCTTCCACCTCTGCTTCCCCAATTCTTTAAATTCCCATTAAATCTTTAGCTCCTTAGAACCTTTTCATCTTCTGCTATTTCCTATTTGTATTTTCTTTTACCCAGTAAAGCAACATACTAAAATAATCTGTATACATGAATTTATTTCATTACTTAGTTTTTGTTTATAATGGTAACTATTTACCTTTTTTGTTCTCTGCTCTTTGTATTGTATGCAAATTGAATGATACCCACTACTTTTTCTTTTTTAGAAGTGATTCAATTACTTCTTTTTATTGAATGTTTGTATTTATCACTGATGATTAGGTTCTGGATTGCAGGATATGTTATTTTGGGTTGCTTTGAATCTCCTTTGCTTTTTGGAAAATGCTGTTCCATTCTTTCCTGCAATTTTTCATGAATGTGGAATAATCCCACATTATTCAAATTGCCTTTCCTTTGTATTTGAAAAATTTGCTGTTCAAATTAACCCCTACATGCCTTGGAATTTGAAGTGTGGGTTTTTTTTTTTCTGGCAGCTTTTTTTCTTTTTCCATCAAAACTTTGCTGTCTCTATTCAGAAGTTCCGGACAATTTCCTGGTATTATTTCCTGTATTATGTTATGTGGGTTATTCTGGGAAACTTTCTGTCTCAATGTCTGTACATTCTGTTTTCAAGGCCTATCATTTGGCTTGTGAAGAGAGTTCTTGTGTCCTTTCAACATTGCTGCCTTTTACTTGTCTTCTTCCAAATCTTCTTCTGTGTCAGTTTTTATGTCATCCTCTAACTTCTACAGTTTTTTTGGAGAGATTTTCTATCATTCATGTGCTTTTTCACTGTTTGTTTACTTAAGTCATGCACTGAGAGCTCTGATTTCTGGCATAATTTTTTTTTTCTTCTAAGAGTTTTATTTCTCTTTTGAACAATTCCAGAGTTTCTTGTTGTCCTATGATCCCTGAGGAGTGAATAGAATTCTTTCTTTCATTGGGTAATATTGGTTCATTTTCCTTCATATTTGTTCAAAGTGCTTTGGTTTCTTTTTTTGAGGTTTTGATAAGGTAATAGCTATAAAGTTGGGAAAGACCTTAAGAGTCATCTAGTCCAACTCTCTTATTTTATAGATGAGCAAAGAGAGACACAGAGAAGAGAGACATGACTTGCTCAGGGTCATACGGATAGTAAGTGGTTAAGGCAGGATTCAAACCTAGTTCATCTGATTCCAAATTCACCCTGCCATGCTGCTTCCTAATTTCCCTCAAGTCACAGCACTAAGCAATCATCTACTCAATCTATTCATAGATCTGCTTTGGAAGGTACATATCAGTTCTCTGGACTGCACTTTGCAAGTTCAGGCCACAACCCTGAAGTTTTGACACTTTGACACACTGAAGATTTGACACAACCAACTCTCTTCTTTCTCTCTTTCTCTCCCTCTCTCTATCTGTCCTCTTCCCCTTTCTGTCTTTGTCTCTCCTCTCCTCTCCTTCCCTGTCCCTCTGCCTTCTCCCCTCCCCCTCCCTTCCCCTACCCCGCCTCCTCCTGAGAGGATACCAACCCCTCCTGCCACTCCAAACGTTGTTGTTTAGCTCTTCCTTTTCTTCCTGTTGGAACTCCTCACTCCAGTTTTCTCCTACCTGCCCCAAGCTATCTGCCCACATATTTACAGATGTTCCAAAAGTCTTAGTGCAGTTTTGAATTTTAACTACACTAAGACTTTTGGGATATGCTGTATTCATTAGGTAAAATTTAATTTGCTAAAGGGAAAAAATACAAAATAAGGAAACATGCAGTAATACATGTCATAGGGAAAACATCATCAGGTTTGGAGTCATAAGACCCAATTAAGCAGCTCTTGTCACTTACTCTGTGACCTCGGGTACCTTGACCTTGGGACCTTGCTTACGTCTTTGGGTTTCAGATTCCTTATATACAAAATAGCATTGATAACACTTGTACTGCCTACCACAACAGGTTGTCATGAGGATTAAATGAGATAATGCATATAATTTGTTTAACATTTTTGAAGGTTTTTTGGTTTCAAAGAGCTCAGCACATATTGCGTGCTTTATTAATTGAAAATGTATAATAATTCTAAGTTATAAGTAAAGCTGTTATTGTAGATGTTTGGAATTCTCCCCTTTACCCCCACTTTTCTAAGGCTTAACCTAATTTCAGGATAGCCCAGAGAGTATTAGGTAATATTGAGAAAGGCCCTGAAGGAAATGTTATTTCAGGGTTACATTCTGAGATTTGATTTATTGTCTGAAGTGATGAAAAAGGTGTTCAGAAATATAGAGGCAAACCAGGCATTCTGAAGATGCCCCCCCAGCCATGCAAGGTTCCCCCCAGCCCCCCATGATGAGCTCAGCACTTTGAAATAGGTGATAATCCTGATAGCTGTCAGGATGAATTGGCTACAGTCTATATGCTAAATAAATACATATTGTGAATTAATTATTTCACAGCTAGAACAAAAGTTGCACTCTTGGCAAGTCAAAAGCAGGCCGGAGCCAAATTCTTGACAATCTCAGTTGGTTCCCATGATGTGATCTGACCCGAACTGGGCTCTGGAAGACTTGCCTTGAGACCTCAAGGGGGTCTTATCACTATTTTATTGGGGTTGGACAAGAACTGGACTGCAGGACAAATATCCACAAGCAAGGAAATGTTGCAGAAACAAAGAAAGAAGCCAATCCACAGCTAAATTCAAAAGCGTCCCGGCGTTGGGATTTCATTTCGATTCCAGTGGCTTTTTTCTCTTCCTGCCTACCCACCCCCTACTGCTCTGGAATTCTCCTTTTCTGTTTGCAGGTTGAGAATCACCGAGTTGTGGAAACCAGGCATCAGCAAACATTAAAAGCAGAGCGTGATGTGGCAAATTCTCGGCTTTTTCTCTCTTCCAGAGCAGAGTTCAAAGGTTCATAGGGTTTAAGGCTTGGAAAGGGCCTTCGACATCTAGTCCAAATGCTTCATTTTATAGATGAAGAAACTGAGGCCCAGAGGGATTCAGTGATTTGCCCAAGGTCACACAGGGAGTAAGGAGAACAGTTGAGATTCAAACCCAGGTCCGCAGACTCCAAATCCAGTGCTCACTCCACTTAAAGAAGCTGGAAATTCTCCTCCCTTTGGCCCAAATTTGCCCCTCCCTCTGCCTCTTATTACCTGCTTGGCCTTCACAAGGTCACTTCAACTCTTTGGGCCTCGGTTTCCTCATCTGTAAAATGAAGGAGGGGGTTTGATTTAATGACTTCTAAGTCATTTCTGCTCTAGGCCTGTGATTCTTTGAACTTAGGATTTTGCTATCAGATTTGAGGTTTGCTGGAAGGAGGTATCCTTGGTTTTTTATTCATTTCCATGGAATCTGACCTCATGGAAGCTGGCTATAGTTTCTCTCTCAGCTGAGGTTTCTGTCTTAGCTCCTTAAGGACTGGGCCTATTACTTTTGTTTTTTATTCCTCCATGTCTGACTCTTTATGACCCCATTTGAGGTTTTCTTGGCAAAGATGCTAGAGAAGTTTACCATTTTCTTCTCCTGCTCATTTTATAGATCAGGAACTGAGGCTAAGAGAGTTAAGTGACTTGACCAAGGTCACACAGCTAGGAAGTATCTGAGTCCAGATCTGAACTCAGACCTTCCTGACTCCAGGCCCAGTGCTCTGTCTACTGTGCCATCTAGCTGTTCCGGCCTATGTCTCAAACTTCAGTTTTCTCCTAAGGCCTGACACGTGACTTACACGTAAATCCTTGAAGCAATTGAAGCAGCTATGGGTAAGCTGGTAAGAATCCTGGGCTTGGAGTCTGTAGGGCCTGGGTTTGAGTCTAGGTTCTCACATTTACAAGCATGTTTTCCCCTGGGCACTCAACTATATTTCCCAATCTCTAAAAAATGGGGTGGGCAGCTAAGTGGCACAGTGGATAGAGTGCTGGGCCTGGAGTTAGGAAGACCTGAGCTCAAATCTGGCCTCAGACACTTACTAGTTGCTTGACCATGGACAAGTCATTTAACCCTATTTGCCTCAGTTTCCTCATCTATAAAATGAGAAGGAAATGGCAAAGTGCTTCAGTATATTTGCCAAGAAAACCTCAAATGGGGTCAAAAAGAGTCCGACAAGACTGAACATCAGCAGCAAAGGGGGGAATAATTATACTTGCACTCTGTTGTTCTCTGCACACAAAACTCCACCTCCCATTTCCCATCTCCGTATCTTTGCACTCACTTTTTCTCCGTGCCTGGAATGCTCTGCCCTTCCCCATTCTCCCACTTCTTTACTTCCCTGGCTTCCTCCAAGACCCGATTCAAGGAGTCTTGCAGGAAGGCTTTCCCATTTTCTGTCCAACCCCCTCCCCATGGGCCTGTCTTCTGAGATTACCTTCCTTCTCTCTGTATATATCTTATTTATTCTTATTTATTTATATGTTGTCTCCCCCACTCGAATGTGAGTTCCTTGTGGGCAAGGATTGCTTTTTCCCATCCTTGTCTCCCCCATTGCTTAGCACACAGTGCCCGGCACATAGGAAGCATTTAACAACTATTTGTCAACTCCTTGTCTCCTGCAGTTCTTGTGAGGTTTCGGGGAAGGAAAGCACTTTTGTAAAAACCTTAAATACTATATAAAAGGAGTTATTACATAACTGTTGCTTTGATTTCAAACACTATGAAAGAGATCAAGAATAGTGCTGCATGTCACTATAGACCAGGGTCTCTGGATCCGGGCATCATTTAGCCAAGCTTTGTTTCTTTCCAGTATTTTCCATCTTTTCCAGTGTGTCTTAATTTAGCATCACTTCCAGTTTCAGTACATTTCCTGTGTGGTTTCATCAATGAAAGATGGTGGTCCAACCAGAAGTAGATCGAAGGCAAATGGCTTCGGGGCCATTTGGTCACTTCTCACTTGGATGCTTCCTTCTCTCTCTCTCCTCTTTGGGTGTGGTCTTTTAGCTGACCTAGGTCCATGTGACTCTGTTCACATCCAAGATTAGAAGAACGAATTTTTCAAGTATGGTTTGCAAGTCACAGCTTCACATGCTCCCCGGGTCCAGCTGTGTTGCATCTGCTGCCTCCCCTGCATCCGCTCACCACGCACAAGCGCCAGCACATTTGCCTGAACCGATTTGGTCCTGTGCCCAGCTGTTTGTCGCTCATTGTCTCCAGGATGTTTGCAGATGTGCTGTGTTCTCTCCACACTCCATCCATTATTTTCCTTGGGCTTTGAGTTCACTTTACCAGATGACGGGGCCACGCTCTGCCCTTACTCACTTTCCTTGGCTACTGTTGCTTCTGGAAATATTAAGTGTGCTTTTTCTGTCAGTCAGTATATTTGTTTCTGGTGTTCGGTGGCTTCTGGGAAAACAAGTCTGAGTAAGTCTTTGCTTACCAAGAGAAGCGTGTTCTTAATGTCTAGATGCTTTGGTGAGTCAAAGGTCTTACTATGAAGTAATACCAAAGCAGACAGGGAAATATTTTCTTGAGCCTCAATTTATTTACACTCTGAAGAGATTACACTGTTCATCCTGGCTGTTATATATTAACATAAATAATTAAGGGGTGTGGTAGAAACAAATCTAATAGAATAGAATGGCAAGCCCCTCCTCTTTGGGGGGTGGGGCTGCTCTGGACCTGAGATTTCATTGGTGTTTGGGAGGTGCTGGTATGGAAACACCCTCCCCTGATGCAGGTCACCAATTTCTCTCTAACTTGGAGTCTTAGACTTGCCTGGGGTGGGGGTTGTACTGACAGGCTAAGTGATTTGCCCATGGTCAGATAGCTAGTATGTAGCAGAAGCAGTGACCTGAACCCAGGTTGTCCAGACTTCAAGGCTAGTCCTCTATCTTCTGTCCCACAATGTGTTTCTGTTTGGCATCATGGTGTAGTAGAAAGTGCACACTGACTTTGGAGTCAGAAGACCTGAGTTCAAGTCTCAGTTCCCTCATTTATTAGCTACTTGGGAAAGTCCTTTCCCCTCTTTGGGCCTCAGTTTCCTTTTCTGTAAAATGAAGAGGTTGGATAAGATGATCTCTAAGGTTCCTTCTAGCTTTAAAGGACAGTGAATCTGTTGTCGTATAAAGAAATGAACTGGGAATCCACATAACTGAGTTCTAATTGCAGTTCTAGGCTTGACAAGATTTTCTTTCCCTGACATACTAAAGAAGCATTTCTCATCTCCTTTTCCCATGAAAACACCCAAAGAAGGGACATTACTAGATATTCTCTGCTATCCTTACCAGTTTAGGTCCTAGAGATCATTGATCTTTCATACACACAAAGTGCCGTAGTTGCAAGATAGAAAGACTCCTGGATTTGGAGTGAGTGTGCTGCCTCCACTATTTATTATCTGTGTGACCTTGAACAAGTCACCTTTCTGAGCCTCAGTTTCCTCATCTGCAAAATGATGGAATTAAAATAAATTATCTCTAAGATCACTTTTAGCTCAAAATTCTAACTATTCCCATCGAGATGGAAATTAAGAACTGTTAAGGTGACTTTTCATAGCTAGGATATCTGATGGCAAAAACAAAATGCCTGAATCTTCTCCCTCCCTCCCAGTCCCTTATCTTGCTTTAGATTCCACCCCTCATTTCTTTAAGGACCTGTTTGCTTTCTGGATTTGCTGTTTCTCAAAAGAAATCAGTTTCTCTAAGATGTTTTGTGCGTGTGTGTGTATGTCCTATATACAAGACCATGCTTGTAGGACCAGAATTGCCCAAGGTTGCAGAGATCACGAATGAGATTCTCTTTCTAATTGCTAGGATTTCCTCTAGCCTGGGGCTTCGGTTGAATAGAAGAGATTTTATTGGTGATATGTTTTTATAGCTCCCCCAAAGCAGGGAAAAGATTAAATGAATCCGAATGATTACTTAGACACAAAGTGACCCAACAGTGGATGCGAAGTTGGTGGGACCAACGTAGAAGCTGTGGTAACCGATACCACTCTCCATTGGTTCCTAGTAGTCAACATGGTAGGGGAATACAACCAGAATGGGTTGGGAAAACTGCTCATAAAAGGTAGATTTAATATTCATTGTAATAAAAGTATGGTTTTAAGATAAAATATTAAAGAATAGGTGTAAAAATCTTGCGAGTGCAACATTAAACTTTGTAATACAGAGATTTGCAGCAAAAGGAGGCCATATTTTATGACAACAGTTTTTTTTAAAGTTGAAAGAATTTCAAGGTACATTGTATGTCGATAAATTTAATTGTTGTACTCTGTCCCTCATAATTTGCACATCAATTTGCATATCCTCATAGATAGTCAACCAAGAGTTGTTGTGGGCAAAACAAAAGAAAAGCAAAAATTAAAAACATTTACAATCTTGTAGGCCAGACTTTGATGGTGAACCTCCCCAAACTGAGCTGGGCCTCAGGCACCAGGATATCAACAGCACCACACCAGCTTTCCAAGTTAGAGCCACCAAAGCCTGTGCTCTAGCTGCATAGCAACTTAAGGTCACCTACATGTCATACCAAGCCTCTAAAAGATGGTCACAGAGGTAGGACTGGAAGGGGGAGGGGAAGGGAAAGGGAAAGGAATTTATATAGTGCTTTTATTATATGACATTTATATAGCCATACTATGAGTCAGGCACTGTGTTAAGTGAAATATTGTTTCATTTAATCCTCACAAAACACTGCTAGGTAGGTGTTATCATAATCTCCATTTTACAGCTGGGGAAACTAAAGTAAACAGAGACCAAAGGACTTCAAAGCCCAATTAAACCAACTTCCTCATCTGTAAAGCTGGAGAAATTGAGGTAATCATCAGATGAGGGATGACTCATAGCTTTTCCACTGTACCCTTCCCCTTATTTTGGATTTTAGTAGAGTACAAATTGAGCTAGCTATTAAGGGTTTTTTTTTTACCCCTCTCTGAGATTCATATTCCCATCTTCCCCTAAGAAATTTGACCTTCTCCTGGTCTCAATTTATCCACTAAGAATCACCTGGCTACATATTTGGGCTGATTCATTAGCTAAAGTTTCTTTAATATTTTCTATTTAACCTCTTTGCCTCATGGAGATTAGCCTTGTAATGATTACTGGCAAGCAAACTGCATAAAAAGAGAAAAGCATAAATGAGTATTTTAAAAAAGTGGCCCAGTCGCTGCTTCTTTGGAGGGTGGTTTACCATTGCCCCAAGCCCCTGCTCCCTTTTGAAAGGGCCTCTCTTTCCAGTCTCCTCCTCCCCCACCTCAAAAATCTCATGAAAGCATTTCTTAGCTCACGGAAAAGTGGATCACTTTAATGCTTCTAATTACCCAATGCAGGCTGAATATGCAATTCTCTGTGTGTTGACAAAATACTTGATTGTCTTCATACTCTCTGAGATACGATTTTTGAAAAATGTTATCTTCATTTTTTGATGAATTGCTTTAAAAATCTGTATGGCTTGAGAATGTTATTGAAAAGGAAGTTCAGTTTTCTTTTCCTACTAAGTGCAATCAATAGGCATTCAAGCAGGAACTGGTGATAACTGTCATGGATTTTCAATTTGTTTTAGGAAAGGAGAGGATGAACTATTATCCTTAAAGAGGATACTGTAGCACAATGTCAATTAGCTTGCCAATGGGGTTTCCAAGTCAGTCAGTCAATAAATAAATAGATATTAAGCCCCTACTATGTTCCAGGCACTTTGCTAAGTGCTGGGGATCCAAAGAAAGGCAAAAGATAGCTTTTAAGGAGCTTATGGTCTAATAAAAGAACTTGAAAACAACTAGATATGAAAAAGCTACATATGGGATAAATGGATAAACAGGATAAATGCTTGCATAATGACTTAATGAATGGTTCGATACAGTGTATATCTAACAAAAAGATGAATTATAGAATGAATAACCCTTTGTCTCTAAAATGTGTCGTTGTGAACTATCTTAATATTTTAAAACTATATACATTCTTTTGCACATTTAAAAGAATTGACCGGAAACTCTGAGGGTCCTTCCCTCCCAGACTGATTCTTTTATGAAGGCATACTAGGTCATCTTTGCCTCAATTTTTACCTAGCCTCTAATTACTGAGTGGGCATTGCCTCAGACAAACCTGGGACCTGGGAAAGACCTTAGCTTAAAAAGGCCAAGGTCTCCCACTGCATCTGGGGCCATCTCCAATTGTTTTGACCTATGTCTTGCCACTGGACTCTGATAACTCTGGAGGAGAGAGTGAGGCTAGTGACTTTGCACAGCTCTACCTCACTTAAATCAAATTCACTTTCAGGTAAAGACATCACCCTCCTGATGTCATTGGTCCTCTTCGAGAACAAGAACAAACAACAATAATAAAAGAATTAAATTGCATTCTATGTTACCAATATAGTATGCAAAGTCCATGGACTTTCATGTTCAGTTTTAGAAGATAGGAATCTGGGAATATTCCTCCACCACCCCTTGCCCCAAATACAATCCCATTAACCATGGTCTGGAGGAGTTGAGCATTTCAATTTTGAACTCCCATCCTGCAGACATATTGTCCTGATTGCAAAGAGTCCACTGTATCTAGCTAGCCCAAGACTCATCCCTCTTTAGGACTTCTACCTGCCATGATGTGGACTATTCACACCCTCTTTTCCTATATTCTGGGAATTATAACCAAATCAACCCTGCCATATTGCTTCTTGAAAGGACCTATTAATCAGCTGCTTATAACTTCATCCCACATCTCTGTGACTTCCCAAACCAAACCAACCTTTCTTAGTCATCGCTTTATTATATGTGTAGTCTTTCTCTATTAGAATGCAAACTCCTTGAAGTCAAGTGCACATCTGTTTATCTCTCTGTTTCTCTGTCTTTGTTTCTGTCTTTGCCTCTGTGTTTCTGCCTCTGGCTGACTCTCTCTTTTTCTTGGCTTAGTGTTTAGTATAATGCTTGGCAAATAGAGAGCATTTGATAAATCCATTCATTTAACTATCGTTAACATTAACCCCAACTTCTCTGCTGGTCTTCTCTTTTTCCTTTAAACTTAAGCTAATTAAATGATGTGAATAATGTTGTGATCATATAATAATGGAGTAGTTAGATGGTATAGAGTGGACAGAGTACTGGACTTGGAGACAGGAAGAGCTGAATTTGAATCCAGCATTAGATTTACTAGCTATGTGATTTGAGGAAATCCATTTAACCTCACAGTCTCAGTTTCCTCATCCGTAAAATGAAGATAATAATAGCCTCTATCTGAACAGGATTGTTATGAGAATCAAATGGGATAATTACACACAGAGTGTTTTGTAAAACTTCAAGTTCTACATAAATAGTAGCTATTATTATTATTAAATTATCATTATTATCATGCTATATTATAAATTTCCACATGAATTGACTTTTCACCTTCAAACCTAAAGACTATACTCCAGGCCTACATCAACAGAATTTATAAACCAGAAATCAACCCCCAACACTCAGGGTTAGATTTTGACATGAGTATCCAGACAAACTGTCCCTATATTGGCCATAGTTCTAGAAGAAGAGTTTGGGGCTCCCTTCAGTAAATATTTCAGTGTTTCACTGATGTTACAATAATTTTTTTCATTATGTTTAACTAATCCTGCTGCAATATAAACGTGCTTTTTCTGAGTAGTATCCCATGGAAATAAAGAACGGTTTGTTACCTGCTGTCATTCTGAGGATACTAATTATACCTCTAGCAGGGACCTGCTGGGCCACACACCCACCTAAGTAGCAGAAATGCCAGCTTTCCATTCAGTTTCATCACGTGGAGTTTGAGAGTGGGTGCCAAATAGGTTGTGTAACTTCTTTAATCCCTCGGTCCTTGATTGTCTGCACAAAGTGCCCCCCCTCCCCAAATGACAGAATAGAAGCCTGTGACACCACAGGTAAGTCTGTGCTATCTCCACCAGGTCCCTGACCCCAAGACCATAGCATTTTAGGCTTCTTTGAGTACCTCCTCTTCCTACTATTGATTCACTCCAATTCAATTCAATTAAAACAAACGATGTATTATGTGCCCACTATATTGTTGTTGTTTCTTTTTCATTGTCAATGATGATGTCTTGACTTGTGCATGAATTGGATTTAAGTCGTCAGCTTCATTGTCTCTTTCATAGTCACGGAAGTTCAGCGACAGGACAAAAGTCAGGACCTCCGCTGATGGCCCAGGATGCAGTGGATGACCTTGGTTATCTTACATGTCTGACTAATCTCTAAGCACTCCACAATGCCTACTTTCATGGCCTTCACATTGGAACAATTGTTCTCATCTGTCCATTCCATCTGGGCAAGTCTTCACATCCTTGGGGTAGACACCCACCGCCAACTCACCAATGGGTTTGTGGCCCCTCAGTTACTCTTAACCTGGTTTAGCCTGTCTGCCAAGATGGTTTACTGAGTTGTGGCAGCTGCACATGCTACAGCTTCTTGGAGCCATAGGTGAGAGTTCAGTGCCAGGTGGACATCAAAGGTGGATGAGCAGCCCTGAAAAGGACTCAACAAGCCCTGACACCAGAGGTGCTAGTCCCCCTTGAATATACATACACCCCCTTCCCCAAACCTATGGAACAGGTAGCACCTAATTTGGGCCAAGAGAAGGAGGAAAGAGATAAGGAAGAAGCACCTACTAAGCCTGAGGAAGGGCTTGCCCAAGTACATACAGGTGAGTGAGCATAGGACACAATTAGAGAAGAGCTGATGCAGTTATCCCTTCCACATTGCAACTTTCCCCATTGTGGTTTCTATAAATTGTGGATCAGCATAGGAAATTAAATGGGAATTTTTGAGGGATTCTTGAGGAAACTACAGACAACACGCAAAGGCCAGCAGATGACACGGAAAAAGTTTAGAAAGTCAGACATACATAAAATATATGTATAGTATTGTATAATGTCAACATATTTTATCTTTTAATACCATAATAATTCAGACTTCTTCTCTGGTATGAAGGGAGGGCCAAAAATTTTACATGGATTTTCCAGATCATGGGGGTACCACACCCCTAGACCCCATGATGTGGAAGGGATAACTGTAGTTCCATTTAGCTAAGATGAAAGAATTGGGGGCAGACATTTATATAGGATTTTAAGTTTTGCAAAGCACATCACATACAGTATCTCATTTGAAACAAAGAATTTACATCTGTCCAGAGACTGATAGGATAACTGGGTGACATTTTCTCTGAAGTATGTGACCCTTAATTGTGCTAGATTCAGTTACATTCTACAATAATTGCATGGAAATTCTCAAAAGTGTTGCTTATCTCTGTCTTCTCTTGGACCACTCCCTGTCTCTTGTTTGCCAAAACAAGTCAAACAGAAAACTAAACATGGAACAACTCTAAAGTATTTTTGCTCAATGTCAAGTATATCGAACTCATTTACCAAAACCTTTTCTCTGAAAATGTATTAATAATTTACAGCCAGAAGTAACGGATAATGGATTTGTTGATACACAGCTTTGTAATCCAAATATTCAGATTTGAAGAGGTTTGATTTTTGCATGATGACTATGTTGTGTATGAATTTTAGAAGAGCAGATGTTCCTCTATTTGCTGTGGCCCAGAAAGCCCAAGATAATTTAAGCAAGAATTGCTTTCAGGCTTTAGAGGAACCTCATTTTATAATAAGAGAATTGGCCCCCAAATGATCTGTCACTGAAGTGATTAACAGTCTCTCTCTATCTCTGTCTCTCTGTCTCTTTGTCTCTCTCTGTCTGTATCTCGTCCCTGTCTCTCTGTCCCTCTCTCTCTCTGTGTCTGTCTCCACATACTCATACATGCATGTATGTGTACCTACAGAACTATATAACAAGGGAAAGGGATTTGTCTCAGAGTACTAGAATTAGAGTAGATGCTTACAGTACTACTAGCTGTCAAGATTCCTTTCCCATCCTGGCAGCTACCCTCAGATCAGTTCCTTCCCAGCTTAGCCACATCCTGTCCTTTCCCTTGGTGCTTTTCTCCCCAGAAGCATCATAAGTGTCCTATTCATGATGTGGTATCCTGGGATTTCTCCCCTAGGGTGATATAAGATAGTGGAATTCTAGATAGATTAAGTATTCATGTATTTTTTTGGTTTGTCTCCTATCCCTCATTAGATTGTAAACACCTTTGGGGAAGAGATCTTCTTTATAAACCTCCAGAGTACCCTAAGGTATATGTAGTTAATATACAGACACAAGGTATATGTAGTTAATATAGTTGTCTGACCTCATTGGTAGAGGAATGAACAATTTTGATACTTTCCCCTCCCCTACCAGAGATGGCTATATAGATGTTGTTGTTGTTGAGTCATTTCAGTCATATCAATCATGTCTGACTCTTCGTGACCCCATTTGGGGTTTTCTTGGTAAGCATACTGGATACTGCCATCTCCTTGGCCAGCACATTTTATAGATGAGGAACTGAGACCAAACAAGGTTAAGTGACTTGCCCAGGGTCACACAGATAGTAAGTGTCTGAGGCAAGATTTGAACTTCAGAAGATGTGTCTTCCTGACTCCAGGCCTGGTACTATATCCGTTGCATCACCTAGCTGCCCAAAGCCATACAGAAGGTCATCTCTTTTCATACTATTACCCACCATTCTTTGAGAGTTCTACTTGCCATTAAGATATCATGTACCACGTTTCCTGCAAGTATTCAGGCTGGCTCATGGAAGGACTCTTAAGATCATAGGCTACTCAAAGCAGCATCATATGGCTATCTTCACTTATGCAAATACTTTACCCATGGCCCACCTCCTTCCCCCTTCCTGCAGAAGGCAGTTATAGGCCAGTGCAGAAAATACTTTGATCAAGATTGTACCCTCTAAATAAAGTGTGCAGAAAGCGGGAGGAGAGTCTTGGACCAGTGGAGGCCAGACAGAAGCACAAAGAGTGAATTGTTCTCCCCTCCACTTTGGCATCAACAGATCCTGTCTTTTAGCATTGATATGAATGTACTCCTTCTAACTCATTTTCCAAAGCACACTGAATCCTCCCACTGAGTAGGAAGTATTTGTAGGCCCTAGGCAATCTGCTTACATCAAATAAACATAGATTCTACATGTAGGAGTACTAGCTGAAGTTACAATTTGCAAATGACAGAGCAGCAGAGCAGAGTTTATAGCCAAAAGTTCTGAGATGATCCAAAAGCTCTGATGTGATCCAGGGACTTATGCAGAAGGAAGGAAGGGAGGAAAAAGGGAGGGAGGAAAGAAGGAAAAGAGACAGAGGGATGAAGGAAGAAAGAAGAGAGGGGAGGAGAAAGGAAGATAAGAAGGAGGGAAAGAAGGAAGGGAAGGAGGAAGAAATAATTATTACCATACCACCTACTACGTGCCAGATACTGTGCTAAGCACTTTGCAAATATTATCTCATTTGATCCTAACAATCCTGTGACATAGGCACTGTTATTATTCCCATTTTACAGTTAAGGAAACTGAGGCAAAGAAAAGTTAAGTGACTTGCTTAGGGTCACACAGCTAGTGTCTGAGACCAGATTTGAACTCATCTTCCTGACTCTGGGACCAGGACCCTCTCTCTACACCACCTAGCTGCCTTTATGAGGACAGAACCTTCAACTCACTATTCTAGGTGTTATGATATTTGCCGCATTACTTTTTGTGCCTGTGCGGCAATTTAGTATCCCCAAAGCCCAGCACTGAAGAGTTGGAAGGGACTTCAGTGGCCATTTAGTGTAACCAGGCCCTGAAAGAAATCTCCATTCCTACATAGTTGCCAAATGACCAATCAGTAGTACGTGTGAGTTTTAGTGAAAAGGAGTGGTCATGCTGGGCATGGTGGCACATACTCGAAATCCCAGCTGCTACCAGGCTGAGGCTGGTGGAACTCCTGTGCTCTGGTGTTTTGAGTTGTAGTGGGCTGAACTGATTGGGTGTCTGCACTAAGTTTGGTACCAATATGGTGAACTCCTGGGAGGAAGGTTGGGAACCACCAAGCTGCCTAATGAGGGACAAATCAGTTCAGGTCAGAAACGGTAGGTCAAAACTCCCTTAATGATCACTAGCAAGATCAGGCTGGTGAGATACTGCTGCGCTTCTACCCTGAGCAAGAATGGGGGACCCGGGGTAAAAAAAAAAAAGGAAAAGAAGGAAGTCATTAACCAACAGGCAAGCTATCTGCCTTTCCCTTCTGAGCCTCCCCATTCAAGAAATCCCTAATTAAGTTCTACATTAGCTCTTAGCTCCTCCAGGTGCTAGCTGGGTGACTTCAAGTGATCCATCCCATCTTTTGGGCTTCAGTTATCACACCTGGAAAATGAGGTCAAAAGTCTCTCCCTGAGCTCTCTACCCTTCATCTCTGCCCAATTGTGCTCCCTATTGAATTTGTCTTAAAATTTGAGAGAGACTTTTGAGTTACTTTCCCCAGGCACAAGAATTCCCAGCAAATGATTCCCAGAGAATTGAAAAGGGATGACTAGTGAAAAGACCAGTGAAAGTCTGTAGTTGAGATACTCCTGTGGTCCTACACCATCCTCATCTCCATGCTAGTTTCTGCATCTCAGGCAGACACAATGAGTGATATGCAGAGGTTACTTTCCCTAAGAGATACTAAAACATGTGACACACCCTGGATGTCACCTCCTGAACCAATCAGATGACTCTCATGGCTACAGAAAGCCTGCCCCAAAGGAAAGAATATCAGGATGGCCCCTAAATTCCCATAGATACATTAGCATAGCCATGTACTGTACTATACTTTGTCCCTAAAGGATGACAGTGACCAGTTTCTTCTCACCAGGAATTTTCTCCCCTGAAGACCATCTCTAAGGATCCTACAATTAACTACCACCTCCTATAGGAGCAGGATTCATTCTGAGAGGCCGCTCCTTCACTTGGTTGTGCTAATACTCTATGATCCCATGAAATAACACACTTAAAATTCTTCCTTGAATTTCTATGCAGATGCCTACTTAGTTCCTCTAAGCCTCTGTCATCACGTCAGTCACACACAGATGGCTAGGCCCATGCTAAAGACTCATAATGCTAATAATATTTGCACCCATTTCATTAGTTCTTGCCCCACACAAAACTTCTCTCTACTGTGTCTGGGGGTGGTGGTGGGGGAAAGAATATGTATTGATAAAGCTGATGTCTGGTGTGCCTATGTAAATACGAATGGGTTTCCCTCAACAGAGGGCAAATAGGCTTTGGAAAGAAAGAGAATAAATTCTACTTTGTACATGATGAGTTGGAGTACCTGTGGGACACCCATTTCAAAATGCCCAATAGGCAGTTAGTGATGCAGGATGGGAGATCAGAAGAGGGAATAAGCATGGAGCAGTTGGTCTGGTAGCCATTGGTGTAGATATGGTAATTTATTGAACCCATGAGAGATGATAAGGTCATGAAGAGGGACAATAGAGAGAGGGAGAGAGAGGGGAGAGAGAGAGAGAGAGAGAGAGAGAGAGAGAGAGAGAAGAAATAGATTCTTGGAATACACCCATAGTTAAGTGATGATGATCCCTTAACAGAATGAAAATGAGTGCTAAGACAAGAGAACCAAGAAAGAACAGTGTCACAAAAGCTCTGATAGGAGAGAGTATCTAGGAGAAAGGCATCAGTTGCATTAGATACTGAAGAGAGATCAAGGATGAGGATTGGGAAAAGACCATCGGGTTTGCCAATTGAGAGATCTTGTAACTTTGTAGATGACAGTTTCAGTTAAGTGATGAAGTTGGAGCCAAATCAATGGGTTTAGAAGTGCATAAAAGGAAAGTAACTGGGGTCAACAAGTAGAGGAAATTTTTTTTCTAAGATTTTGTCTAGGAAAGGTAAGAGAGGCACAGGATGATAGCTTGAAGGGATGATAGGGCCATGAGGGTTTTTTTTCCCTTTGTTTTTGTCAAGGATGAGGGGGACCTAGGATTTTTATAAGTGGTGGGAAAGGAGCCAATAGATATGGAGAGATTGAAGATTAGAGCTGGGGAGATGATGATAAAGGCAATCTTTTGGAGAAGAAGGTAGGTGATGGAACCAAGGGTACAAATAGAGTAACTGGCATTGAAGAGAGGGGTCACTTCATTAGAGAGTAGAGTAAAAGAGGAGAGTATAGAGGATAACATTAAAGGGGTTTTGAAATGTAGAATAAGGGAGAATAGGGAGCTCAAAGAGAATGCCTTCTATTTTCTTAGGAAAGGATGAAGGGAGACCTTCTGCTGAGAAGGATGGAGGGTGGGAAAAGTGTGCTGTGGGAGGCTTGAGGAGGAAAGAGGTGGTTGGAAATAGCTGCTGCGGAGAATGTGATGGAGAATCAATCACAAATTGTCTACACCAGGGGTGGGGAACCTGCGACCTTGAGGCCACATGTGGCCTTGAGGTAGAAGTTTGGATTCCGTCAAAGGGTTGCACTTGAGGACCTAGAGGGCCACATGTGGCCTCAAGGCCACAGGTTCCCCACCCTGGGCTACATAGATCTAGACTTGGAGTCAGGAAGGTCCCAGTTGAGTCTCACCTCAGAAACTTACTGGCTGTGAGGTACTGGGCATCCATTTAACATTTCTGAGCCACAGTTTTTCTAGCTGTTAAATAGTGGATTTGATGACTTCTTAGATCCCTTGCAGTTCTAAATTTGTGATCTTATGATAAAGCACTTACAGTACAGAACTCGGCATTAAGACAACCTGGGTTGGAGTCCTGCCTCAGCTATTTATTAGTCATGTGACCCTGGACAAGTCATTTCACTGTTCTAGCTTTCATTTCTTTATCTATAAAATGGGGATAATAGCATCTATCTTACAAAGTTGTGAGGATTAAGGGAGATTAAGTCAATTTTGTCAATTTAAAGAGCTATATCAATTTCAACTGTTTTCTTATTTTTAAAAAGTTATTTGTTTTTATTTTCAGGCTACACTATTGTAGCCCAGAATAGGAAGAACCTGGCATATGTTCTAGGGCCTCATACCTTAAATTTGTTCTTGGTGAGAGAGTTACTTTTGGTGGCTGTGTCTGCATGGGTCTGGCAGCCAATGCCAACATTTGGTGAGAGCCCTCGCTTCTCCTTGTAGCCACGTCCAATGACGGGGACAATAAAGGTTTGCAGCCTCATTGGTCCAGGCTATCTTGTCCCCTTTGGGGAGAACACTGAGCACAGCCCTACACATCTCCTTCCTGTACTCCTCAAAGGCCTCTCTAATCAGATAAAGAAGTGTCTCTAGCCAGAGACAGTCGGTTGAGGTTGTTTTGACGAGTTGCCTGGCCAGGCTGACCACTATTCAGCTATTATCCTATTATTCAGCATTCTCAGTCAACCAATAGACATTTATTAAGTGCTAGGTTCTGTGTTAAGTGCTGGAGATCATAGAATCATAGTTCTGGAGCAGGAGTCCTTAGCATGGGTTCGTGGATAGATTTCAGGAGGGTTTAAACTTGGATAGGGAAAAAAATTACATCTTTGTTTTCATTAACCTCCAAATGAAATTTAGTATTTTCTTCAATTATTTAAAAATAAACATCCAGAGAAGGGTCCCTAGGTTTTACCAGACTGCCAAAGGGGCCACATCTCACACACACACACACACACACACACACACACACACACACACACACAGAAAGAGTAAACAACTCCTAGCTAGAGCTAGAAGGAGCCTACATCAGAGACCATCAGGAATACTTGCTTCATTGTGTAGTTGAGGAGCATCTAGGTAGTACAGTGGATAGCAGACCTGGAGTCGGGAAGAACTGAGTTCAAATTTGGCCTCAGATACTAGCTCCATGACCCTGGGCAAGTCACTTAACTCTGTGTGCCTCCATTTCCTCATCTGTAGAATGAGTTACAGAAGGAAATGGCAAACCACTCCAGTATCTTTGCAAAGAAAGCACCAAACGGGGTCATGAAGAGTCATACATAACTGAAAACTACTGAATAACAATACAGTTGAAGCCCAGGGAGTTTAAGTGATTCGCCTAAGGTCACAAAGTAAATGGAAGAGATGGTATTTGAACTCTCATCCTATGGCTCAAAGTATCAAGTGTAAAAGAATTTATATTCCATATGTGTGACGTTATCTGAGATATAAAAATAACAGCAATATCTGTAATGTCACTTGTATTTCTAAAATCACTTTATTTCCCAAATGTGTTTTCCTATGTAGAATTATCTCTTCCATCCTATTTTAACCACTCCCTCCTTAGGCACACCAAGTCCCCTTAGGACAAGCAGGAACATGAAGAAAGGAATTGGGTTTCCAAGGGAAAGAGGAAGAGGGAAAGGTAGAGGGGGTAGAGAGGAGCTTTAAATGAGTTGTTTTCAACCAACTGGGGGCTTTCTACTGTGGTAAGAATGCCCATGTAAGACTCTTCTCCCTGATTTGGAATGATCTCTGCAGAAGTGGGGAAGAGGGTAGCCAATGAGATCCTCACTAGGGCATTTGGCACCGCAGTGACAAGAGAACACTCTAGCTAGACAGGAAGATACTAGAGGACCCAAATATTTCTCCTCTTGTTTCTAAGAGGTAAAATGTCATCTTTAAGTCAACCAGCCTTCAGGACAAGGACAGGAAATGCCATTTATAGCATTACCCCATTTAGGTTAAAAATGATGCTAATGTCCCAAAGTGTCATGAGCAGGAAGGGTAGAAAAGACCCATTTACTGCACAGCACAAAGGCTTGCTGAGCGAATAGTTCAGAGGTCCTTCTCAGGGGATGGAGCCAGATGGCAGGTTGAACCCTTGCATTTCTCCTGTAGTTTAAATTGGAAACGTTTAGCACCAACTTTGAAGAGAGTCAAGTAATGTTAATCAGATTTAGTTGAAAATTCTCCACCTGTTAATCACATTGCAACCAACTGTCTCCTCCTGAGATCAGAAGTTCCCTAATTCAGTTGGCCTTGGACAAACTCCTGTTGGCGATACATTTCACTCGTCACCCATTGACCCCATACTGGCATGAGAAGGGCAGATAGGGAATGACCCATTCTGTTTCAGGGGTTCTTAAGCCAGGTTCCAAGAAGTTGTTCCTTTTTAAAAAAATATTGTGATAACTATGTTTCAATATAACTGGTTTCCTTTGTAATCTTACAAATTTTATTTTGTGTATTTAAAAACCTGATTCTGAGACGGGGTCCATAGGCTTCACTAGACTGGCAAAGGGGTCCACTACCCTCATAGGTGAGGAACTCTTTCTTAGAGGATCTGATTTCATTCACTCTCAGTTCTGTGTTCTTTACTCAGTTTCTAAACATACTTTATTGTTGTTATTCCATTGACCTTTTTTTTTTCAAAACTAGAGAAACATTTTGGGGAAATGTTTTGTTCTCAAGTAACCCCAAATTTTTACATGTTGGTCTCAATCTCCCCCTATCTACTACCCTCAGGCCACCCACTTCCTCCTTTCTGATTCACCCTGGCCTCCTTGAACTCCCTGCTCTAACCTCCTTCCTTTCTTTCTCAGGCTTTCTCCTTTTTCTCTTTCATTCTTTGGTTCCTCCAACTCCATGTAAACAAAACCTAAGTTTCTGGCCTTCCATTGCTAGCTCACCACCAGAATGTACTTCCTAGGACAGAGCTAGAGATACTGGGCCCCCAGTGAAAAAGTGTTGAAATAGTTCATTTACCTTTTGAAAATTGCAAACTAAACTGCTTGTTAGCTTCCCTGTGATTCAAGGACTGAATGTGAGACATCTGTGGAGAGAGGAACTGAAAAAAAAAAAAAAGGTAGCTGGGAGAAGTTCTCTCCCTTGTTTTCACACTTGCTTCCCATTGCCCTGTTGATAATACTCCTTCAGAGCAGAGCCATGTGAGTAATTACTAGTATGTAAATAGTACAGTATTTGAGCTAGTAGAGTCTGGATTACTGTGATTTCCAGGATTTTTGTTCTGTTCTTTCTACTGAGAAGGACAAGGCTCAGCGAGAGGAAATTAAGAATCAATGAATAGGTTCTAATGATAGGTAATGTCCAAGAGCTCCCAGAAAGCCTCATGGTATTGAAAATATATGTCTTGGATCCTCCATTACATTTAGAATATTCCCTCCAAATGTCCTTCCATGCCGAATGACTAAAATTCCTTTGTTGGACGAATCCCAGTTTGGGCATTGGAAAATATGGTCACCGTAACTTTTAGCCCCAGAGAAGATGAGGGGAGGGGAGGTATCTAAGAAGCATTTCAAAGAAAAAAAAATGGCAGCACATGTTGACAGATTGGTTATTGTGAATGGAAGAGAGAGAAGACTCAAAGGTGATATCGAAGTTCCTAGCCTAAGAAACTGGAGGCATAGTAAAGTTGCTCACTCACAAATGCAGGGCAGTTGGGAAGGGAGACCATTTAGAGTTAAAGAAGATGAGTTCTATTTTGGACTTTCTGAGTTTGAAATGATAATATGGCACCCAAGTAAAGATGGCCTCTATACAATTGAAACACATCACCGAAGCAATGGGTCACTACTGGAATACAGATATGAGATTTGTCGACATAGAGTGACATCTGAAGTTATCAGAATAATTGAGCTTACCAAGGGAATAAATGTGGGGAAGGAAGAGAAGACAAGAGGGTATATACACAATTATGGGGCAAGAAGAAGAACAAGTCAGAAAGGAGACCAAAAAACCTCTCAACAATCAAAGGAAAAAAAGAAATCAGGAAAGTGAAAGAAGATAATTTTTTTGGAGTAAGAAGGCACCAGTGTACTCTATTGGAAAGAATGCTGAATTTGGAGTTAGAGGATCAGTTTCAAAAGGCACCATATGGTCTGTTGCAAAGTGTGATGGGATTGTGAGTCAGAGGACCTAGGTTTGAATCCTGACTCTGACCTTATAAGCTCTGTGCCCCTAGGCGAGTTACTCAACCTTTTAGGCTGTAGTATCTTCATCTGTAAAATGAGGATATTTAGACCAGATCTTTACAATTCCTTCAAGTTCTCAATCTATGATCCTATAAACAGTGGTACATGCTGCCAAGAAGTTATGGAGAATTGAGAAAAACCAGGCCAAATCCTGGTTGCTAAAAACCTTGAAAAGATCAGCTTCAGTATTGTGGAAGAGATGGAACCCAAGTCAAGTCAACAAGCATTTATTAAGCACAAAATAATAATGGATTCATAATGACTACCCTGAAATATCCTGGATTGGCTTTTGAATCATTGGAAATTAAATTATGCCTTGTATGGTGTTAATGTTAGCCTAATGTTATTGACCTCTAATTCTTTAAGAGTTGGCGATACCCATAGGATTCGCATGGCTATATGGAGCACATGGATCAGTAAGACCACAGGTCCATTGAGCAATATGATACAGGGAAAAGAATGCTAGATTTAGTGAGAGTCAGAGGGCCTGGATTCAAATCCCAGCTTTATCACTTGCTTTCTGTGTGATGAAGAAAAAGGGAAGTCACAACCCTTTTAGATTTCAATTTCCACATCTGTAAAATGAGTACATTGCACTAAATTTCCTCCAAGGTCCCTTCAGCTCTAAATCTATGTATAGTAACCCCCTATTAATTAGAACATCTGACTAATCACAGCGCCCTATATCCTGCCCATAAAAGATAACATAGAGTTTATAAAGTCATGCCAGTTGAGTAATAGACAAGAAAGATAAGAGATGGCTTTGGACTCTATTTATTTGTTCATTTCTCCACAGCCCCCTTATTTTAGAAAGGAGATCAGCTTTCCTTGCACTTTGAGCAGTTCCCACATGCTCTCTGCCCTACTTCAAAGGCCTGGCATTCAGCAAAACCCATCAGTCTTTGAAGCCTAGGAACAGTTTGTGGGAGCCCCTGTCAGAGAAAGGAAACTGGAGGGTTTAGGAAGGAGGCTCTATGCTATTTTACCACTGAGCCTTCGTCTGTCGCCACCTCTTGAGAATCAGAACCCACAAGTGGATTCGAAAGGCTATTTTTAAAAAAGCAATATTTTTTTTCCTCGTTGGCCCTTTGCAAAAACAGCTCCTGCCTCATCCCTGACTTTAGGGTAAGGATATCTGGTATGGGGGTAAGGGCTGAAAATCATAGTTTGCCAGGATGTGGAACACCAGCAACTTTTCATCTTACTCAGATAATTTCCTAATGAAAAGAAAACTGTAAGTCATTTTAAGAAAGACAAAGAAGTTGTGGTATTTTCTCTAATGGGCCTCCTAACCCAAGCCCCTAGAATATATTAGAATTTTAGCTGGTGCCCACAAATGAGCTAATTGTGTGACTTCTCCTCTCCATCCCTACTTTCATGTAGATAATAAACTGGTCTGCTTAGAGAATGAGCTCTTGTAGTTACCCAATTTTCTTGTTAGCTGGTCAATCATGAAAGTATAATATATTTGAAAGGTCCTCTATCTAATATATACTATTGCCCTGAAAGCTTACATGGCAATTGAGACTCTTTTGCTTACATTTATAGAGTCTTTGAGGTGAACTATATAATCTAAGATTCTCAGTGGAAACTCAAGGTGTGATGGGGGCAAACAGATCAAAAAATATGATTTTGGAGAAATCCTCAAAATTGTGTCCATGAAAGACCAGAACTAAGGATTCTAAGCAATGCATTACATTTTCTAATCTGTGTACGTATTGAATCCAGCCAGAAGAACATAAACTCTTTGAGAGTGAAGGCTGCTTAAACTTTATCTCTGTATCTCCAGCACCCAAGACAGTGTCTGACACATTATATAGTGCTTAATAAATGCTTATTGAATTGAATTAAACCTGTGTGGTTGAAAACATTCCTAAAGTGTCCTCTCTCCACCCTAGTATCCTGACATGTAAGAATAAATGCAACATTCTTTGATGATTTGCATATTATGGTGGCTCAAGGTCATTGTTGTGAATATCATTGTACACCTCTTAGAAATAGACTCTTCGCTGCTCTTTCTGTCTTCAGTCTATTCCTTCTCCAATCCATCCAGCCTACCGCTGCCAGACTAATCTTCTTAAAATGCTGGATTCATCATACCACTGAATGAATGAATGAAAAAGCACCAATTAAGCACTTACTATGTGCCAAGCACTATGCTCATTTCCCTGATTTAAAAAATAACAACAAGCTATGATAACTTCCTTCTAATTGCCTATAATGTCATGTTTATTACTTTCAAAGTACTCCATAATGTGGCCAAATATTACTTAGCTAACCTTAATTCTCACTGTTCCCTATGACAAGTTCTACTCCAGGCAAGCTAATTTCTTTGTATTTTTTTTTCCTCTCAAAACCTATACATATTGCTATCTTCATAGCTTTGCTCATTGCTAGCACCTGGAAAATCCTCTTTCCTCTTCTTTATATACCCAGATATTAACCATCTTTCAAGGTACAACTCAAGTCCCAACTCCCTATCCATCCATCAATCCATCAAACCATTTATAAATAAGGATTTATTAAGCACTTTCTGTGTGCCAGTCTCTGTCCTAGGTACCGGTGATACATGAAGTATTTTGATAGGATCATAGAATTTTAAAATTAGAAAGGACCCCAGAATTCATTTAGTCTAATCCATAATAGAACAAGAATCCACTCTGCGTAATACATGACAAATGGTTATGCAGTCTTTACTTGAGGAACTCCAGTGAACAGGGAACCACTACCTCCTAAGAAAGGCCATTGCGCCTTTGGATGGTGCTAATTATTATGTCAAGCCTAAATTTGAATCTCTACCTCTGGTCCCCAGCGCTCCTAATTCTGCTCTCTGGGGACAAACAGAACAAATCTAATCCTTTTTCTACATAAGCTACTTCAAATATTTGAGAACTACAACCGTGTCCCCCTCCCCCAAAGTCTTTGCTTGTTAGGCTGAACATTCTTATTTTATTCAATCAATCATTATATAGAATAAGTTGAAGAACTTCTAGCATCCTGACAATTTTCCTTTCATTATCTACAACAAATCAATATCCTTCCTAAAACATGGACTAAGAAGTGAAGACAATACTTCAGATGTGGTCTGAACAAGGTAGATAGAGTATAGAACCTCCCAGATTCTGGATAACGGTGACTCTCTCAATGCAGCCCTAGTTTTATCTTTTTGACCACCATTTCATACAGTTGATTCACATCAAGCTTGCAGTTTACTAAAACCTCTAGATCTTTTAACAGACAAATTGGTGTCTCACCATACTTCCCACATCTTGTACTTGAGAAGCTGATATTTTGGAATCCAAATGTAAGATGTTATATTTCTTTCCTATTAAATTTCATTTTATTTTGTTTGGTCCAATATTAGATAGCTGATACATTTTTGGATCCTGATTCTATATTTGAGTGTATCAGATATCTTTCCCAGCTTTATGTCATCTGCAGATTTTATAAGTATGCCATCTATGACCTTCTTCAATTCATCATAGAATCTTTCTATTCCTTTAAGATGCAGCTTTGGTGCCATCTTCTTCCTGAAGCTTTTCCTGATCTGAACTGATGGTATCTCCTTCCCAATCTACCTTGTATTTAACTACTCTGAGATATATATATATATATATATATGTACATATGTATGTATATGTATATGTATATGTATATACACAAGTGTAGTGAGGTGTTCAAAGAGTGCTAGCACCTCCCATATGAGGAATTGCTGAACCCTTTTCATGGCTGCTCAGCCACCTTTGGTGTCCACTGGCCATCCAATTCTTACCTGTGGTTCCAAGAAGCTGTAACATGCATAGTGGCTATACCCTTGTAAAACCGTCTTGGCAGACAAGCTAAAACAGGCTGAGGGTAACTTACAGGCCTCAAACTCATCAGTGAATTAGGGGTATATCCACCCTAAGCATGTGAAGATTTTTCCTGGTAGAATGGGTGGAAAAGAACAATGTGTTCCAATGGTTATGAAGGCAGCTGAAACAAGTACTGTGAAGTGCTTAGAGCTTGGTTAGACATCAAAGATGCAGAGGTCATTCACCACATCCTGGGCCATCGCTAGTCTTCCTGACTTTTGTCCTGTCCCTGGATTTCAATGACTCGAAAAATGAGGCTGACTAATTTGTGCAACTCTGCTTCACTTAAATATGTATGTACATACATATACATATATATGTAAACACATGTGTATACATATATATGTGTTAACTTTACATTCATGCCGTATATATTTTTGTATGGACTTGTCTCCCACATTAGGATCTAAGCTCATTACTAGTAGGGAATATTTTATCCTTTGTACCTATATTCCCTGTGTATAGAATAATGCCTGGCACATAGTAGGTACTTAATAAATATTTGTTGGTTGATTAAATGCTAAACTGCATAGAGTCAAACATAATTCTATGGGGAATTTCACTAAAAACCCTCTTCCAAATTGCTATTGACTCATTAATGACCACTCTTTGGTTCCAGTTAATCAACCAGTTACAAATCTATTTTTCTTTCTAGCCCATATCTTTCCACCTTTTCCACAAAAATATGAAAGACTTTGTCAAATGTTTTGCCAAACACCTAAGTAAAGTATGTCTGTAGTACAGCATTCCCCTAATTTATGCTCAATAACCCTATCAAAAAAAAGTATTACTAGATGAAAGAGCTGGAAAGGTCCTTGAAGGTCATTTTGTCCAGTGCTCTCCTTTTGCAGATGAGGACACTGAGACCAACAGATGTTAAGTAACTTTTCCAAAGTTGAATGGGAAGTAAATGACAAAGCAAAGATTTAAATTTGGGTCCTCTGACTGCAAATCCAAATCACTCAACATGGTGATTATACTCAAAACCAAGAAGAATGGAGAAAAGTGCCAGGAAGGCAGATTCTGGCTTTATATAAGGAAGAATTTCCTAGGAACCAGGGCTCCCTAAAAATTGAATGGATTACTTCATGAAATAGTGAATTTCCTTCACTATACGTGCTCAAACAGAGGCTAAATGAAGATGAGTTGGGGATGTTATATATTCAATCAACCAATTAACAAGCATTTATTAAGTACTTGCTGTTCTAGACTAAGTGCTAAGCACTGGGAATATAAAGAAAGGCAAAAATAGTCCCCAATCTCAAGAAGCTTAAGTTATAATGAGGGTGACAATGTGTAAATAAATGAGTACGTACAAGATGCATACAGAGTAGGTGGAATGCAATGAGAGGGGAAGTCTCATCTGAGAGGATAGGAGAGACCTTCTGAAGAAGATGGCATTAGACATGAGGTGTGATTTTTTTTTTTTTTGGTGCCAAAGCTGATCACTGGGTGACCTTACAGACTTGAGAGGAAAAGTGATTCTTTAGCCCTAAAATTTGATATAGTGATGAGTAATTGTTTGTATTATATGATGGATAAGGTCCTTCCTGATTCTAGGATTCTATGACTCCATCAACAAGTGTTTCTTTCCATTAGAAACAAATCCTATATAGAAATGAAACCCATCTGGTGTCCTGAAGTTCAAATATAACTTTCTTTCTTCCTTTTTTTCCTCCACTCCTATTTCCTCATTCCTTTTCTGTTACCTATCTGTTCTTTCCCTACTCCCTTCTCTTTTCTGACCTAGGTATTGCCCTGTTTCCCATTCTTTTCTCTTAGTTCATTTTTCCTCTTCTACCTTTCTTACTTGGAAGTAATGTGGATGGTAATTAGAGCTTGACTTTGCTGCTACCTCTGATTCTAAAGAAGAGCTCACGTATTCATCCAGAGATCTTCCACCCCTTTCCTAATCAGACACATAGGGTAAAAGAAAACATTTCACTCTGACCATGTTGCTTTTCCTGACTTCCAAGGTTCTTAATTCTAGATTTCTTGGGCATTATAAATAGATGCAAATAGCTCCATTCTACAGAATGAAAAGAAAGTTTAACTCTGACTGAGAATTGTTTAATAGTTATCACATTTCTGTTGGTACTATGACCAATGTTGAAAACCATACCCATGTCATTCAGGCCACTTGGTGCCTATGAGGTTATGGTATAGCAGATTAACTTAATTAGGTCAACACCAAAACTTTCACATACATATAAAACTTGAACATTTTCCTCCTATCATCTGAGCATTGAAAATGAGATTTAATTCTCAGAAGTATGAAGTAGCCTATAGAAAAATAGGCATACCACTGTCTTCACTAATTATTGTCAGCACCTCTGATGCTGATTGCACAATGGCAGCACAGGGTCTGGCTGGGCTCACAAGTTGATTATTTGATTATATATCAGCAGCTCTCATGGCCAATTATTTTTTTTTTTGTTTTTGTTTTTGTTTTTTGGGGCAGAGATCACCCATGCAGTTGCAATGGACAGTGTTAAGCAATCTGAGGCAAGGTTACATTGAGAAAGTCTTTGCCTATTAGCAGGCCTCAGGTCAGTGGTACTTGTCCATTCACCTTAGGATAGGAACTATATGAGTCAGCAGATTGGTCTCACCAGCAGCTTCTTAGCCTCTGTTTATTTGGTTGTTTCAGTGACTGTGGTTACTCAGTGCATTGATCAGGGATGGGCAACCTATGGCCTCAAAGCCACATGTGGCCCTCTAGGTCCTCAAGTGCAGCCTTTTGACTGAATCCAAACCTCAAAGAACAAGTCCCCTTAATAAAAGGATTTGTTCTGTAAAACTTGGTCTAAATCATAAAGCTGCACTTGAGGACCTAGAAGGCCACATGTGGCCTCAAGGCTGCAGATTCCCCACCCCTGGTATTGACATTAAGCCTAATGTGCAATGTGATTCTCTGATACAACATAGAACTTGCAGGCTATCATCTGTATGCCTGTGGGGGACTAGCCCCTTCTACCCTTGGAGTATGAGTTTCAAGTGTCCTGCCTTTGGGTCAGGGTCATTGATCATAGGACTTGTTGTTATTGTTGTTTAGTAGTTTTCGGTTGAATCTGACTCTTTGTGACCCCTTTTGGGGTTTTCTTGGCAAAGATACTGGAGTGGTTTGCCATTTCTTTCTCCAACTCATTTTACAGATGAGGAAACTGAGGCAAACAGGGTTAAGTGACTTACTTAAGGTCACATAGATAGTAAGTGTCTGAGGCCAGAATTGAACTCAATTCACCCTGACTCTAGGCATGGTGCTTTATCTGCTTCGCCAGGTAGCAAGTAGCAAGAGGTTACTGAGGTTTCCTTCTGGTCTTCAGAAGTTCTCAGGATCGGTGGACCTTTGGCAGTATACCTCAATCATCAAAGCCTCTAGCAGACTGACAGACCATATCGATTCTTGGCTCATAGATTCCCTTTTATCTGAGAATTGGTAGGGAGATTATTCTGGGATCAAAGTTTTAGGTCTAGATATCATCTAGTTCAACCGCCTCATTTTATAGGTAAGGATCCAGTCCCTTCCATCTCTTGACCCCACAGAAGTTAAACGATATGCCCAAGGTTATCCATGTAGCAATGACCAAGCTAGGATTTATCCCATCTCTGACTCTCACTCCAATGTTGTTTCTTTTATTTACTTTTTTATTCCAAATTTAATAAACACAAACTAAAATGAGCATTTCCATATGCAAAATAGAACAGAGAAAGAGGATGATACATGAAATTGCAAAGCTTTATTACATATAGCTCAATTTTCCCTTTAAGTATATAAAGTATTATGAAGTTTCCTTTCATTTCTTACTCTCCTCTCCTTTCCTCTCCTCTCCACTCCTCTCCTTTCCTTTCCTTTTTTATATTTTATTGGTGACCATGATGTTTGGTCCCCTCTCCCTCCCACCTCCCATCCCCAATGGAAAAAAAATACAAAAATATGTGGAGTTAAGTACAAAAAATCCCTACTTTATCCGTGTCTGAAAATGTCTGCCTCGCTCTCCACCTTAGGTCCATGCTCTCTCTGTCAGAGCTGCTTCATCACTGATCCTCTGGAATCACAGTTGGTCATTGCATCCTGTGCTCTTTCTATTCACCACACACTGTGGTGGAAGTGGGCCAGCCCGCTGACCAGGATGCTTTCTTATTTATCTTCATATCTTCCTCAGCAGCTGGCACAGCGTCTTTTACCTAGTAGACATTTAATAGATCCCTGTTGAATGAATGAGAGATTGACTAAATTCCACATGTTATAGTAAAGCTCCCGGATTCCCAATCCTCTCCACCCCTGTTTGGATTCTAAGGGCTGCACTTGAGGACCTCCAGGCTGCAGGTTCCCCAACCCTTTCCCAAGCCATTTTAGCTCCCTTCCTCTCTACCATTTTCTTACTCCAGTTCTTAAGAAAATAAAACTGGTCAGGAGATTCTCTGAAATTCTTCCCAATTTAAATCCTGACTATCACATACTAGGAAGAATTATTTTACATCCTTGCTGCACATGACACTCAAAACACCGGACAGCTAAGCACCTACTACATGCTAGGCTTTAGGGCCACAAAGACAACGTAACCTCGGCCCTCAAAGAGCTTACATTCTATTTTAGCTGTTTTTCTCAGAGAGATGAAGACACTGAGGACTGACCTGGTATTCCCCAGGGATGTGACCGAGCAGAGCAGAGAAAGATCTTGGTACCTGAGGCTATGAGCAATCTGTTCTGATTATAAGACAGACCTGCTGGCTTTCTTGGGTGGTGATTCTAGGTGTCTGTCCAATTCCACCACAGAAAACAAACAATCATCCATCACAGACAATTTGTAGATTTTTTTTCTCATATTTTGATCCCTCCCTCCTTTATCGCACCCTTCCCCCCACCCCCTAAGTTGGCACCAATGGCTGTTGTCCTGGTTGTGGTTGTTGTATGTTGTGTGTGTGGGTGTTTGCTAGTTGTTCTTATGAGAATTTCGAGTTTTCTTTTAAACCCTGGGAGCCCCTTGCAGCCTTGCTTACCCCCCGCCCTTTCTCCCCCCTACCAAACTGCTGCTTTGGGCCTCTTAAATGTTGCAATGATGTTTTCGATCTTGTAGGGAGGAAGCAAGAGGCCTTCAGTGGGAAAGCAGAGAGGTTTCCAGTTCTCACCAAATACAGATGCTCAGGAAATGGAGCACTTATGTGGCTTGGTTGTATAAGGAACTTCTCAACTCAAATACTGAGTCCCGCGTAGGAGGCCCCGATACATTCCTCACCATCTCCCAGACAGCCTGACCCTGACTGCCACCCAGAATAATTCAGCTGCTTATCTAAGGTAGGGCCAGGCTTCCTCGTGCCTGTGGGCACATGAGGCAACCTGACTGTTCGATTGCCCAACAAATCGGTTACATAAGAGGATCTTAAGAAAGAATAAACTAATGAACAGTGAATAACCGCCTACCTTGGAGTCCCGGTCCCAGACTGACAGGTCCCGCAGACCTGGACCAAATGTAAACAGATAGGAGAGAGAAGCTGTAAAGGGGCCTTGTGGTTTCTTTAAATGGTAGTATAGAATCTCCTTAATGTTTTCTCAGACCACCCCCCCCAATCCAAGTTCTAGTTATCCTGAGTAAAAATAGAAGGAGCCTTATCATTTATTTATTTTTAGCCCTCGTTTGAACTAATTGGCAGCCCTGCAACACATACATAATACAGTGATCTTGGGGAAAATGACAGCTACCTAATTATGGATTTTTTTTTAAGAGGGCAGAAAATACCTGACCTGTTTTAAATAGTTACTTACAGTAGGCAGTCAATTTTTTTTACTTTACTTTTTCTCTCATTTGCGTGCCCACATGTTTTCTGACATGCTTGACCCTCATGGTCTATTACTGAATAATTACACAGCAGAAGTGCAATGACTCTAGGCTAGCCAATTGTGACAGTCGCCATCGGCAGCAGCCCAGGCCCAGCTGTTACATGCTGCCACTAACAGTGGGTTGGCCCGGTGTGATTCAGAGCCAGAGAGAGAGAGAGAAGACTTCTGGGATGTACGGGCTGTGCCCTTGTATCCTTCACCTTCTTTCTACATCCTTAGATGTAGAACATCTGCCGTAGGCAGTTATAACCAAAAACACACCAGGGTGTGTATCTCAAATATCTTTTTCTTTTTTTTTTAATTTATTTTTAGTTTTCAACATTCACTTCCATAAGATTTTGAGTTTTAAATTTTCTCCCCCCTCCCTCTCCACCTCCCTCCCCACCTCCCTCCCCAAGATGGCATGCAATCTGATATAGGCTCTACATATACATTCCTATTAAATATATTTTCACATTAGTCATGGTGTAAAGAAGAATTAGAACCAATAGGAGGAACCACAAGAAAGAAGAAACAAAACCAAACAGAAGGGAAAAAAAGAGCAAATAGTATGTTTTGATCTGCATTCAAACTCCATAGTTCTTTCTCTGGATGTGGATAGCATCAAATATTCTTTTCATTAAGGGTCTATTATATAATTCAATGTAATGGTGACCAAGCATTGGCTATGACTTCCTGTCCTGCCTGATAAGTTCCCCCCAAATATCCCTTACAGACTCATTTTGTTCTTAATACATGTTTCTTAAAGTAGATGCACTGAGCATCATGCATTGTCTTCTATCGAGATTCTTTTTATCTTTCTCCCTTCCCTGATTATCTATTATCTTGGTGATAGTCATATTTACTTGTTGAAACCATGGTCCTTGTGTTTCTTTTTTTAGCCTATTTAATATTTTATTTTTTCCAATTACATGTAAAAACAATTTAACATTCTTTTTTTTTCAAATTTTTATTTCCAAATTCTCTCCCTCCCTTCTCTCCCTCATTGAGAAGGCAAGCAATTTGACATGTTACACATATGTTACACATGTGCAGTCATGTAAAACACATTTCCATGTAAGTCATTCTGTGAAAGAAAACAGAAAAAAAACCCCCAAGAAAAATAAAATACAGAAAAAGTATCATTGATCTGCACTCATGCTTACTAATTTTTTTTTCTCCAGAGATTTTTCATCATAAGTCCTACAGAATTGTCTTGGATCATTGTATTGATAAGAATAGCTAAATTATTCATAGTAGATCATCATACAATTTTGCTGTTACTGTGTACAATGTTCTCCTCGTTCTGCTCACTTTACTTTGCATCGGTTCATGTAAGTCTCTCCATGTTTTTTGAGGGCATCCTGTTCATCATTTCTTAAAGCCTGAAAATATTCCATCACAATCATATACAAAAACTTGTTCAGTCATTCCCCAATTGATGGACATCCCCTCAGTTTCCAATTCTTTGACACCACTAAAAGAGCTGCTGTAAATACTTTTGTACACGTATGTCCTTCTCCTTTTCATTTTTTATCTCTTTGGGACATAGACCTGGTAGCAGTATTGCTTAGTCAAAGGGTATGCATGGTTTTATAGCCCTTTCGGCACAGTTCCACATTGTTATATAGAATGGTTGAATCAGTATACAACTTCAGCAATAGTACATTAGTGTTTTAATTTTCCCACATACCCTCCAACATTTGTCATTTTTTTTCCTGTCATATTAGCCAATCTGACAGGTATAAGGTAGGAGCTCAGAGCTGTTTTAATTTGCATTTCTCTCATCAATAGTCATTTAGAACATTTTTCATGTGACTATAGATAGCTGTTATTACTTTGTCTGAAAACTGCCTTTTCATATCCTTTGACCACTTATCAATTGAGGAATGGCTCTTATTTCTATAAACTTGACTCAGTTTTCTATGTTTGAGAAATGAAATCTTTATCAGAGAAACTCATTGTGAAATTTTTTTCACAGTAACGATTACCAACTATGCACTTCCCTTCATTCTGTCGTCCCCTTGTTTATCCTACTCTCTCCCTTTACCTTGTCTATTCTCAAAAGTGCTTTGCTTTTGACTTTTGCCTCACCCAAACTACCCTCCCTTCTATCACTACAACCTCTCACCCTTTTTTTATCTTCTTCCCTTCCTACTTTCATGTACATCAAGATAAATTTTTAAATCCAACTGAGTGTATATATTATTCCCTCTTTGAGACAATTCCAATGATAGTAAGGTTCATGAGATCCCCTAGCCCCTTCCCTCATTTTCCCCTACATTATAAAATTTCTTTCAGGTCTCTTTTTTTTTTCTTTTTTTTTCAGGCCTCTTTTATATCAGATAATTTATCCCTTTCCCCTTTCTCATCCCTTAATTTTCTTTTTTTAGATAGTCATACCATCACATTCAACTCATACCTCTACTTTCTATGTATATTCCTTCTAACTGTCCTAATGATGAGAACATTTTTAGGAGTTATAATATCATTTTCCCATGTAGGAATATAAACAGTTTAACTTTATTGAATCCCTTATGATTTCTCTTTCCTGTTTATCTTTTTATGCTTCTTTTGCATCTTGTATTGGAGAGTCAAATTTTCTATTCAGCTCTTGTCTTTTCATCAGGAATGCTTTAAAGTCCTCTCTTTCATTAAATGTTCATTTTTCCCCCTGAAGGATTATACTCAGTTTTGCTATGTAGATGACTCTTGGTTCTAATCCTAGCTCTTTTACCCTCCATAATATCATATTACAAGCCCTCTGATCCTTTAATGTAGAAGTTGCTAAATCTTGTGTTATCTTGACTGTGGCTCCATGATATTTGAATTCTTTTTGGCTGCTTGCAGTATTTTCTCCTTGATCTGGGAGCTCTGGAATTTGATGATACTATTCCTGGGAGTTTTCATTTGGGGATCTCTTTCAGGAGGTGATAAGTAGATTCTTTGTGTTTCTATTATATTCTCTGATTCTAGAATATCAGGGCAGTTTTCCTTGATAATTTCTTGAAAGATGATGTTTAGATTCTTTTTTGATCATGACTTTCAGGTAGTTCAGTAATTCTTAAATGATCTCTCCTAGATCTATTTTCCGGGTCAGTTGTTTTTCCACTGAGATATTGTAGATTATCTTCTATTTTTTCATTCTTTTGATTTTGTTTGATTGTTTCTTGATTTTTCATAAAGTCATTAACTTCCACTTGCCCAATTCTAACTTTTAAGGAATTATTTTCTTTGGCACTTCCTTTTCCATTTGGTCAATTCAACTTTTTAAGGAGTTCTTCTCTTCAGTGAATTTTTGTTTATCTTTTTCCATTTGTCCAATTCTGTTTTTCAAGGCATTCATCTCTTAATTGTATTTTTGTGCCTCTTTTACTGTTTGGCATCTTGTATTTTTGAAGGTGTTATTTTCTTCAGTATTTTTTGTGCCTCCTTTACCAAGCTGTTGACTCTTTTTTTCATGATTTTCTTACATCATTCTCATTTCTCTTCCCAATTTTTCCTCTACCTCTCTCACTTGATTTTTAAAATCCTTTTTGAGCTCTTCCATGGCTTGAGACCAATTCGTATTTTTCTTGGAGGCTTTGGATGCAGGAATTTTGACTTTGCTGTATTCTTCTGAGTGTGCGTTTTGATTTTCCTTGTCACTGTATTAACTTTCTGTGGTCAGATGTTTTTTTCCTGTTGTTTGCTGATTTTCCAGCCTATTTCTTGACTTTGGACTTTATGTTAAAGTGGGGCTCTGTTTTCCAAGTGGACGAAGCACTCTCCCAAGCTTCAGATTTTTTGTGCAGTTGTTTTCAGAGGTAATTCTGGGAACCTGTAAGCTTTTGGCTCTTCAAGGTGGTGTGATCTAGGAAGAGGTGTGTTTACTATTCTCCTGTACTGTGCACTGGTTTGTGAATGACCACAAGCACTTTTTTCAACCCTGAAACTGTGGTGAGAGTCTCTGTTCCCTTGTGGCCACTAGCTGTGCTGTGTAATGCTCCTCCTTGTACTGGGACTAAGACCCAGGACTATGATCCAGTCCAAGTACAGACAATGCAACAGAGTCCTGCCCCTGGTACCAGCAAAGGGACCCCTATAAATCTCCTTCTGATCCATTGTCTAATCCCCTTGCTGTCTGTGAGCTGAGAGGTCTGGAAACCACCACAGCTGCCACTGATTTAGTCTCCCTGAGACCTGCTCCTGGTTTGTTGGGGGTTGGTCTGCTCTGGTAAGGCTTTTGTTGAACTGTGCTCCTCTCTCATCCTGGTATAACAGATCTTTCTTGCCAACCTTCTAAGTTGTCCTGGGCTGAAAAATTGTTTCATCCATCTTTTGTGTGTTCTGCCACTCTAGAATTTGTTTAGAGTCATCATTTAAAGGTTTTTGGAGGGGTCTGGGGGAGAGCTCAGGCAGTCCCTGCCTTTACTCCACCATCTTGGCTCTGCCTACTTTATGTTTCTAATAGATCTACTTTCTGTGAAAGTTTCCCAGGGGATCACATCTGCCTCCTGATTGATCCTCTCCTCTCTGGATCCATACACCATTTATAGACTTGACTGTTTCCACTATAGAACCTAAGCATTCCTAATTTTGCTGATGATAGGTAACAGTGAAGTTTACAAAGCACAGGACATGTATTATTTCATTTGATCCTTGCAACAACCTTGTGAGTTGTGTACTAGAAGTATTATTCTCTCCATTTTACAGATGAGGAAACAGGCCTAAGAACATTAAATGGATTGCCTGACGTCACACAGTCAAGTGTCAAGAGACAAAATTCAAACCCAGCTCTCTCAATTCATGTTGTTTTCACTCTGCAATAATTGCCTTCAAAGGCAACCAAGGAGTCTTCTCTACTCTTCTCCCCACACAAGATTTATTATCCTCTGTATCTGAAATATGGTCATTTTAAATATTGAGGCTTAAGGGGAGATGGGCTACTAGGTGACACAACAGATAAAGCACTGAGTCTGGAGTCAGGAAGACTTAAGTTCAGATTTGATCTCAGACACTAGCTGGGTGAATGTTGGCAAGTCACTTAACCCTGTTCACCTCAGTTTCCTCATCTATAAAATGAGCTGAAGAAGGAAATGGCAAACCACATTAGTATCTTTGCCAAGAAAACCCCCACATGGGGTCACAAAGAGTCAGATGAGACTGAAAACTACTAAATAACAACAACTACAAAGGGAGATAAGTAATTTTCCTTTCTCCATCCTGTGTTGGTTTGGTAATCATGCTATGTTGCTGTTGTTCAATTGTTTCAGTTGTGTTCAATTCTTTCTGACCCAGGTGGGGTTTTCCTGGCAAAGATATTAGAGGTGACTTAAGAGAAATTGAATGCCTGGGAGAATACAAAGAAGAGAACAACTCATCTGAAATGTTGAAGAGGTCTTGGTCTGACAAGTTGAGAGTAAAGGTGCACTGGGTTTTGTCCATATGTATGAGGGAGCAAGGATTTCTTGAGTAAAATATGAAGCATCTCATTGTGACATTGTAGAATTCCACTGTGGAATTCAGTGATTCCTTTTAACCTTGCAGGTCATGGAGAATTGCATTGATGTTTCAAAGGATTTTAGGGTTAAAAAGGACTTTTTTTCTTCTGTATCATTATATGCCAGTGGAGCTCAATTTATTAGTGGGGGCCAATAGTATCAAGAACTTTGGTTTAGGGAACTCCAGTTGAAGAAACTCTCTGCCAGGGAAGACTGCAACTTCTCTATACCTCATAGTCTCAGAGACTTGCCTGGGTTCCTGAGTATTAAGTAATTTGCCTAGGGTCACCCATTTGCATGTGTCAGAGACAGGGCTTGAAGCCAGCTCTTTTGTTTATTATATCACACTGCCTCTCATCACTTGGTCTCAATAATAAAGGATTGATTAAGCTAGTATAATCTTCCTTTAAGAAATGGAAAACCTACACTCTATATTTGGTTGGTTGCCTTCAGCTGCTATTTATGAACCCTATTTTGTCTGTGTAGGCTGATTCGCAACTCTTAACACTCTGGTATTTGTTTATTTATGCTTTTGTTTTTGTTTTTGTTTTTGTTTTTTTTGTTTGTTTTTAACTGAGATACAGAGATCATCATAGCAGAAGTGTATGGTTGACCAGAGACGTATAGTGATAATAAGTCCCTCTCTTCTCCATATCAGTTTGTGGGAGCTGGCAAAACTGTGTGAGAAGCTTTTTATCTAAAACCTTAGCAGACACCCTGGACAGTTCCCTCTGGATCATAAAGCATTTGAAATTCCCTTTCATTTGGATCCTTCGTTGCTTGATATGGTGGTAAGACAGGTTCCCCAGGTTTTGTGCTTAATGTCTCATTAATTTATAGTTCACAGCAGATCACTTGGGTAGCTGGTCCTCAATGATCTTTTAAGTTTTTGGAGATCAGAGAGCTCTTCTTACTGGCTCTCCAAGTATCTTTGTTCCCTCAGCCAGCAGTCCTTATGTATCACACTTACTCTGCTTCATGGCAGGGGTAGAAGGTGGGGGTGTGGGTTTCCAAGGCAGGGGGAGGGAAAGAAGACTTTGTGGTTGAACAGTTGACCCTGAAATTGGGCCAGGCTGGATGCCACTGGACCAGAACTGATATGAGGAGTGTTCATTACTGCCTTTTGAAATGAAGACAGACATTTCATTGGGTGGAAATTTTTCCTCCCACTCTTCTTTTCCTCCCCCCAATCTTTTTGAGCTTGAGGATTTAGCTGTTTAGAAGCCTTGATGAGGTCTCAATAGGTTTTCTGTAATTTTAATCTCTTTCATAATAAGTAACTAGAAACTAGAATCACAGACTTAGTTGAACTGCATGAGGAAATAGAAGTGTCATTAAAGAAAGCAAAAGATGGGAAGAGAAGCTATAGTACACCAAGTCTACACAGAAGAGGTCTGGGCTGAAAGGAATGGTTCTGAGGATATTGACAAATTGTTTTTCAAGATATCAGTGAGTGAGGAGGCTTCCATCAAAAGCTTGGAAAATATGTCAGACCTAAGCATTGCAAAAAGCAGGTGACCAAAAAATATTAACAACAACTGACCCATATATGCCCACTTTCCCGTTTGTTCCAAAATTATTTTATGAAGATAATCTATGTATGTATATATTCTTGTTGTTTTTCAGTTGTGTCAGACTTTTTGTGACCCCATGGACAGTATGGTTTTCTTGGCAAAGATGCAGGATTTCCTTCTCTAGTGCATTAAGGCAAACAGAGGTTAAGTGACTTGTTCAGTGTCACATAGCTAGTATGTGCCTGAGGCCACATTGGAACTCAGATCTTCCTGACTCCAAGCCCAGCATGTTAACCACTGAGCCACCTAGCTGCCTCCATGTGTGTATTGAAAGCTTCCTAAATAAAGATCTGAAAAAGGAACTAGTAGGCTTCTTCTGCAAATGATATTTTACAGTAGTAGAATACTGCATACAGTTACACAGTAGATAGAAATATTTGGAGAATAAAATATCCTACTGTGTTTATTTGTTGTTGACTACTCAGAAAGTATTCAATTTGGTAAAGCAAACCTATTGTGCTCCAACAAGGTATCTTCCATACATATTTTGAAATCACACAAGACTCTTTGAAAGATATAACTACAGATAATTTTGTTCAACAACTCCTTAATTATTAATACTAAGTGAGGCATGAAATTGGGAGACATGCTTAACAAAGGTATTCATCTCTGTTAAGGAGATAATCCAATACAGAATCCAAGATGGAAAAGCAGTCCATATAAATCACATGATCATAGGTTTAGCATTGTAAAGAATCTTGTGAGCCAAATCCAACGCCCTCATTTTACAGATAAGGTGACTGAAGGTCTGTTGTGTCATTTTGGTTGTGTCCAACTCTTCAAGATGCCATTTTGGGGTTTTCTTAGCAAAGATACTGGAGTGGTTTGTCATTTCTTTCTCCAGTTCTTTTTACAGATTAGAAACTGGGGCAAATAGAGTTAAGTGACTTGCCCAAGGTTACATTGCTAGTAAGTATGCAAGGCCATATTTGAACTCAGAAAGATGAGTCTTCCTGATTTCAAGCCCAGTGCTCTATTCATTGCTCCACCTAGTTGCCTCACAGAGCGTTTAAATGATTCACCTAAGGACACACAGCTAGTAAGTGTCTGAAACCAGATTGGAACTCAAGTATTCCTGACTCCAACTCCAGAGCTCTACCCGCTGTGCCACTTAGCTTCCTCAGTCTAGTGAGTTCCTTCAGAGACTCCTGTTCGTGGATGATATTGTACTGACTGCATCAGCCCCAAAACAATGAGGAACTTTCAAAATGAGATTCATACTTACTCAAAAGAATTTGACTTAACTATCCACAGATGAGAAACCAAGAAGATGAAAAATGTCATCCTTAAGCCCTGCTTGTGGTCCATTTGTAGTTTCTGTCTAGTGTGCATAAACTGATGAATGGTTAGATAGATAACCTCATAGCTGTGTGAACCAGGGCAAGTCACTTAACCCTGTTTGGCTCAGTTTCCTCATCTGTAAAATAAGCTGGAGAAGGAAATGGCAAACCATTCCAGTATCTTTGCTAGGAAAATCCCAAATGCAGTCACTGTCAGATGCAACTAAAATGACTCAACAACAATAATTGGTTTCCTTTGTAATCTTGTGTGTTTTCCTTTATGCTTTTAAAAACATTATTCTGAGAAGGAGTTCATAATCTTTACCAGACTGACAAAGGGATCCATGAAACCAAAAAGGATAAGAACTTCTGATCTAATTTTTACAGATGAAGAAACTTAGGCCCAGAGAGGTCAGGTCACTCTGGTAGTAACAGAGGTAGAATTTGACTTCAAGTCTTCTGACTCTAAATCCAGGGTTCTTTCCACTATATCATGGCTACAAGTCACGGAACAAACACTACTATATTTTAAAAATTGAAATTGAGGATTATCTAAAAGGCAATGGAGAGGCATATAGTAAACCTGAACAGTAATCAATACATCACAAATGTGGAGTTACATAGGGAAAAAATTGGTGCACATAAAGAATATAATCAAGGAAAATATTTTTAAAATGGGCTGTTTATGTGGTGGGAGGAAAAAAGGAATACCTGGTGTTCTATTGGTAACCCTTTTTTAAAAACAAATTGAAATTTTTTTCGATCAATGAAAATCCTCCTTCTCTCCCCTCTCCCTTTCCCATTGAGAAAGAAATTAGAACCAAAATAAACCCCATTTTACAAACAAGTATAATCAAGGAAAACAAAATCCCCCATTGGCCATGTTAAAAAAAATTCTCAATTTTTATTCTGAATCCATCAACTGTGTCAGGAAATGGATAGTATATTTCATTATAAGTCCTCTGGAATCATGGTTGATTATTTCATGGATCAGACTTTCCTAAGTCCTTCAAAGTTGTTTGCGTTTGTAATATCGTTGTTATATAAGTTGTTCCCTCGGTTCTGATCACTTCACTCTGCATCACTTCCTACAGCACAAAATAATTCCATTACATTTCTCTACCATAACTTGTACAGCCATTTCCCAATTAAGGGGCACCTCTCAGTCTTCCATTGCCAAGAGAGTTCAAGGAGGTCTTCCAAGGTCTTGACTGACCCGTTGACGAAATCTGGGGAGGATGTGAAAAAGAGTCCCACTGGATAGGCAGGAATGGATGGGTTGCAACCTATATTGCTGGAGGGAATATTTGCACTGTCAGGAGCATCTTTGAAGCATTGAATTATTGGAGGACAGCGGAATTTCTTTTCTCAGTTTCTTTCTCTTGGGCTTTGTTAGTGAAATTCAGAATGGCTGATAAATGGGGCAGCTAGGTAGCACAGTGGATAGAGCACCAGCCCTGAAATCAGGAGGACCTGAGTTCAAATCCAGCCTCAGACCAAACACTTGACATGTACTAGCTGTGTGATCTTGGGCAAGTCACTTAACCCTGATTGCCTCACTAAAAAAAAGAAAGGCTGACAATTTCTTTTGGTTTTGCTATTTTATTGAAGCATTGTTCTCATTATTGAACCTATTATCTCATTTTGATCCTCAAAACTATGCTGGAAGATAGGTGCTGTTATTCAATCAATCAATAAATGTCTATTAAGCACCTACTAATTGCCAAGCACTGTTATGAGAGCTGGGAATACAAATGTGGCAAAAGATCTCTGCCTTCAGGCAGTTTGCAATGGAAAGAGGGAGATTACATGCAAACAAATGTATACAAAGCAAGCTATCTATGGGATAAATAGGAAATAATTGACAGAGGGTAGACAATAGAACTAAGAGGTATTGGAGCAGGCTTCCAGTAAAAGATGGGATTTTACTTGGGACTTAAAGAAAGTCAGGGAGTTCAAAAGGCACAGCAGAGGAAGGAAAGAGTACCAGACATGGAGTTGGAGGAAACTGAGAGAGATAGAGGTTAAGTGACTTGCCCAGGGTCACATAGCTAGTAAGCGTCTGAGGCTGGATTTGAACTCAGGTCTTTCTGACTCCAGGTCCAGCACTTTGGCCACTGCATCACCTAGGTCCTTTAGCATGCCTGCCTTCCTCTGGATGCTCTCCAGCTTATCAATGCCTTTCCTAAAATGTGGTTCTCCAAAATGAGCCCAGTTTTCCTAATTCAGTCTAACCAGGGCAGAGTAGAGATGGCTATTGCCTCTCCGAGTCCTGAACATTATCCCTCTCTGAAAGTAGCCTAAGATTGCATTAGCTTTCGACAGCACCTTGGTGTTAGGGTATAATAGCTTGGTTTTTAATAGCACAAGTCCTCCAAAGAGCTTCAAGAATTAGAAAAGCAACCATGTGCTATGGAAAGATTATCTCTTGGCACCTTCCTCATCCACAAAGCCAAATTCAATAACAGGCGTTGGAACTGAGGTAATGAACGTAACACCCTCAGGCTGTTCTCACCATTGTCCTCTCTTTGTGGGCAGCCTGGAAGAGCAGAAGAGTCTGGGACTTCCAAGGAAGCTTGCCATCTGGGAGGAAGATTTAAGGGAGGAGGGGGACGGACAGCAGGGGAATCTGGTCCTTGGCCTGGACATTCATGCCTATTCATTGTCATTTAGACTGAATCTGACCAGGCTGGGGAGCCCATGCGTAATCCTGCATATTTCTAGTACTCATGAAGAGTCATTCTTAATAATAATTTTATAGAAAAACTCATTTTAAAAATCCATTAGTGCCACATAGTTGAATATATTTAGATAGTGGGGATGGTAGCCAGTGACTTCGCTCATTTCTTTTTTAAAGGATGTGTTCTCCACTGCTCTTTAGGTTTGTCATCAGGTTAGTTTGTGTCTGAGTGTTTTCATTCCCTTTATAAGTTGATTATTTAAAAGAAAAACTACATATCATTCCATATCATCCTAAACTCTCTAGTGAAAAAGATTTTTGTTTCATTCCCGCCCCTTAGCATCAAGCCCAGGTTTCTGATCTGAAACCTCCACACGTATTAAGATCACATTTTTCTACACTTAAACATTGAGGGCCCAGTGGTTTTCCCTGGAGAAGAGGAAGCTGTATGAACGCTTTAGAGACAGTCCTAATGAATGCATGTCTTTGTTCAGCTGTCTTTTTCTTTCTTCTCATCCCCTCGGGGTGGTGGTTAGAAATCTTTAGGATCCTCATTTTAAAAAGTTAAAATATGATGCAGCTGGGCACTGCAGACTGCTTAAGGAGCATAGCGGCTAATGAAAATTCTGAATCAATAGACAAGGAGAAATCTGCACCAGGAAACAGAAGACAAGGTGCAGAGAACAGCAGAGTACAGGAAACGGACAGGTGACAGATCCCTCCTTGGGCAAAGGCTGGAGGTATTCCCAGGCTTCCAATTCCCCCTTAAGCCTTTTTCTTCCTTCATTTTCCCTTTCCTTAAAAAAGCCAACTCTTCTGTCTACACCTACAGACACACACAAACACACACACACACACACACACGCATACACACACTCATATGCTAACAAAAATAAATGGCAATAATATTTTGTGTTTATAAGCCTATTTCACTAAAAATAATAAAAACACTCTCAAGACTGAGAAAGACCCACCCAACCCCATTCCCAAGTCACAAAAATAACTCACCTGTGTTGCTCTTTCCAAAAAAACCCCATGTCTCATGTCATCATTCATTGGGTGCTTTCCAGCCACCCCTTAATCCAGTTCCTTTTTCTCTGTTGGACACTTTCCCTACCTTTTTTCTTCTTCCTTTTGCTCAACCCTTTCTGGCTGTGTTCCTCCTTTGTACCCTTAGCTGGGTCAGCCCAAACTGGAAGGCACTAGAGCAAAGTTCTCCTCCCCTTCTTTTGTCCTCATAATAAAGGACTTCCACATACATGTCGATGCTCCCTCAGACACCCTCATTTTCTCATCTCTCAGTCTCTTCAGTTCTCATGACCTATTCTGCTTGTCCTCCTCAGTCATACACAGAGTCATTCCCTTGAGTTTGCCATCACACAGGTGATCTACTTAAATGTTCATAAGCTCCTAAATCCCTTTATTGGATTGGAATCTTTTATATTTCTGTTTTCCCCTAGGCCTATAAAATTTAATCTTCTTCTTCATCCTTACCATGACTTTCATTCCCCCCACCCCTCTGTTCATTCCCATCCCCCCCTACAACTGGCTACATTTTCTTCCCTCCTTATCTTGGCCCTTTGGGGAACCAATTCAACTCTACACTGTCCTCTACTCTTAAATCCTTTGCCATTTTGCTTTATCATCAATTCTGCCTTTGTTCAATTGTTTCAGTTGTGACAGATGCTTTGTGACCCCATTTAGGGTTTTCTTGGCAGAGTTACTGGAGTGGTTTGCCATTCCCTTCTCCAGCTCATCTTACAGATGTGGAAACTGAAGCAAACAGGGCAGAGTGACTTGCCCAGGATCACACAGTTAGTTAGTATCTGAGGCCAGATTTGAACTCAGGAAGATGTCTTCATGACTCCAGGGCCAGTAGTGTTCTATCCACTGTGCAACCTAGCTGCCTCCTACCATCTTTTTCCTTCTTAATTATTCACATGTTGCTGAAGGGAGCTGGAGGAAATCACAGAACTGTGTGAATGGAGTCCACTATTAATTTATGCTACCTATTTTCAACATGGCCCTCACTGCAACAAGGCAAACATCCTGTTCCTTCCTAATTGGTTGATTATCCCACTCTCCACAGTAGCTGTTTCAAACCTTCTTATCACTCCTCAAGGCTCCCTTTGCCCCTCTCTCTCATATGAGGACTTTGCCTTCTAATTCATTGAAAAATTAAGGGTATTGAAAACTCCCCCTTCTATACTCCTGCTCTTCTTACATCATTCAGTCCCTGTGTCCCCCCATTATCTCCTCCTTCATTCTGGTCTCCCACTAAGAGGTGACCCTTCTCCTTGCCAAAGCTGACCTCTCTGGATGTACCTTTGATCCCTCTCTTCCAGACTTCTTCAGCAGATTTCCCTCATTATCATCTCTATCCTCTCTTATCATCAATCTCTCCCTGCCTCCCTACCGACTGGATCCTTGCCTGCTGCCTACAAACATTTTCATGTCTCCCCTATTCTTAAAACAAAAACAAAAATCTCACTTGATCCTACCATCACCACTGGCTGTCATCTTTTTAATGCTAAACTCTTTGAGAAAGCTGTCAATATTTCCTGCCTCTATTTCTCTTTTTCTCCTCCTCTTCTAAATTCTCTGCAATCTACTTTCCAATGTAATCATTCAACTGAAATGGCAAATGGTCTCCAAAGTGACCCAAGATCTCTTAATTGCCATAGTAATGGTCTTTTCTCAATCCTCATCCTTCTTAACCTTTCTGTGGTGTTTGACTCTATAGATCACCTTTTAGAGACACTTTCCTCTCTAGGTTTTTGTGACAGTGCTCTCACCTTATTCTCCTCCTCTGCCCAATGATTCCTCAGTTTCTTTTGCTGGTTTTTTTATCCTCCACGTAATGCCCACCAACTGGTTGTATCCCAAGATCCTGTCCTTGGCCTTGTTTTCTTTCTCCTCTTACACTATCTTTCCTGGTGATATTGTAAGCTGCAATGGGTTCAATTATCATTTATGTAGCTGATTCTTAGATCTGTTTCCAGCTCCTAGTTTCTCATTTGAGCTACAGTCATGCATCACCAACCATCTTTTGGATGCCTGACACCCTGCATGTCTAAAACAGAATTAATTATCTATCCCCCGAACTCTCTCCGATTCTGGACTTCACCATTACTATTGAGGCCACTACCATCTTCCCAGTATCCCAGGCTTGCACCTGCAGTGTCATTCTTACCTTCTCATTCACCCTATATATCCACTACGTCGTCAAATTTTCTCATTTCTGCCTTCACAACAGTTCCAGGATATGTCCTTTTCTCTCCACACACATATCCACAACCCTAGTTCGGGCCCATATCACCTCTCACCTGGTAGATTGCAACAGTCTTCTAACTGGTCTCCTTTCCTCATGTGTCTTCACACTCCAATCAATCCATCTTCCATTCAATTGCCAAAGTGACTTTGTAAAAGATAGGTCTGACCATGTCAGTCCTCCATTTAATAAACTTCATTAGCTCCAGGATTAAATATAAAATGCCCTATCACTAAAGTTCTTCACAACCTGGCCCCTTCCAACCTTCCCAGTCTTCTCAAATGCTATTCCCCTACAATGTACTCTATAATCCAGTTACACTGGCCTTGTTGTAGTTCCTTAAACATGTCACTCCATTTCCTTTCACCCACATTCCTTTTGTTTTCACCTGTGACACCACTATCCACCTAGGTTTAAAACTCAGGAACATTTTTGATTCTATACATTACAGTAGAAAGCAAGCTCCTTGAGGGCAGAGACTTTTTTTGTTTGTCTCTGGATCCCCTGGCTGAACACAATTCCTTGGACATTATGAGGACGTTGAACTGAATTGAATTTTTATCACTTAAACCCTTCCGTTGTTTCCCTTGCTGGCCACATTCTCCATCCTTCTATCATGATATATATTTAATTGCCTCAGCTTACTCTGGGTGTTGCCGAAATCTGTGTCCAATCCTGACACACTCACCCCTGCCTGTGTACCTTGTCCATTTGCCTTATTGCTTCTGGGTTTGTCACCTATTCAGGGCATAGCATTCTTTCTCTCTGACTCCATCTTTCTGTCTCTGTGACTTTGTTGTCTCTTTCTCTGTGACTCTGCATCTCTCTTTGTCTCTGTTGACGATGACAGGATGATGATATGATTTCTCCAAAACAAGAATTTGAGGTTCAGAGTTTTGTGATCATGGACTAATTTCCCTGGTGTGATATGGAATATTCATTCCTTTTTTTGGCTGAAATCCTTAGCCATTCTAAATCATCACCCTTTTAGGGAAAGAACAAATTTGACACATTCCATTTCAGGAGCCAGGGTCCATTACAAATGGCAGTTAGGTCATCCAGGCCAAACCTCTGTCAGGACAGGCTATTCTCCAGTGGATGGCCAAATCTTATTTTAAGTAAATTCCAAATAACATGGTATGTCCTACTTCATTCCAAATACTGTACACCAGGCCTTCCCAACTGGTCTTTTTTCTTAGGACATTTTAGCTGTGTCTTTGTTCAAGTGGTCACTTGTCCTTGCCTCTGAGAAACCCAGATCATATTGATTGTATTTCTATCAGATGCCTCTTCTCTGAGCTCCAGCTGCAAGGAGAACATAAACACACATGGCCGTCCACAGCCCATGCCAAGATCTCCAAATATTTGGCTGTGAGTGTTCTCTTATTTGTGGTTATTTCTTGCTTTTAATTTTGTGGCCCGCACCAAACTCTCCCAGAGAAACAACAGACAATTCTCAGAAAGAGGAAAAAGTGAAAACCCAGTGAACTACATGAGTTATGTTTGGAACATGGTCAAGCCTGCTTAATTAAAAGATACCACACAGCTTGCTTCCTTGCAGCATCGATGAAAAGGTGGCTTGTGTCTTCTGCCCAAGTACTTGGTGGCAGCTCTTTGCTCTTTGCTCCTCTGCTAAGACCCTTCCTCTTTTCTCTACAGCCTTCTTTTGTCCCAGGTTCCTCAATGCTGTTGTCATCGTAACTCTTCTTTGTTGCTGGAACCTATTATGTGACCTGAATTTCCCCAGGGAGGGCGGGGAGGTGACATGGTTGTCAAACCTTCTCTGTTCATTCAAAAGGGAAATAGTAAAAGAAAATTTAGCATCACTCTTGATTAAGCTAAGCTTGAAAATTAAGGTGATCTATCTGTATGTATGGGAAAGGGAGTGGTCAGATACTCATCAGAAAAGGAAGAATCAGGTCTTCAGATGAAACCCAAGTATGGAGCTGGCTTTGGTGTAAACAGAAAGCTAACTCTCTTTGAACTTGGTCCTTGTCTCCATGCGCTCTATCCTCCACTAGGTTGCCAACTTTGTTGTTGTTATTGAGGTGTTTTCAGTCATGTCCAACTCTTTTTGACTTCATCTGGCTTTTTCTTGGCAAAGAAACTGTAGTGGTTTGCCATTTCCTTCTCCAGCTCATTTTACAGATGAGGAAACTGAGGCAAACAGGGTTAAGTGACTTGCCCAGGGTCACATAGCTTGAGGCTAGATTTGAACTTGGGAAGATTAATCTTCCTGATTCCAGGCTTGATGTTCTATCCACTGCATCACCCAGCTGCCCATCTGCCAAACTATAGCCTCTGCTAATGTAACCTGCACCATTCTGACAATGTTGATCATTTTGCATCATTGTGAACTGGGGAGAGATTTTTGTGACATGGTTTCCCTTAACCAAGGTACCAACTTCTCCTAAGGAAAAGTCAATACAATAAAGGCTAGTGGATATTTCTATATCCATATTTTGGATCATTCTTTGGTTCATTTATTTAGATTCCCCCCCCCATGAGTTGTCATTGGTGAGCACCTTGGAATAAGGGCTAGATTGAAAGTCTGGGTGAAGATGCTGGTTTGTCAGCTTCATAGAATATCTTGTTAAATTCCACAAAATAAAGGACAGTCTTTGTTTCTGTCTACTTCTACAAAATTACTCAAATGAGTTTTTTCAGATCTTTAAATAAGAAAATTCTGAATTTTTTACTTTTCATTTAAAAATCTTTATGTGAACCCATGGAATGTTTTGAAGCCAGAGAAAATAAAGACACCCTGGAATATTTGGTTCTCCAAACACAAGTAACACAGAACAAGTCTCTCCCAACCCGTGCTTTCAACAAACTACTTTAAAAAAAACTAGAAGTCACTGCTGTAAATTATTCCAGTGAATTTGAAGAAATCTCTTCAAATGCTGAAAAAACCAATCATTTTCTCCTCTTTGTTTAGCTCTATAATGATTCTGCCAAATTTTTAGCATATAGAAACACTCAAAAGAGATAATAGGAATAAAAGTCATGAGGCCAAGACTCACTGGGGGGAAATGCAAATTAGCTGAGCTCTCAGTTGTGAGGCCGAATTCTCACATGCTGAAGTCATCCCATAACCCCTTGAGGCCTTCAGGTCTTCCCATCAATATATGAATCTGGAGGCTAATATACAGATATTGATTTTTCTAAGGGTGAATGTCAATATTTACTATCCCAAGTGGTAGCTACTGACTGAGGCAAAATCAAGGTCATTGTGGTGCTTTCCAAGGTCATGGCTATGCAAGAATCTTGCTAATCATTGCTAGCACTCAATGGTCACATCTATGGAAAAATAAAACATCCAGATGAGAAGTGAAAAATCCATTGCATTATCTAGCTGGCTATCCTTTACATTACCAAACATAAGGATCATAAGATGTAGAGCTAGAAGGAACTTGAGTGATGGCCTTGCCCAACCCCCTCATTTGGCAGATGAGTAAACTGAGGTCAAGGGGTTTGCCCAAGGCCACAAAGCACATGAAGTATCAAAGTGTATTTAAACATCTCTGCTAAATTCCAGGCAGCATTCTATCCATTATGCCATGCTCAGATAAAGCCAATTGGTGCAAAATATTCTATTAATTGGATGTCTTGGCATCACATAGACACAGCCAATGGTCTCATTGAAGGTACTGGATGAGCTCTTTCTTCATTGTGGCTATAAATCTTAAGAGAGAGTGATTTCCTATTTCATGATGTCTCTGTCCAAGTGCCTAAGGTGCTTAGATTATCAGAATACCAGCAGAAATTGTGAATATATATATGTATATGCATACACACATTTTTACATATGGTACAACTTAGGGGTTTAAATCAAATTCACAATGCTTCCAGAACACTTTGATGTTTGTCATTATCCAATGTAAAGGGATGTCCCATTGAGCCTGCAATTGCACCTTCTAAAAAGGTGAGTCTCCTTCAGATTTAAGTAGATTATTTTGTACCTTGTAAAGGATGTGAGGTTCTGTGCAAATGTTCTTGGTTTTGTATCCTTTACAAGGAGTACAATAATCTACTCACATCTGAAAAAGCTTACCCTTTACAAGGTGCAAATGTAGTCTAAATGGGGCACACCCTTCCATGGTCATAAATCACAGCTGAGAGCAATGCACTAGGAGTCTGGACCTCTGGGTTCTAATCACAGTTGGGCCAATTTATTGACACCTAATAAATAGAACTGATCCATTTAGAGTGTAAAGCATATAGGTGTTAATACAATTCAAAAGCAGGTGGGTATCAAGGGTGGTACGGCATTTAGAATCACAATGCTTTCCTAAGCTTCTGAAGCGAAGCACACCATGACCCTTGCAACTGGGTTGTCTTTGATTATCAGATATGGTCAGCAGTGAATGTAAGTGCAGAATTCAGAGGAATAGCAGTTGTTCCTGGAGCTGGGGCTATAAAATAAAGATCAGGCTAGTCATTGGAAAGACCAATGTATAAATTAAGCACCTCACCAACCCTGCTGCTCTGGGGAATTTGGACATGAATTACTGATATACCTGCCACTGGGAGCTCAGAACCAAGGTACTGGGCAGTTGCCTATCCCCAGAGGAGCATCCTGAAATAGGTGTTCATTGCAGTGCATTTGCTAAGAAGCAGGGCTGTCAGGGTAACCCAGATCAATTCTGCTCTCTTCTTCCCATGGGAGTGATTCATAGAATATAAGTATCACACACTACCCCACCACTGAAAGAAAGTGGATGAGTGTGGATGTCCCTACAGCTGACACTATGCAGAACTGTGAAGTAGGCAACGCTTATCTCAGAAAGAGTCCTGTTTTGTCTTTCAGTAGTTTTCTCCCTCTCTCTCCTACACCCTTAATAACTCACGGAAACCTCTTTCTCCCTATCTTGTCTTCAGCTAGCTGTCAATTAATAGCAATTGGAAGTATTAGACAATAGCAGCGTAAGGTCCTTTCTTTCCTGGAGAATTTGCATTTTAACTGGAGACTCATTCATTCTCCTTTCTAAACATCTAACATCTGTTGCCTTCTCTCCAGTCATAAAGACCCCACCACTCTAGCTCAGGCCTTCACCTCCTCTCACCTGGACTATGAACAGGCAATAGCTTCCTGATTGGTCTCTTTGGACCCAGACCATCCTCTCTTCAGTCCTTCCAATTAAGCCAAACCAATATCTCTAAAGCATAGGTCTGGCCACATCTCTCTCCTGCTCAAGAAACTTCACTGGCTCCCTGTTCCCTCTAGGATAAAATATAGACTTCTCTGTTTGATATTTAAAGCCCTACACATTCTGGTGTCGTTATTTCTCTTGGCTGACTAACTCTTCCTCCCCTTTATCCATTCTTTATTCTAGCAAAACCAGCCAAGTAGTTGTTGCTGCAATATAATATTCCATTTCCTGCCTCCAGACTTCTGTCCAGGCTGTCCCCATATCAGGAAAGTTCTCTTTTCTTACTTCTCCCTCTTGGAGATTTTAATTTTCTTCAGGATTCAGCTCAACTGCCACTTTCTGCAAGATGCCTTTCTTAACTCCCTTAGCTATTATTCCCTCAAATTCACTTTGTATTTTTAAAATATATTTTGCATCTGCTCCTCTGTGCATACGGTATTTCCTTCCAGTAGAATGTAATCTCCTTGAAGACACACACACACACACATATGTATATATACATATATATTTAATGCATAGCATAGCTTGGTACATAGTAGGCATTTCATAAATATTTGTTGAATTGAATAAAATTGAATCTGAATGACCTAAAGTCTTCAGAGACAGAAGGAATGAATCTAATACAACATTTTAGCCTTTGGGACAGGAGGTAAGGTCAATATTTAGGGGAATCAAGACTTTCTGGTGCCCTTCAATTGTATATGTAGACAGCTTCCTTCTCACCAGTGCAACCCAGGTAGAAAACATGAAGTTGATAGTGTTGGTTTTGCCTCATGGCTGATGATAGGGTGCGTATGCAAGCCCAAGAAGTATGCTTGATTCTAAGATGTTATCTAGCTGTTCATATTTTTTTCATGTAACTTTGTATATTTACGAAGAAACTCCTCAGCCTTGGGCACACTCAGAAAGTAAATACCATTAGTAAAGGTACAGAACTGAGATGAGGAAAAGTGTAGCCTTAAGATTTGTGCCCCAGAAATTCCTTAATTTGGAAACATTTTTGGAAGACTGAAAAAAAGAGGAAAAAAAGAAAAGCACAGAAATCAGTGTCAGGATTAGAAAAAATATGGGATGGATTTTCTTAGCTTACAGCTGGATTTGATGCTGAAAATGTGTGGTGCCCAGTGAGGAAAGCATCCATTGGTGGGCATGACTTCAAACATAATGTTTACAAGACTGCTTTTATGTGCAAAAAGTATTCAGTTGTTACCTAAAAATCTGGTAACAGATCACTTCCCCTTCTTAACCCTGTAGTGACTGTCCAGTGGAGTTTTGAAGCAAGTGTGACATGCTAATGCAGAATGCATTAAGCTTTTATGTCAGGACCTAGGGACCAACCAATAGCCCCACGAGATTAATATGGGACAAACTAGAGTAAGGAAGATGAATTTTTAAATGAATAATTCAGGCCATCATTAAAAAGCAGAAACTTGAGAGCTATAGTACTTAGGGGAGTAAACAGAGATCTGACTTCAATGTACTGTAATATTACATAGCAGTAGGATACGGCCAATTGTCACTTTGTTGTTGTTTGGCCTTCGTTTTCAAAGAGGACCAATGACATCATGGGTGACGTGTTGACTCTTGCCTGAATTGGATTTAAGTGAGGCAGAGTTGCACAATATCAGCAGCCTCACTTTCTCTCCCGGAGTCATCCAAGTCCAGTGGCAGGACAAAAGTCAAGATGACTGGCGATGGGCCAGAATGCAGTGGATGACCTTGGAGCCTTCAATGTCTAACCAAACTCCAAGTACTCCACAGGGCCTGCTTCAGCCACCTTCATGGCCATTGGAACAAATTACTCTTATGTTCCCATTCCTCTGGGGGAAGTCTTCACATGCTTGAGGTAGACATGCCCTTAATTCACCAACAGATCTGAGGCCTGTTAGTTACCCTGGACCTGGTTTAGGCCATCTGCTAAAATGATTTAATGGGCGGTGGCCCCTTCACATGCTCAGTTTCATGGAGCCACAGGTAAGAGTTGGATGAATCAGGTAGCAGCCCTGAAAAGGGCTGAGCAAACCCTCACACCAGAGGTGCTAGTCCTCCTCGGACCCCCATACACCCCTTTAGGTGATTGCTAAATACCTAACTTCATAATAAAGAAAATATCACATAAACTGGGTCAAGTTTGGGGATGGAAAAAGAAGAGCTAATCATAAACCTAGAGCTGGAAGCAAACTCAGAGATAGTCTAGCCCAACACTCTCTTCTTACAGATGAGGAAACTAAGGCCCAGAGAGGTTAAGAAACTTGTCTAAGGCCATTCAGGTAGTAAGTGGGGAAGAGCTGGGATTGAAACTCAGCTCTTGAGCATTCTTTCCACTTTATCACCCAGCTTCCCTGAGTTTCTGGCATTGATTATTTATTTGACCTTATACAAATGATGGTGTTGGCCGTGATATTCTCTATGGTAAGTTGTAAGCCCCACATACTGTAACTCTGAGATAACTAACCTCTTTACGGAATTAGCCTTTCTTTGCTAAGTTTTATGTCAATGCCTCATTCATGGTGCAGAGGTGACCCCAGTTTTTCAAGGTAGTCTACATGCTCTGAGAGGTTTACAAACTGAAAATGTCCGGTCCCAGAAACAAACCTTGTCTGCTGTCTAAGGCCCAGCCTTACTAAGTATGGAAAAAGCTTATTGTCAGGACATTGGCTATGAAGGGATGAATTCTTGTTACGTTAAAATAGCATTAGTGACTCCATTTTGCCCTTTCCCATCATTTTGTGAAGTTAGATTTCAACTTCTTGGAAGTCACCTGATTTTGGGAAAATCACAACCTGTCACTCAATTTAGGAAAGTCACAAGATTATTCCCTCCCTGTCATCTCAGTGTCTCCCAACTGTCTCAAACAATCCTGTCCCCACAATCCTGTTTTTCTACTCCCCTCAATTACATAATAATGGTAGAAACCAATGGTCAGGGTCCTTGCATAGACCAAGAACCTTGGACCTGATTTGTTTTTGCAACCTCATACACTGCTAAATAAACAGTTGTCTGGGTGTAACTATTTGGTGTCTTTATTCCACCTTACATCCTTGGTGTGTGCAGAATCCTCCTGCTTTTGCAATGACATTGGTGGAATGACAGAAAAGAGGATCAGAAGTTGCTAAGAATCATACCATTATAGGCCTGCTACAGAAATAATTTAAACTGTTGGTGCTATTAATGAAATATCTTTGTCCACAGTTCATCCTAAAGTGGAGAAACTAATCCATAGGCCTATGGACATTCCACCTAAAAATAAAAACCTGAAGAAATAAGAAAGTAACAATGAAATGGAAAGGTGACTCACAATTTCTTCTTGGAAAAACAAATATCTGAGTTGGTGGAGTTGGATTCATTGCATGTCCAAGCACAAAAGAAAACTGATTCTATTATAACACTTGGTCATCTTACCTTGCAGTGTTTATGATGAGAATAGGAAAGAAGATGAAGACAAAAATGATTATGCTTTATGAGTCAATACCTGTTTCTGAGGATGAACATGCAGAGAATTGCAGTAAAGAACTTAACATGATGATCTGATTCTTCACATGGTATAGCAAGAATAATAGATATAAAGCATCTTCCCACCACCCAGACCTGGGGCATACTTTCCTACAGATACACACAGAATCCATGAAGGGCAGAGTTGGCACAGATTTATAATACAATGGGAGTGAGGCACATGTATCAGGACCACCAATGGCCAAGTCAACTCACAACTCCAGAAATGGGGAGCCTCAGTGTCCTTTCTTTTTCCAGAGGGTCCTCATGAAGTTTGCTGTGATGTAGGGTGGGGCTTCTTTGATGGATGAGTCATGACCAGTGTTGCAGTTGGATAGGTCAATCTATTGCTAGGCTGGGTCAAGCAGGATGCCTAGCTGTAGAATTGGTTTTTCACTGGGGCTCCATTGGTGCTAGGCCAAGTTGGACAGGTCACTTGGCCACTTGGATGCTGTCAGACTGTATCTAGAAGGTCACTTTCCTGCTGGCAGCTGTTGTTGTTGCCAGCCTGGGGTGGAAATGTCACTCAGTTACTGGGCTCTTCACAGGACATCAAATTTCTTCATTGCTTTGGCTCTGGGGTGAGTCACTCCCAAGAAAGAATTTTCAACAATTCTTCCATTCAGAAATGGCTTCCCTCAATGAGGTACTCCATCTTCAGGTATGATAATCAGTCAGTTGAAGTTCCCAGACTCTGGTCGGGGTCTTCATGAGTGTCTGGGGACAAAGTTATTGAAGATGTCTGGGCCTTGGGGCAAGTTCATTGTCTCACTGACCTTTTCACGAGCAGACCCTTTCTAAGGGGTGCAATGTTTCCATTACAAGTGAAAGGAGGAATACCCTTATACAGTCATTGAAATAACTTCATTCAACTCTCGTTTACTTATTAATATTAAGTGAGGCATAAAACTCATAGATATATTTGCCAAAGGTGTTCGCCACTTCTATGGAGGATGTCCTGGGCAGAGTCCAAATGGAAGAGTAATCTCCTATAAATGGTTAGATGTTCCACTTGGAAGATGACATTGTGTTGATGGAATCAAGCCCCAGAATAGTATAAGGTTTTCTCAATGAGATCTACGGCTACTAAAAAGATTGCCCTACTAATCGACAGTGGTCAAGAATGTATATTGCCTAGGTTATGACTTGTAGTTGTGGACAAAGCTTTTATCTAGTTCATTTTCCACGTGTTTTAGACAGGCAGTGTGGATAGACAGTAAGTTGGGCCTAATATTGAACTGGAGGAAGAGAGCAGATCAGAATGCATTTGGGAAAATACAGAGTACTTTCATTCATTCCAAGCTACTCCCCGATACCTTTTTAATACTAATATTCTTCCACTACTACTATATCACTGAGAATCATGGAGGTGATCATGATCCCAGAAGAATCAAAATTGCATAGACCATTATGATCTCTGAAGACTGCAAAATTATAATCCTCAAAGGGCAATGGAAGGATGTACAGTGGGAATAAATAGGCTTGTTTGTAAAAAGTTCTATAAGATAATATTCATGGGGCAGCTACACGGTACAGTGGTTATAGCACTGGCCCTGGAGTCAGGAGGACCTGAGTTCAAATCTGGCCTCAGACACTTACTAGCTGTGTGACCCTGGGCAAGTCAATTAACCCCAATTGCAGAGAGAATAGACTAATCTTAGACAAAATTATGAAGAAAGTGGAACTTGTCCTGTAGACATCCTCTAGCCATTTTCCCTGTGTTTGATTAGTGGTCCCCCTGATTTCATTATTACCCCTTCCGCAGTGAATAATCCACAGAGTCACTAAAATAATCTCCCGAAGTCAAAACTCTCACTACACTGCCACTAAAGTTTCAGTGGTTTCCTATGGCCTATAGGAAAAGGAAAAAAACCCTCTTGTTTCTTAGCCTGATATTCCAGGTCATCCATAATATGGCTCCAATATACCTTTCTAGATTTATTTCATATTATTTCATGTACTCTAACTTCTAGCCAAACTGTACTACTTGCTGTTCCCCAAATTCAAGACACTATCTCTGACAACTGTGAAACCTCACTGGCTTCCCCTACCCTTGCCATTTTCAAAATGTTCTCCCAGGGGCAACACTCCTCTGCATTATCCTTTTTTCATCAAGGTTAAACTCAGATGCCACCTCTTCATGGAAGACTTCCCTGGTCTTTCCAGTTGTTAATGTCCTCTTCCTCTTTAAATGGCAATTTTAATTAATTGTGTAGATTTTATATCCTTCTCCCCAACCTCCACCTAGTAGAATATGGGCTTCATGAAGGCAAGAAATGTTCCTGACAATTCTTACTATTTAAGGAATGAAATGGACTGCTTCTGGAGATTCCCCATTTCTGGAGTGAGTTCCCCATTTCTGTAACTCTTAGAGTAGATTCTGGATGACTTATTGAAGATACTATAGAAAGGATTACTACTTTAGGCCTGGGTTGGACTAGATGACCTCTGAGTTCTTTTTCAATTCTGAGATTCTCTGAATCTATATTTAGTTTTCTATGCCAGATGCTTGGGATATGAAGTTAGAGGGACACCAGAGATTGAGTAATATCAATCATTTGATTGAAAAGTTCGTTTCCTATTATTTTAGATAATAAATTGAATGCACCCTTCATTTATGATGCATAGTCAGTTAATCGTCAGTCTGTCTTTGGCAGAGTTCATATTTTAAAAAAATTGGTGTCTGTGTTCTTAGGGTTTTTTTTAACTATAAATAATTTTTGTGTCAACAACCATTGTGAATATTTAGATTGACTCAAAAAGTTGGAAAAGATGAGAAAGCAATTGATGAAACAAAGATCCATGATGCACCAAATCCCAAATGCAGAAGAAATGCAAATAGAGCTATTTCCAATTTGGATTTTTTTCTAATAATCCTGATGTGTCATGTTACCACATTTTTAAGACAAGACCGCTGACAAAAAAAAACACAGTGAAGTTAAAAACAGAATTCTCTTTTTTTAAAGCAAAAATAGGATGAACTGAAACACTTTAAAAAATCTGGCATATATAAGGATAGGGGAAAATGAGAATTATTCTGAAACATTTTGCAAGGTGGCCTATTCCACTTGATATTACCCCAATTATAAAACACTCACTGATAGCAAACAATCACATACTTCTCATAAAATGGTAATTGGCAAATTATTAGGGGCAGTTAGGAGATACAGCTGATAGAGTGACAGGCCTGGAGTCAGGAAGACCTGAGTTCAAATCCAGCCTTAGACATTTATTAGCTGTATGACCCTGGGCAGGCCACTTAACCTCTGTCTGCCTCAATTTCCTCATCTGTACAATGGAGATAATAATAGTACCTACCTCCCAGGGTTTTTGTAATGATCAAAGAGATAATTGTAAAGTGCTTAGCACAGTGCCTGACACATAGTAGGTGCTATATATATATGTGACCTATCATTATTATTATTATCATTATTATTATTAGCATTTTAAAAAAATAATAAATTATTACTTTAAAGAGTTCTGTTGGAGTGCTGCTTAAAGTTGCACTATTGACAGTTGAACTGTCAATAGTAGAGAATCATTGATCTAGTTCAATAGCCTAATTTTACAGGTGAAGCCCAGAGAGGTTAGGTTGTGTTATTTAGGTCCCACAGCTGAAGCTATAAAATCTAGGTCTCCTACCTCCCAAGCCAGTACTCTTTCCACTACACTATCCTGTTTGGGGAATATCATTATCTTCTCTCCAGTAGTTCCAGGTATTAACTAACTAACCTGATAAACTAGCCTATCCTAGTCTGTTCAAGGAAAAAAATCATCAAAACTATGGTCTTCTATGGGTCATCATCCTGGTTTTGATGCCTAATGTGAGGTGTGACTATAATGGTAGGAGTTTCAAGGAGATTAGGAGGGAAGGACATTGCCATTGTAGGAATCATTGGGGTCATGAGGTGGGAGAAACAGGCCTCTTGTTATTCTGCAAACCATTATCTACACATGGACCTTCACCTGTCCCTTTAGGTTTCTGACTGTGAAATAGGTACCAAAAGGCTGAATTCCCTGATCAGGCTATTATAAAGATTGAATCTGGAAAAATAATTGTAAACATTTAATATAAAAACTAAAAGTAACGAGAACGATTTGTAAAAAAAAAAAAAAGAAAGAAAGAAAAAAAAGGAATGAAGGAAGGAAGGAAGGAAGGAAGAGAAAATGATGGGTGGTTGAACAAGATAACCTTTAGGGTTTCTTTTAGGTCAAAACCTGATGATCCCAGAAGAGTAACCATATGGAAAAGTACAGTGAAATTGGTAACATTAGTGCTCAAATTCAGTGACATGCCTCAAAGACATGGGCTGCTGAAAATGAGCAGACTGACTGTGTTCAGGGCAGGAAGGCATCCAGCTTTTGCTCTGTTTGTGATGGGTAAGCTAGACCAGTAGATGAAATTAGGGAAAATCAGGACTGGCTCTCTGTCCATTTAAGATAGTGTAATTTCTGTGAGCTAACACTCTTTAGACAGGGCATGCTGGGAAATCCCATTATCCCAGAGGTAAAGAATTAAAATTAGAGGAAAGTTTCTTTGCAGACTTGGGAAAAGAAAAATAAAATGATAGTTGAAGAAATGTTGCCCCCATTTCTCTCAGTAACCCCCAATCATTTATTTTTTTGGCCCTGGAAGTCTTGCACTGGAGTGAGCCCATTAAATAAATGTCTCTCCTCATTTTTTTTTTTTTTGAAGAAGCTCAGTATCCCAAGACTTGTTTATTTAGTATTTTTCCTATCTGTTTTTATAGCAAAATGCATGCTGGGAAGGCAGTTCCTTGAAAAGATTCTATTTATCCCCTTCTTTAGTATAGTGATAGTAAAACCTTCTAAGGAATGCATAAATGCTATTTTAAAGCAACACAAAAGATAAGAAGGACTGACACTCAGAGGCTCCATTAAATAAAAGTAACAAGCAAACACATAAACAAAAACCCTGAACAAATTGGCATTGAAACGACTTGGCCTCAGAGAAATGCCTTCTTAAATTATACATATTTTATATGCTTATTTTCCTGATTTTAATTAAGCAGTGACCAATAAATATGAATTCTTATGCTATGAGCAAAGAAACTGAAGGCAGTGGGATGTTGTCTTGCATCCAGCACAGCCAGAAAGCCTTTTGCTGGCTTTGAGAGACAGATACAAGGCACAGATAATCCCTACTTATCTGTCAGGCACTAAGAACAAGTCTTATTCAATGGGAGCTCAAAGATTTCAGGAGATAAAGAAAAAAGGATGCAAGTTAGGATGCACCTAACTCGAAACTATAGTAGTCTAGCTGGCTTAACCTATTTTTCTATTAAAACCTGAAGGCATTGCTTTGTTGGAGGGACATGGAGGGGGGCAGATATGTTCAGTCTGAATTGTAGAGCCGGATCTTTTCGATCTTTCCTTTGCTTCGGGGTTTGCATAGGAAGGTGTATCAAACTCAAACAGAAACAGATCCCTTGTAGGCTGTGTATTGATTTAGAAAACCACAAATTAACATTACCTTTGTTTTATTGTATTTTTATTTAGTTAGTTAAGTGCTCTGCAATTACATTTTAATCTGGTTCTGTCCACACTGTGGAGTTTGGGAGAGGCTTAAGACAGGGAGTTTGACACCTTTGGCCTAGAACATAGGAAGGGAACAATCTTTAAGAAAGAAATGCAGTTCTGTGGCTAGAACCATGGAAAGAGACCAGAAGATATGAGCCTTTCCATTTGAGGCTTTGCAATTGATGGGCTCAGGGACTTTCAGCAACTTCTAGGGTCTTTGTTCCTTTATACTGTGGTGGTGTTAGGCTAGCTGTCCTCCTGTGGGATCAGGTATCACAATTTCTGGGAAGCACTTTGAACTTTCTAGGTTAAGACGTGGCTCTGGAACTCGAATGGGACATCATTTCTCTGTCAAGGACTACAATTTGAAACAAGACTGCTTTATGTTTTCAAAACACCCACATTCCTGGCCACTTTTTGAGTCTCCATTGGACTCAGAAATCCAGCACTGACTTTATCTAAGTTCAGTGGGCCACCTTCTAGTTCTGTGTTCAACCAAAGCTTGGCTGTGGCCGTTGTTGGGGGGTTCTGTTCCTATTGGCAGCAGCCCCAAGGGCTCTGTGTAATATAGAGATAGTTTTTATAGATTCATAGAATTTTAGATCTAGAAAGAAGCTTTGTGATTGTCTACCTCAATTTTCTCATTTTACAGATTGGGAAACGGAGGTCAGGGCAGGAAGTTATTCCAGCTATCACTCCCTTTACGATAGCTAAGCTAGACTGCTAGAAGTGAACCTGATGAAATTAGGGAAATTCAGGGCTGGCTTTCTGAGTCCTTTTGACATAGTATCATTTCTGTGAACTAACGCTCCTTAGACAGGGCATCTTGGTTTGGAGCAGAAGAAGAGCTGTAACCCAGGTCTTCTGACTCCCAGACCAGTGCTTTTTCCATTACACAGCAAGCTGCTATTTAAGCATCATCATCTTGTGATATCTTGCCCATCCAGTTCCCACCACTTTTGTAGACATGGGGTTGTTGTAGGGAGCTCGCTGGAACCATGCCGGTCTCTGAATTGCTTCATGGCAACTTAAAATGGTGAAAGTAAAGTGTACTTTCTAAGGTCCTTGAGTGAATGAATAAATGGTGCTTTTAGTATGTGCTGGGCAATGTGTTAAAAGCTGGGGCTGCAAATAAAAAAATCATTATAGTTAAATATCTAACCTTAAATATCTGACAATCTATTAGGCAGAAACAGGACCTAGGGGGAGGGTTGGCCAGGGAGAGGTGCTTTAGAAATGGGAAGTCATAGGGATAGTGAGTGGAGCCAAAGGGCTGGTAACTTATCCTTTTTAGGAATGGTAGTGTTGATTTGTTTACTGTTGTCAGAGCTAGAAATGGAAACAAAGAGAAGGAGTGAGTATGTATAGGAAGGTAAAGTAAACAACTGCAGTATGGAATGAAGATGCTATGTGATGACTGCTTCTGGTCTAGCTTTGGAGAAATCTCACCAGTCAGGAGCCCAGCGCCCTAAGGCAGGACCTGCAGTCCCCGGTAGAAGGCTGAGGCTGGAGTGGCATGGTGGGCATGGGGAAAGATGCCCTTCCCTTAGCCCAAGGACAGCAGCCATTGGGAACCAAGTTCCCACCACAGGAAGACTAAACCTGGGCTTTATTAATCTTGTTTTCAGCCCAAGGGACTCAAGGAGCAGAGGACCAGCTTTTGAAGTCAACACATAGTGGAAAAAATACTGAACTTGGAGTCAGGAAGACCTGGGCTTGGATCCAACCTCTAATTCTTTATTAGCACTGTGACCATGGGCAAACCTCTGAACCTCAGTTTCCTTCTCTATTAGATGGTGATGATAATGCTTGTAGCATCTGCCACACAGGGTTGTTGTGAGCTTCTGTTAAATAATATATTGAAAGCCCTTTGCAAACCTGAAAACACTATGTGAATGTCAGCTATGACTGGCGAAAGTCCACTGTATGTCACTCCAAGTTGGTCATCACAAACCAAGAATAAAGTCTGTATTTTGGGTGTCAGTAGTTAGCTACTGGTGTATTTTGGTGCAAAGAGATGGCACCAGGCCAACTCTGATGGAAAATTATATTTCAAAGTAAGAAAAATTACAAGGAAAAAGAAGAAGAAAGAAAGGGAGGAGGAAAGGAGTGTGTAACTTAATAAGACAGAGGATTGTACTTGGAGTCAGGAGAACTTGATGCTAATTCCTTTTCTACTTTTGAGTGATTGTATGTGTTTTAAGTGGCACTGAGAAGCCTCCTCTTTCTCCAAATCTCTTCCCTAAGCTCATGGCTAATGCCTGAAATTCCATCATTAGAGATTCATTCTTTTGGGTAATTGGAGATTTGACCATCCTCATTGCTAAAAGCATCATGGGAGTGACATCACAGATGTGATAATGAAACTACTGTCAGTAAACTTTGAAACATCATGAAACATTTGAGAGGGAGGTGTCAGAAGACTGTAGAGGAGAAAATAATGTTTGAATTTTCAAAAGAAGGGGGAGTGAAAGGTGGTTTCTGGGAGCTACAGGTGATTGAACTTTACATCTACCTGGCAAAATTCTAAAATGAATTACTAAAATGGGTGCTTTGTGAACACTTAAAAAAAGAAAGAGGTGATCACTCAATGCCGACGTGGATTTACTAAAAAGAGAGTAGTAGATTTGGAGTTCTAGGTTTAAATCCTGCCTCTGATATTTATTAGCTGTGTGTGATCTTGGGCAAATCACTTAATCTCTTTGGGACTTAGCAGCATATCTGTAAAATGATGCGGCGCTAAGTCCCTTTTGGCTTGAAATCTATAATCTTATGTCCTAACTTTCTTTTCTATTTGACAGAAATTCTGAGATGGCAGATCATCAGAATTTTGTAGAGATTTGTATCTCAATTTTGTTACAGCCCATGACAGATTCTCTTGGAATATGTTCATGGAGAAATGTGAGCCTAAATGACTATAAAGTACATTTTTTTCCTTGTTGGAATCTGTGCTCAATTTTTGAACTGGACAGATATATATCAACCTGAAGGAAAGTTTCTAGTGGTTCACCACCACTTTTATCCTTGGTATTGCATGATTCAAAAATTTTATCAGGAAATTGAACAAAAACCTAGATGATACGTTTATCAGATTTGTGGCCAATACAAAGCTGAAAGGGCAGTTAATATACTGGGTAACAGAATTGAGATTTAAGATGATCTCATCATTCTGTAAGGATAGTTTGAAACCAAACAGATAAATTTCATTTCAATTGAATTCAAACCCTATTTCAGTTAACATTTACTAGTACCTATTATTGTTCAAGGCACTCTCCTAGCCACCAAGGTTATAAAGATGAAAAACACTGTCTCTTTCTTCACAGAGTTTACAATCAAGCAGCAGGGTAAGGATTAGAATCTTGGAACTGGAAGGGTCTTTAAAGGTCATCCAGGCTAACCTCCTACCCAATGCAGGAATGCTTCCTACAACACCCATGGCCTATAATCATCCAGCCTAATCCTTTCCTTGACAGAGTTCACTAAAACCCTAACAGAGCAGATTTGGAAGGGACTTCCGAAGTCTGCTGGTTCAGTTGATTGCTGAGTAGGAAGTTCCTCAACCACATTCCTGACAAGTGGTCTCCTTGTCTTCCTTTGAAATGTCTAGTGATGGAGAACTCATTGCTTCCCAAGGGGAGGCCATCCCATTTTAGGATAGCTCTCATTGTTTGGAATTTTTCCTTCTCTCCAAGAAAATCCCAGCAGTAAGCAAGCTCCCTGCTTCCACTCATCGTTCCTAGCCCTGCCTTCTAGGGCTGTGGACTTAAGAAAAGATAACAGCTACTGGGTCTCCCCTACGTCTTCCCTTTTCCAAGTTAACCACTTCCAGTTCTTTCAAATGATGCTCACGTAGAATGATTTTAAATGCCCTCATCATCCTGGCCACCTTCTTCAGGCTTTGTTCCTTCACGTGAATCTCCCTTTTAAAATGTGGTGTCCAGAGCTAGGTAGAGTACTCCAGATGGCATCTAACCCAGACAGAGAAATCAGTCATTCAATCTCTACCAACTGCCAACCAACTGCCACTCAAAGGCAAGCATGCCAACCTAGCTGGATCAGTGGAGTACTCTCAAGGAGAGACAGGAGGCAGTAGTATGTGCCAGGGAAAGTGAACCACCACCTTGACCACCATTCCCCCTCAGACCACGATAGAGACATTCCACAGCCCTGAACCCCAAACCCAAAAGCTTTTGGATAGCAACACTTTCAGCCTAGTACCCACAGCCTGATCATACTGAGAAGTAATCCCTGTGGAGATGCAGCCTGGCAACACATCTGTTCTCATCTATTGAAGATTTAGAAAAGAAAGTTCGTGTGACAAAAGTCCTTAGCGTTGTCAAATGATTAGGCATCCGAAACAGATATGGTTTTTATCAATGGAAATGCATAAAAAAGAGGCCTTATCAGATGCTTTGCCTTTGCACCCCAAAGGATATGGGACCTTTCCAACTGACTTGCAGCTCAAATCTTCCATATGTGATGTTTCCTCAGTAGGAATGGGAGCTCCTCACTCCACACAGTGTTTTACACAAAGCACCAAATAAATGCTTTATTCATTCATTCACTGTACAAAGAATTGGGGATACAAGACAGGCACGGTCCCTGCCTTCGAGGAGCTAACATTCTAATGGGGGGAGACATGAATCTAGACACATACAAGATAGATAGAGTAAATGGAACCTCTCTGAGAGAAGAATGCCTAAGTCAACAAAAGTCTCCTTCAGAGGCCTCCTATGACCCTAACGTAACCCAACTCTCATGCGGATCCAGGTCCAGGATGAAGTCTGGGTCCAGTTCATGATGCAGGCTAGCCCTCTCTTGGACTGGAATGGGGAGAGAAAAGTGATGACAAAAATCCAGTGCAGATGGCCACTTGGCCACATGGAGCTGAGTGAACCCAGTGATTAACTGAAAAGGGCTAGAGGCAGAAGTCAGTGTCAAGGACAGAAAAAAGGACAACATCAGAAATTCACAGGAAGGTCTGAAAGGGAGCTGGCAAGAGCCACGCTCTCGGCTTTCTGGCTTTAGGATTGAATAGAAGTCATTTATATCACTGAACTGCTATTGGAGTACATACAGATTTTTATCCTTAGTTGGCTAGGCCTCATCCTTCCAGATCATCCAAACCCCCATCAATTAGGGATTTCCTTTTGCCTTTATTTCTTACCCTCGCCTTCATGCAACCTTTGAAGATTGTGACTTCACCTACATTGCCACCAGGGAGTGCTTTCTCTAAGCTACACTCTGTTTCATCAGTTTCCTCATAATTTGGGGTAATGGAGCCCTTCTGACCATTCCAATTGCTGGTGATCCAATATAACATTTCACTAGGTGTTTTGCTGGCACGTCACACTATTGACTCATATTAAACCACGGAAAACCTCATGTTTTTTCGTATGTACCTCACCATTTCTCTGCCATGCTTTATGTAGCTGATTTTTAAAAACCTAAGGTAAGCATTTACACTTATTCTTGTTGAGTTTAATCTTCTTAGATTTGGCCAATTGCTGTAGTTTGTGCAGACGTTTTTAGATTCAGATTCTATAGTCCGGTATGGTAATCATCTCTTGCAGCTTCATTTTATCTGCAAATTTTATACATATACAGTATCCATGTTTTCATTTGAGTCATAAATAAAATTGTTGAGCAGAAAAGGGCCAAGGACAGAAACTTATGGCTCTCTACCATAAACCTCTGCATTGAAATTAATTCATTAATCACCTTTTTTTTGGATCTAGTTGTCGGATTTCTTCCTGATTCACTAACTATACTACCATCCAGCCCACACTTTTCCATCTTGTCCACAAGAACAGAATAAGATATTGTAAGTACCCCACCAAAATTTGGATATATTATGTCACCAACATTCTCTCAATTTACCAAGCTAGTAAACCTATCAAAGAAATGAGGTTAGTCTGACAAGATTTCTTTTTTTTACTATTAATTTTATTAGTTCTAAAGTCCCATTTAAGAACTAGTTCTGCTGACCATCTGAGTCATTAAAACAGAGCAAATTCTTAAAAGCCTAAGTGCCTTTAAAAATTTGTGGTCAACATGACTAATATGGAAATATGTTTTGCGTGATTGCACATGTATAACCTGTATCAAATTGCTTACTGCCTCAGGGAGGGGAGAGGGGAGGAAAGGAGGGAGAGAATTTGGAACTTGAAATTTAAAAAAAAAAAAGAATGTTAAAAATTATTTTTGCATATAATTGGGAAAAATAAAATGTTTTTCAAAGGAAAAATTGTGGTTATCTTTTCTTTTTAATATCATTGTTATTTTCCAATATATAACTTCCCCAATCAGGAGGGATTGCTTCTGGCTGTGGAAATCAGAGAAAACTTAATAGAGAAGGTGATCTCTGAGTAAAAGTTTGACAAAAAGGAAATCAACAGACTAAATAAGTGTCAAGTATTAGATTCAGAAAATCAGGGACTTCTGTTCAGGCTGGAGGATACCTGCCAAGGGAGGCATTCAAGCGAAAATATCCTGGCCATTTTAGTTGGCCAACAATTCAATACAATCAAACTGAGAGACATGAGGCCATTAGGCTCAATGTGGACTGTGGCAAAGTGCAGGTGATTCAGACACAGTGAATAAGCAGCCCTCTGTTCTGTTAATTATATCTCTTCCATTTAAGCCAACCTAACCCAATCTAACCCAATCTATTTCAACAAACTTTTTCAAGTGCTCAGTCTATGCAAGGCCCCATGCTAGGTGCTGGGAATGCAATGACAAAAGCAAAAGTCAAGAAGCTTATTTTCTACTACAGGAAACAAGATATAGAGAAATAAGAAAATGCAAAATGTATGCAAAGTAAATAAAAGTAACTTGGGACTAGGAGGAGGAATCAAAAAGTGGCACTTAAGCTGAGCCACAGAGAAAGTTAGGGATTTCAAGAGGCATAAGGAAGGGAGGAGAGTATTCTAGCACAGTGTCTGCGTAAAGACATGGGGGTGGGGAGAGTGTGGAGCATGTTTGTGGAATGTCCTCTATGAGGAACAATAGGCCGGTTTGACTGGAGTGTATTAATGTATGATCATTTTGGAAAGATAAATTGGAGCTAGACAGTGAAGCACTTTAAATGGTTGAGAGAAATGTTATTGAAGTAGCATTACCCTGGCTGCTGATTGGATATGGAATGAGGGACAGTAGAGGTTTTGATGATAAGGTAGTGGACTGGGAGGAATGGAAGCATGGTGGTGTCCTCAACAGAAATAGAGAATTGAAAAAGCAGGGTGAATTTAGGGAGAAAGAGAATGAGTTCTATCTTGGATTGGTTGAGTTGGGACCATTAGTCATTTCAATTAAATTATTAAAACAAATCTCTACTCCTAATTGGTCTCCCTGCCTCCAGTCTCTTACCACTCCAGTTCATCCTAAACACTTCTCTCAAAGTAATTTTCCTTAAACACAGATCTGACCATATGACTCCCTTCTCTGTTTAATTAATTCCAGTGGCTTCATTTGCCTCTGGGATAAAATATAAACTATTCTGTTGAGCTTTTAAAGGCCTTCATGACTTGGCCCCATCCTAACTTTCCAGTCTTATTGGACATTACCCCTCCTCTTTCTGTTCCTGACTACGCATACCACCCTGTATCTCCCATCTCTGTTCCTTTGCACCGTCCATCCATCAAGCCTGGGATGTGCTCTCTTCTCACCTCCACATCAAAGAGTCCCTCTCTTCCTTTAATCAATAGCTCAAGCACCATCTTGGACATGATCTCCCCAAATGCTAGTGCCCTTCAAAACTATTCTGATTTAACTACTTTGTGTATATTTATATTTATTCACATACTTTTGAGGCTGTATTTATGTATATACTTATTAGAATATAAATTACTTGCAGGTAGGGAGTATTTCATTCTTTGTCCTTGAATCCCCAGAACCTAGGACAGTGCCTGGCACATAGTAGGTGCTTAGTAAAAGCCTGAGGTATGGCTGGATTGATTGATTACTAGTGGTTCATTAGTGAAATGCATACTTCCACCTTTGCTTCTCAGAATCCTCAGCCTCCTTCAGTGCTTAGGTATCCCCTCCTTTGGGAGTACAATGTTTTTTGTTCCATGGACCCTTTTCAACAACATCAACAACAAAAATGTGTTGTAAACCTCTGGAGTAATTTAATATACTTCTCATAATATTATTTACAATTATATTTGCTGCTTAAGGAGCTATTAAAGAATTTTTGACGTGAACCATTGGATCTCCATAGTGAATCACTAAATGGGCACCACTGCCCTAGCAGATTGTAGGGATTGTTTCATGTGTGTGTGTGTGTGTGTGTGTGTGTGTGTGTGTGTGTGTGTGTGTATCCTACAACTAACCCAACAGCTTGCACATTTTATTTTCTTTTGTTCTGACCTGTGATGATTCCATTGGTCCAGGGAACTCTTGGGGGAGGAAGCTGTTTAGCAATTTGTGGTTTTAGAGTTCCATGGGGCACTGAAAGATTAAATGACTTGCCCAGGACTTGTCCATGTGGTATGTGTCAGGATGGGACTTAAATCCCGATTTTTCTGACTCCTAGATAGGCTTTCCATCTCTTCTAGAGGAAAGCCTCTAGCCCTGAGCAGAGTAGACATACAATACTTGTTTGTTGAGTTTAATTGAATTGAACTAATTACCTTAAGATTTAAAGTGATTAGCTTTCAGATGATATTAGATTAAACCTAAAATGTTACCATTCTAACCAATATTCACATTTTCCACAGGGAGTTTTGAAAATCTGAGAGGAATGAATCTCTAATGGTAGAATTTCATGCTTTGGCAAACTAGTGAGAAATACTTTCTGATCAAGAAACCTACCTAACCCTCTTCAAATCAGCTATATGGGCAACCACCTACCTAGTTTGCATAAAGTTAAGGCAGAAAGTGGCTATACACCAGGCCTCTCCACACTTTTGGGCTCTAATTTGCTCTTTTACCTGTTCTGAAAATTCGTTATCATGGGAAGATACTTCTGTTACCTTCCCAAACCTCCCACTGATTCTCATTCCTCCAGATCCTTGACTGTGGGTCCAAATAGAAAATGTGTCTTTTGATTACCAAGCATCTTTGGATTTGCATTTTTGAAGACAGCATCCTTGCTAACAATACCAAGACGACCAATGAAATGTCTGTCGCACAAGCAGGAGGCAGAAGCAATGGTAACTGATCAGTTTTGAACCTTATTTGTGAAGCCCCCTAGTGGCGAGATGGTGCCCACACCATTGGGGTACAGATGAACCGGTTACAATAAGGTACAGATAACAATCATAAATATGTTTTGCTATTCCCTTGGGGTTTTCAGGTTTGACTACTCTTACGAACTGTCCCCACCCTGGTTCCAGCCATTACCACCACCTTTCCCCTTGTTTTCTTTTCTAGTTTTTCAGACGAGTCGCAGGACACAAAGCCTTACAATATTATTTGTTGGCAGAAGGCCTCCGGTCAACATTGCTGCCAATTTCAGGATAAATCCATCCTCCACCCCACCCCCCTTTACCATTTAAAAACCTTCACCAACTCATTTAGAACCCGACGCGTGCCAAACTGCCCAATTACCTCTTGCCTATCATTAAAACGTAAGCGCTAAACGCTAGGTTTGACAATGCATCACACAACTGTCCAAACACAAACGAAAGTGAATTTAAGACTCCCAGAGAGGATTGGAGCACAGGACTGAAATCATTCCGCTTGGCCCAGATTCAAAATGTCATTTAAAATCCTGCTCAAAAAAGCAGCCTGTTTGTGAAAAGCGCTGGATAGACAAACCTGAATGTTGAAGTCCTGCGTTTACCAGAAGCCAGAAGAGCCTCCCTTTGAAGGGAGAGCAGAGGAGTCTTATTTCTAGAAATCTTTGGGCAAGGGAAATACCTCCTGCCGAACCTGTAACTCAACAATATTGCCTTGACCACCCACTTCCACTTCTGAAGACCCATTCAAGTCCAGCCCAATTCAGTGAGGAGAGGGGAGACGGGAAGATGGGGATTAGTGAGGATCTGGTAGCGCGGTAGGCAGAGGAAAGGATATCAAATTGGGACTCAGAAGATCTGAGTTTGAGCGTTGGCTCTATCACTTACTAGATGTGAGACAAGGGCAAGTCGCCTGAGATCCTCAAGCTTCATTTCTCTCATCTGTGAAATGGGAATGATGATAATATTCACACTATTTACCTCACAAGGTGTGCTGTGAGAATCTAGTGAGATAATATAGTAATATATAAAAGATTACATAAATATAAGGTATTATCAATGATGATCTAATCATCTCCTCCTCTCCTCTCTTCTTCTTCTTCTTCTCCTTCTTTTACCTCCTTCCAGTCCTCTTCTGCTTCTCACTCCCTTCCTCCCTTTTTCTCCTCTTTCTCCTCCTGCTCCTCTTTCTCTTCCTTCTCCTTCAAAGACTTTTCGTAACTCTTTCTCATCTCACCATATTCCAAGATAGATATGGTATATGGGGAAACTAGACACAGAAAGGCCGTTTTACAGATGAGAAAACTGAGACACGTGAAGTTTAAGTAATTTGCCAAAGGTCACACGACTGGTAACAGAACTGGGCTAGAACAAGCCTCTTCACTCGTGGAAGGGCAGAGCTCTTTCCATTGGGTCATGCATTTCTCCCAACCCTCTGTGATCTCTGGGGAGCTGGCTCAAACCCAGAGCTGGTCCAGGGGGCCATTCCAGGGTCCCTGAGAGCACCTTCCTCACCTAGAGTTCCAGTTCTGTGCTGACTCCAGAGACCTGTTCTATAGACAAATTGAACTGCTGGATCTTTTCCAGAAAACCTCTTCCTCTTCCTTGAGTTTGAATCAGGAAAGACCTGGGAACAGAACACTATCTTGAGGTCTTCTACTTGCATCTTATCCAGGAACCAGGCAAGATGTGCTGGGGGACAGGATGGGGTTTGGTGGGGAGAGAAAAATCTGAAATTATTTCCAGAGAATTTGGCCTGTGGCATGGAGAGGGGCGTTCTTTTTGGGGGGGGGGGGTTTCTACTTAGGCTGTATTTTCTGTTAGATTTCTTGTCACTCAGTTAATCAATGCACATTTCAATAGAAGTTGTTGGTTTTTATTGTTGTTTTGTATTTTGTTTTGTTTTTAATCTAGATCTTTGTCTTCTAGAAGAAAAGAAAATCCACAGGAGGGGGAGTTGTGGAATTTTGAGACTATTAGCTTCATTCTTTGTGTGGAAAAAACATAGCATGTCTTCCAGTGACTTAAAACCAGTCAGATATTTATTCTTCTAAGTTCAGGCCATCAATCACAATTTATGTAAGTATCTAGGCAGACAGTAGGTGCTTAATAAATACTTGATCCATTAAAGTCTTTGTCATTTGAGATCCCATAATTCAAGAAAGATTTTTCAAGTTGATTTTTTTTGCACTTCCTTTTTTAGGGTGAAATTTTATTTTATTTTTAGATATTAACTAATTAATTTATGTTTAGTTTTCAAAATTCAGGAAGACACTTTTTTGTTTGCCTAGATTCTCTTCTTGCAGGATATTGGGGTAAGACTGGGGGAGAGGGGGATAGCTCTTTCAAGATCATCTTTAAGGAGATTTTTTTTTTGCACAGACATGTAGATATATCTATCTTCTTCCTATATAACTGCATTTGTCCATTAGATTCTCTTATTCCCAGTCACTGTCAGAGTTTATTAGCATCCTCTACACGACCTTGGAAATTCAAAGACAAAATGAAACTGTCCTTGTCCTCAGGAACCTTGCATTCTGGGGAGTGGGGAGGGGACAGGGAGGGTGTGGATGATGAGCAGTATCAAGTAAGTAGCTATTGAGATGGAATCGAATGTGCAAGTCTTAATCTTCCTGACAGCCCCAGGACTCCATGTTAGTTTCTGCCATTTCACCAGTACAGGTTGATCATAGTCATAAAGCAAAACCCTTGCAGCGCACAGAGCGAAGTTTAGGTTTTTCCCTAACTTTTCAACCCATATTTTATAGTCATTAGAGTTGAACTAAATCATATGACCAGTATCATTACCATCTTTTTTCAGTCCTGTGATTTCACTGTTGTAGGGAACTCCTGGTGAAAAAACAAAACAAAACAAAAAATAAAACCCCTCTGCCAATGTGGACTTTCAACTGCTCTTTAATTTGTAGTTTTAGAGAATTTCCTGGGCATCAAGAGGTTAGGTGACTAGCCCAGGGTCATATAATCCATAGGTATAGGAGGCAGGATTTGAATCCTGGTCTTCCTGACTAGAAACTATTCCTCTATCTACTAAGCAACCTTGTTCCTCATCATCATTAGCAGGGTACCCAAAGGCTGTATAACTTCGAAGAACCCTAGTTTAATGGATTGGAGCAATATAGTGGCTTGGTTATTATCACCACTGAACACATCTTACTTTCATCCTCTCAAGCTATAAGTTTTTGGTTATTTTATTGCTGGCTGTATTTTTCATTTCTCTCTCTGGGGAAATATCAGCACTATTCAGATCATTCAGCAGTATCTCTCATCATTCCTTTGATGGCATTTGATGTAGTCCATAGAAAATGAAACAGAAAGTTGTATACATCTCTCTCGGCTCTACGGCATTTGTCTTCATCTCTCGCCAAAGTACATTCAATTAAATTCAAAGCATTTACTAAGTGACAAGTATATGCCCTGCACTGTGCTAGGTGTTGTGGCTACAAAGATAACAAGGAATCATTACCTACCCTTCAGGAATTGATGTTTTCCTGGGGAAACAGTACGTACATAAGTAAGATATGAAGTATGCACAAAATAAATACATAATAATTTGGGGACACCCCAACGTACCAACAGCAGTGAGGATTGCGCAAAGGGGTGTAAGAGGTAGCATTTAAGTTGAGTCTTGAAGGGAACTAGGATGTAAGTTCTTCTTCATTGTATAGTATACCCTCCACACTTTCTGTCAGCCCTGGGAACCCACCAAATTAAAGAGTGTATGGAAGACTAAAAAAGAGGTACTTAGCAAGGAGAAACAAGGAACTCTATCCATAGTTGGCTATTTGCAGGTAAGGTCACCATCATATTCGAAGAGTCAGGTGCAGCATATTGCATAATGCCTATGTGTGAATGGTGTCATTGAACACAGTTATCATTCAGGTGAACATAGGAGATCAGTGGGCCCTGGATCTGGAGTAGGATGCCATTTATTAGGTTTATCTGCCTGTAAAAGGTTAGCAGCAACCCCAAGAGGAACTAACCCTAACAAGGCTAAGGCAGCTGCCTCCTTTGCCTATCCTTAGTTCTACCTTGCCACCAAAGTGTTATTTTCTATTGTAATTACCCACTATCCAAAGCTTTGTGGCTGAAGAGGACAATTTCCCCCTGAACTGTTGCTATTTTGGGCCATAGTAACCATTTCTAAGAGTCAGTGCCATTAAGAATGATGCCGGACCTATTTGGAGCTGTTCGTAGATCTTCACTGTTCAGTATGGGTATCACAATATCTTTCATCTCAGGTTCCCCAGTAATTCTTGCTTCAGATAAAAGCAGACACACTGGCAAACTTTAATAGCTGTCAGGGCTAATTATGAACAGTCGCTGCCCTTTAGACAGCAGAGGACTACTGGTCTGCCCCATCACTCTGAATGGCATTCTACACAACCAAATGTTAGACAAAGCAATGGAAAAAAAAAAGATGCAAATAATGGCTGGAGGTAATGATATCTACACATAATACAATCTCCCCAAAGCAGACATGTAGGCATTGGGCAGATACCACTGCACTGACGGCCGCATTTTATTCATATCCTTCTGAATATGTCATAGCCCATAGTTGGGTTGTCGGGCTGTGACTGGAATATACAAGCGTGGTGCTTGTGACATTACCCATTAACTCACTCCGAGGAAAGGATTTAAAATTCACTGTGATGCTGGAGTGTGGTATATATTAGTCACAGAGGAGAGCTGGAGTTTGGAGTTTGGGCTATGCAAAGCTGAGTGCCACATCACCCCTTCACTACCCCTTCTCCCCTTCCCCCCACCCCTACCATCGTTCAGCTTTCTAGGTGAATACGTTTATACACAATTAATGAGAAGCTATGCAGCAAGAGCATGGAGAATTTTCAGAGAGGTCCTTTTAAAGGAACAATTATCTCACCAAATACATTTTATTTGCAACAGTATAACAAAAGACAATGTGGTGCAGAGGAAAGAACACTGGATTTGAAGTCCGAAGTCAAGTTCTGACATCTACTTGCTCAACAAACAACAGTCTGTGTGATCTTGAGCAAGTCACTTTAGCTTTGTGGGCCTCAGTTTCCTCATCTGTAAAATAACGAGATTTGACTAGATAATCTCTCAGGTTCTTTCCAGTTTTAAATCTGTGATCTGGTCAATTGTGGGTTTAAAGGAAAAAATTTCAGAGGAAAAGGGCCAGCATGCTCTACATTAAATTATTCTTAGAGAACCTCGGCTTTTTCTCTAGGGAAAGAGACAACGGAGGTCAGATGGGAAAGCATGGGAAAAATGAAGCCAGTCTCAGCTTCACAATGTAAGTAGCAATTTACAATATAAGTAGCAATAGAATGCATTGCTGCAGAAGGCAGGAAGATTCGGGGGTTTCTTCCCAAGAAACTGGCTAGGAGAGGGCTTTGATAAAACCCCAACTTTCACCTCATTCTTCCAGATAGGATAGTGTAGTAAGGGTAAGGAACTTGGATTCCATCTCTGGAAATGAATACTTGGATCTTGGCCATGTCTCTTTTCCCAACTCAACCCCCTTCACGCCTTTCGTTACTTTTGCTGTGTTTGGAGGGGAAAAAAAAAAAAAAAGGCTGACTCCTACTAGTGAACAGTGAGTGAATTTGTTACTCTGTTAAGAGCCCTTCGTTCTACTCAACAGGGCAGTGCAATGAGTCCTGAAGACTTGAGTTCAAATCCTGATTTTTCCACTTATTATGTTATTACTGGAATACCAGAAGGTCCCTGGACATATTCCTTCACCAATGCAGATAACCATCCACAAGAGTAGACAGCAAATCCTAGTGAGCAGTAGTAAATCTTAAAGAGGTCAGACACATAGAGATTCATAGGATAATAGATTTAGAATTGGAAGTAACTTCTGAGATCATCTAGTCCAGCCCCCTCATTTTACAGATGAAGAAACTGAGACCCAGGAAGATTAAGCGATTGACTTAATGTAACCTAACAAGTATGCATCAGAAGGAGGATTTGAACGTGCTCCTCCTGACTTCAAACACAGAATTTTGTCCATTACGCCATGGTAAATCTATAATAGCATTAACAATGTCTCGCATGAATGCAGTGCTGTCCTCATACCAACCCAGTTACCTTTGCAAAGTGGCTAAATCTTTCCATGCCTCAGTTTCTAATCTTTGTAGTAAGGCTAACCATACCTGCACCTTCTACTTCATAGGATTGTTGTGAAGATTATATAATTTAGAAATATTAAATTTAGAGATTATAAATATTTTTAAATTTTATTTTTAAATTTATTTTAGAAATTTTATTTTAAGAAACTTATTTTAGAAAATTTATTTTAAGAAATATTTTAGGGGCAGCTAGTTGAAGCAGTGGATAGAGCTCTGGCCTTGGAGTCAAGAGGACCTGAGTTCAAATCTGGCCTCAGACACATAACACTTAGTAGCTGTGTGACCCTGGACAAGTCACTTAACCCCATTGTCTCAACAGGAAAAAAAAAAGAAATATTTTAAAATTTAGAAAGAGTTTAGAAGATACATTAGAAATCATCTGGTCCCATAGTTCCCAATCTGTGTGTGTTGTGGGTACCTAAGGGACCTCAGAGTTATGACAAGAAGTTATCTAATTCAGAAGTTCTTAACAAAATGGAGGGAGGCCATAGAATCTTAACTCTGGACAGATTCCAGAGGTTCCAAGAAATCAAGTCAAGCGTGAAGTCCACAAGCATATATTCAATGCCTTTATGTTCTAGGCACTACGCTAAGTGCTGGAGATACGAAGAAAGAAAAAAAATTTAAAATGGTCTACTCTAAAAAAGCTTGAAGTTTAATATGAACCTGGATAGGCAAAATACATTTCTATTTCAATACATTTGATTTCTTGTGTAATTCAGTGTATTTTATTTTCTACTTTTAAAAACATTATTCTGAAAAGAGGTCTATAGATTTCACCAGATTGACAAAAAGGGTCCATGATGTACAAAAAGTTAAGAAACTCTGATGGATTCTTATTGTTCTGTTGTTCAGTCACTTTTCAGTTGTGTCTGACTCTTCATGAACCTATTTGGGGTCTTCTTGGTAGAGCTATTGGAGTGGTTTGCCATGTGCCACTTTACAGATGAAGAAACTTAGACAAATAGGGTTAAGTGACTTGCCCAGGGTCACACAGCTAGTAAGTATCTGAGGCTGAATTTGAACTCAGGAAGATAAGTCTTCATGACTCTAGGCCCAGCACTCTATCCACTGAGCCCCCTAGCTGCCCAATGGGTTCTTAATTCATCTTAATTTCTTAAATGGCCTCTTATAATATCTGAAGGATTAAATGGAATAACATGAAAAATGCTTTGTACTCCCTACTAGTGTATATGGGGTGTTAAGGGAGGACTAGCACCTCTAATGTGCAGGCTTGCTGAGCTCTTTCGGGGCTGCTCATCTACCTTTGGCGTGCATCTGATTCACCCAACTCTGACTCGTGGCTCTAAGAAGCTGTAGCATGTGCAGCGGTCACATCTCGGTTTGTCTTGGTAGATGGACTAAATCAGATTGAGGGTTGTTTGGCTGGTTCTTGTCCTTCGTTCTCAGAGAGAACCCAAATGACATCACTATGTGAGAGTCAAGTTACAGTGCGTCCAGCTGTGGCTGACCAGACCAATGCAAGTTTGGAATGCTTTACCACATGTTGGGCACAAATCGTGTGAACATTCGGAGTGGATTCTCTAAATTTGTGCATCTTGTGTTTTTTTTGAGTTACTTCAATTCTGCTTTGCTCATAGAGCACAGCACCTTCTCTGATGAGGTCAAGCCATGCTGTCTACCAAGACAAACCGGGACGTGACCGCCGCTCATGCTACAGCTTGTATCTTTGTGCCTTTGCTTTTTCCCATATCCAAACCTAAATCCCAGTACTTAAAACACTTGCCTCATAAGGGTTGTTGTGTGGCTCAATGAGATGGTTATAAAGTATTTTGTAAAATTTAAAGCACTAGATAAGGACGTGTGTGTATGTATATATATGTGTATGTATGTATGTATATATATGTGTGTATTCATATTTTCTATGCATATGCATATGCACATATGCATATATGTGTATTAGTATTTTCAAAAGTTTGTAGATGGCGTTGTGATAAAACAAAAATTTGAAAAATATTCATTAAGCACTTACTATGTGTAAGGCATCATGGTGAGTGCCTGTGATAACTCCTTATTACCATATCCTTTTTTTCTTTCAAAAATAAATACTGGGGCAGCTAAGTGGTGCAGCGGATAGAGCACCAGCCTTGGAATCAGGAGGACCTGAGTTCAAATTTGACCTCAGACACATAACACTTACTAGCTGTGTGACTCTGGGCAAGTCACTTAACCTCAATTGCCTTGCCAAAAAAAATAAATAAATACTAATAGCACAAGTACAAACATGGAAGGGGTCCCCAAGTTTTATGATTTTAAAAAGTGGCCTTCATGTTAGAAAAGATTAAGAACCATTTTTCTAGTCCAACTCTCCTATTTCATAGATAAGAAAATGGCCAGGGAGGTTAAATGGATGTCACAGAAACAGCAGACAGTAGAGGCCAGGATCTGAGCCCAGATCCTCTGACTCCAAATTCCACTTCTCAGAAATGGACTGGATCTTAACATGATCATAGACAGAGAACCAGAAGAGTCTCAGGGCCCATCTAGTCCAATTCACTCCTCTTCCAGATGAAGAAACTGAGATCCAGAGAATTTAAATTATTTGCCCAAGATCTACAGGTAGTATCAGAGTCAGAGTATCTATTCTTCTAATTCATTTCTCATTTTTCTTCCTATAAATGCAATTAGAAGACAAAAGCAGTTGCAACTAAATTATAAGTGTTTTCTTGGTTACCTTTTTCTGGTAACAATAATTTCTTTGGCATCATATCCTTTTCCAGATACCTTTATAATTGATTCCTCAATACCCTCAAAATTGTTTCACTGCCTCCACAGATCTTCTCTGGATGTATTTGGATTTGCCCATGTATTCTTCCCGTCTTTGGGTTTTTTTTTCCTTAGTGTCATTTCTATTTCTTTATTTTTCCTTCTATTTCCACACCAGGGACTGAGTTGTTAGAGTTCAAATGGAGTAGTGCCTCTGTTATTGGATAAAAGAATTTGTTTACAAAATCTTTACAAAAATTTTCCATTTTTCCATTTGTTTGTTGACCTATTTCTAGTTCCATCCTTCAATGCTTCTGTAATGATTTTTTTTTTGTTTGGTTGGATGTCTCAGGGAGTTTTCTACAGACTTGTTTTTCTTCTCGCTAGTGCTTGTCTATTAAAATTAATGATTTAATTTTGTTGTATTATTTGGTCTATTTTTATTATTTAGTTATTTTTTATTTTCATCATATTCTTTACTTCCTGACTTTCTTCTTCAAGAAGGTATGAGACTTCTGCATAGTCAAAGAACCTTTGACTTCTCCCATTTCTTATTCCTGAGCCATCTTCTCCAATGATTTCCCCATCCTTCCCCTATGTTCACCTTTACATTCATGTCACTAAGTATTAAAGCATATGTGCATTTATTTTGGAGGGTCTTACTGAGTCCTTCATAGCATTTCTTTACCTTCTCATCCACTGCAACAGATATTGGCATATAAATTACAATCATTTTAATGGACATCTTTTTGTAAATGCTTATCATGAGCCCTGTAACATATGACCAGAAGATATTTCCTGTTGTTGTTGGATACATGATAAAATCAACTTCACAAATTCCATTATTTACCTCTTCAAGGAGAACCTATGAGTCATTGTGCCATTTAGCTGCGACTTACTTTGTTTTCTGATTTCATTTGAGCAGGAATAATAATATTGGTATGAGTCAGTTCTTCTAACAGAATGTCTACTCACTCACTGGTTGCTGGACAAGGAGCTCACTTTGAAAGTACCAACCATTAAGCTCCTGTTTACAGATGGTTTGATGACTAGGCAATTCTTACCACCATCTGTGCCTCCTTTCCCACAACTCTTCCTCTGTGTTTGTAGAATCAGAAGGGTGCTGTACAGGGCTTAAGGTCATCTCGTATTTTCATTTCATGGGCAAAGAATTCGTCACCAAGGGACTAGTTTACTGGGTATGAGTTCCTCAGTGCTTAGCTAACTGACATAGTTTTTGTTTTTTGTTTTTTTTTTTTGCCAAGTCTGTGCTCAATATTGTAGAATCTACAAGAACTTGGGTTCTGTTGGCATAGCACAGGCAAGTTTGTCAACATATGATTATGCAGATTTTTGACCATGTCATTCCTGGGGTAGCTAGGAACCACCCAGTTATGTAGGAAAGAGACAAATACAAAGGGGGCAAAAAAAAAAAAAGATTTGCCACCAAAAAAAGGGGATAGTTGAGTTGAACATGTGGTTGAAAGTGAGCAGTTACCTCTGGAATGGAGATGAGGCCTAAGAAGTTAGTAACCTGTGGGTTCTACATCTGTTGTTCAAGAAGACTCAAGGATGTCAATGATATTGTTGTGGACGTCCCTGTTATTCCAATACTGGCTGCCCATTGTGCCCTGCTTCTGTAAAAAAAAAATCATTAATAAGGTAATTAGCCTTCCATTTAGATTATTTATACAAAGAAAATGTAATTGAAAACAAACTAAGAGCTTTTCATGATCAATTATTGGTCTTCTAAGTTTATTTTGTATTTAGAGACCTTCACTCAGGTGAAAGTCCTTGTTTGGGAGGCCACTGGGGATTTAAAACACGTAAGTGGTCTAAATTCTTTCAATACAAAAATACTCCTCTCCACAACTAATTATTAAATGGAAAATACATACCTTAAAAAATTAATTCTCAAAGACCTTGGCCAATGTTGGCAAAGGAGTCCAGCAAACTCCCTTTTGAGGAGAGACTAAGCAGGTGGTTCAACTCTCATAGAAAACTTGGGGAGGGAGGTTTTGAAAATTAATTAAGAGCTCATGAAAATCACTGTTGTTTTGAGTCACAATTTGATCTGCTGGCAAGTCACTAAATTCTGTAAACTGAGGAGAAAACAAATTGCTTAGGGATGAACCTATTAGACTCTTTACAGCTGAATCCAGCGGTGCTAAATGTCATCACTGTGTTTCACTTCATTTGAAAAAGAAGTACATAGATACCACTATTGGGCATATACACAAGGAGGCCAAGGTCAGAGGTAAAGGTCCTAAAGACATGAAAATATTTATAATGGAGCTCTTTGTTGTAGCTCCAAGTGGGAAACACAATGGGTAACCATCATTTGAGGAATGGCTAAACAAATAGTGGGACATGGATAGAAAGAACCATTATTAGGTCATAAGAAACAATGAACACCAAGAAATCAGAGAAACTTTGACAGGCTTGTATGAACTATTGCAAGATGAACGGAGCTGAGCCAAGAGAACAATTTGCACAATGACTCCAATAATATAAAAGAAAAAAATAGCTGAAAGACATTTGAACTATGATCCATGCAATAACTAATTCTGATTTCAGATAATTGAAGGTGAAATGTGTTTCCCTCCTCTTGGGAGAGTGATGGTGGACTATAGGTAGAGAATAAGGCCCTATGACTAATATCTTGGTCTGTTTTGTTTAACTATTGCTTCTTTGTTACTGGAAAGCATGTTAGTAGGGGGATAAGGGAGGGACGAGGTCATTGGGATTGTTTTAAATAGAATTTTAAAAATAAAATATTGCCCTTTTTTAATGGAAGAAAAAGAACAATTTCCTGGCCTTTTTTGTTGCATCTGGACTGTGATCTCCACAGTGTAGGGAAATACTGATAAGGAAACACTCAGTGAAGAGCAATAATTGCTCTGCAACTTATACTCTTAGAGAGTTGATCAAGGAGTCTAAGAAGCTAAGTGGCCGGCCTAGGCTCACACTGCCATTTTGTGTCAGAGTTGGGACTTGTGCCCAGGTCTTCCTGACTCTGAGAATGACTCCCGACCCACAAGGGGAGGCTGTTCTCACTTATTAAAGAGCAATAATGCAGATTATGCTACTCTCTATTTTAATATTCATAAACACTAATTGAAGTAAAGGGAGAGAAAAGTAACTTGAATTGATTTTAATTGGAATTCTGAATGTGAGATAGAGCATGGCCTTATGGACTTTTAGGTTCCAAAATTTTAATTAAAGGAAATAGTTAAATCATAAATGTTGGATACAAGTCATTGGTTACAGCTACCTAATACATTTTAGCAGTAACTTTATGGCTTTTTGTTGTTAGTTTAAACCTCCCCTGAGTGTAGAGATCCACATGGTACTCAGAGGCACAGTCATATTGACAGCATTCTCATGTGGCTGCCTGGAGGGTCTCCAAGCTTGACACGACCCAGAATTCTTCAACAACAAGAAAGCCACTAGACCCAGGACCTTGTGAACTTGAGGCAGCAGAGGTTTGAATATTTTTTGGCCATTAGCATTTAGACAGAATTTGTTTTTAATGATGGAAGGAGGGAGAACTTGAAGAAAAACAAAATCTTGCCAAGAATTCTTTCTGAAGAATGCCAGGAAGAGCAGGGAAGGCTGACCAGGTGACCTGGTGGCAATGAGGTTGAATGAACCTTTCTAAATCTTGACTCTCTGACAGCAAATTCTGAGATGAATTAGCAATAAATGGTGTACATTTGGGAGCTGGTGAAACCTGAAGAGTACTTTACTCTCGTTGGCTACTGTCTTCATTCAACAAGCATTTATTAACTGCCTACTACATGCCAGAGTCTGGGGTAGGTTGTGGAGGTGCAAAGACAATAACAAAATAGTCCCTGCCCTTATACATTTCCTCCAACAGTCTTCATTTTCATTGCTATATAGGCCAGAAGCAGCTAAAATAATAATTCGAGACCCTGGAATCATCTTGGATCGTTTCTTCTCCTTTATCTCCCCCACCCAACTAATTAACAGAGTTCAAATGATTTTATCTCCATAATAAAAGAGCACAGTCCACCCCTCTCCTCCCTTCCCTTGCTTTCCCACATAGCATAGACTATCCCTTATTAGGTGTTTTTGACTTCATCAGAGGGATGGTTTGTATTATTCAGGACTAAGTCTTTGAATCTTGATGCACCCAGCACCTAACATAGTGCCTGGTACATGCAGTATCATAATACATTCTGATTGATTGATTGATGGTGGGGAGGGGTAGCTGGGGTGCTCTACAAGGGTCAGAGCCTGAAGCCATCCCACAGTTCCCCATTTTTAGAGCTCCCTCAGTCTGATTCGCCCTCTGGGGCAGAGGCCAAAGGCCTATGGAGGTGCTTCATTGTCAGGGCTCACACAAGTATCACTCACTCCAGCCTCTGGTTTCCTTCTTCCCCCCTTTACCTTAAATGCTGCCAAAAAGAAATTCCAATCAAGAAATAGGAAAGAGAGGAGACAGACTCTTAAAAAAAAATAAAGAAAGAAATCCAGCAGAAAGAAGAAGGGAATGAGAACACAACATCTATGGAGATTTCCCAATTTAATTCGGATCAGGTCTCACTGGTGGTGACATTCCCATGCTGGGGGTGTTTCTCAATGTTGAAGACAGCTTTTATGAGCCCCCTGTGTTCTCTCATGTCTCCCCTTTTTCTTAATATCCCCGTTCTCAAAACATTTAGATTTTTTTAAAAAGGTGAAATAGATACTCTGGTGAAATGAGCTGTTTCTTCACTAGGCCTCTGCTCACAGGGGCAAGTGGAGTAAGTCAATCTCCTTAGCCTTTACTTGCACTTTGGGAACTGTACTAATAGTAATTAACTCTGTGTGCACAGGCTTGGTACTATCAGAGCTTCTGCAGTAAAGAAGGATTGTCTTCCTGCCGCTTACCCTTATCACAGATCACTGATTCAGCACCTCAAATCTGCAGTACACTATTCTAGCTGCTGTCCAAAGCTACTGAGGTTCTTCATTTATTCACACTGAATATTAGCTACTGGGCTACTGAAGGCTATGTAGGCTTCTTGAGAGAGGGTACTGTTTCATTCTTTGTATTCCCAACGCCTAGAAAAGGGCCATTGTTTCAGTCCTGTCTGACTTTTCGTTGGAGTTTACTTGGCAAAGATACTGGAGTGGTTTACCATTTCCTTCTGCAGCTCATTTTACAGATGAGGAAACTGAGGTCAACAGGGTTAAGTGATTAGCCCAGGGTCACACAGCTAGCTAGTAAGTGTCTGAGGCCGGATTTGAATTCAGGTGTTCCTGACTCCTAACTGCCCTGATACATCATGCGGGGTTAAAAAATACTTGCTGGTTGACCTGAAGCACACATGTTCAGTCCAGTTAAACAAACAAACACAGATTAAGGATCTACTGTGTGCAGAGCACAGTGCCAGGCATTAGCAATTACAAAATGAAACTTGGTTCCTGCCATCTTAGAGTTTACAATCTAGGTGGGTTATGACATAGATACAGAAATGATAATACAAAATAACACACAAGGTAAGATTAGGCAAGGAAGAATAGTATAGCGGAGAGACCACTGCCTTTGGAGTCAAGGGGTCTGGGTTCAAATTCTACCGGTGATACCTAGTCTTAATGTGTGATCTTGAGTGAGTCCCTTGACCTCCTGGGTCTGTTTTTTGATAAGCGAGAGCACTGGATTACATGATCTGAGGCTCCTTGTAATTCTGGGACTCTGAGCCCTTGACTCTGATGCTATGACCCTATCAGAGCATTATCTCAGTGATTAGAGGCAAGGGTAATGGTTCCCAAAGTGGGGACTGGCATTGTGAAGGGGCATAGTTTGATCTCAAAGGGTATACAATTAATCTATCAGAGGGTCTCTGTTCAGATGGATTACATCTCACCCTCCCTGCAATATCCAACTATGGGACTTGTCTCCAACACAAGACTACTTACCTTTCACCCATTATAGACCAGCGCTTCTGAGTGCATCCCTGCAAGCTACTGACCTTGCCTTTCTGAGTCATGTGTTGTTGCTGGGAGCCATTATAACTTAACCCTGACCCACAGCAACAACTATATAGATGCCATCGGGAAAATCCTCCCAAACAACACACCAGGAAAAATATTTATTGATAGGAGGAGTACATGATCAAAAAATAAAAATTGGAGGCTACTGGTACAGTGTATTGAAGTGTTGGGTTTGGGAGTCAGGAAGACTTGGGTTCAAATATGGTCTCTGATATTTAGTAGTTTATTATGGTAGGGATGTTTTTTAATTTCTGTATGTCTCAGGCAATTTCCTAGAGATAGGCTGGGATTGATGGAGGGAGTTCCCATGAGTTTCCTATGTAGGGGAAAACCACAGAGGTTCAAACAAAGTGCTATAGGAGGACCAAACAGGGAAAGGGTATTTCCTTAGGAAGTCTTCATGAGGTTCATGACTTTTGGGTTGGGCTGATTAGGAATTTGATAGATGAAGAGATAGAGAAGATATTCCAGACACTCGGGATAATATAAACAAAGACATGGAGATGGAAAAGTACAGGGATTCCTTGGAGACATAGAGAGTAATAATAAAAGATAAATCAGAAAAGGAGGATGATACCAGATTATGGAGGGCCTTGAATGACAGACAAATGAATGAATGAATGAACAAATGAATAAATAAATAAGTACTTACTATGAGCAGCTAGGTGGTATAGTGGATGAAGTGCAGGGTTTGCAGTAAAGAAGACTCATCTTCCTTACTTCAAATCTAGCCTCAGACACTTACTAGCTGTGTGACCCTGGGAAGTCACTTAACTCTGTTGGCCTTAGTTTCCTTATCTGCAAAATGAGCTGGAGAAGGAAATGGCAAACCACTCCAATATCTTTGCCAGGAAAACCCCAAATGGGGTCATGAAGAGTCAGACACACTGAAAAATGACTCAGCAAACAAATGGAGGTAGAGAAGTTATATAACCAGATCTAACCAGATCTGTGCAAAAGAAGGATTAAGCTGGCAGTGTTATAAAGGGCAAATTGGAGCAGAAGTGAAGAGATCTGTTGGGAGCCTATTGTAACAGTCCAGGAAGAAGCCAATAAGAGTTTGTGATCTATGTCTTCAGACACAGTGGGAATACAAAGGAAGATGAATATGTGTGAAAGATTGCAGAATCAATCTGAAAGACTTGGTGATGGATGGAGAGGCAACATGGAATAGTGGCAATGGGGAGCTACTGAAAGCTTATAAAAGGGGCAGTGACATGAGACAAGGGTCAAGAGGCAGATAGGTGGCATAGACAATAGAATGCTGAGCTGAGGCAAGATGCCCTGGATTCAACTCATGCCTCAGACACTTCCTGGCTGTATGACCCTGGGCATGCTACTTAACTTCTCTGGGCTTCATTTTCCCTATCTGTAAAACTGTTGTGAAGTTTAAATGAGATAATATTTATACAGCACTTTGCAAACCTTAACACCTTATATATGCTTTAAATTACTATATAAATTATATAAATATATGAATAAATTATATAAATGCATTAGCTCTTACTCTTTTCAAGAAGACCAGTTAGGAGGTTATTGTAATTGTCTAGGGAATAAGATCAGGAAGGACCTGGTCTGAGGAGGAGGCAACGGACATGAGAGGAGGGCACTCAGTGACTGGGCAGTTGGGAACACTACCTTCCTGATTAACTTTACTTCTGCCTTCTTTGGTTTTAGTCTAACTCAGATTCCCTTCACTCATGAAGTGAATACCAATATGAGAGAGACATCTTATTAAGCAATCCATGTGCTTCCAAAATTCTTCCCCACCCCAAGAGATGAAAAATCAGGGTCACCTGAACCAGAAGGCTTATTCCACATATCACTGCCATATTATGAACAAGTTGTGAATCAAGGAATTACAGAATCTGAGAGCAAAAAGAGGCCTCGGAGCTCATCTGGAGGAGCTCTGACAAAATAGACTTAACCTTTCTCAGCAATACAAGGATCTAAGACATCTCCAAAGGCCTCATGATGGAAAATGCCATCCACATCCAGAGAAAGTACCATGGAGTTTGAATGCAGATCGAAGCATACTATTTGCTATTTTTTTCTTCTGTTGTATTTTGTTTCCTCTTTCTGGTAGTTCCTCCTATTAGTTCTAATTCTTACTTACAACACTAATGTAAAAATATGTTTAATAGGAATGTATATGTATAGCCTATATACGATTGTGCGCCATCTTGGGGAAGGAGGTGGGAAGGGAGGGGGAGAAAAATTTAAAACTCAAAAGCTTATGGAATTGGTTGTTGATAATTCAAAATGAATTAAAATTTTAAAAAAATTTTAAAAAGAGCAAGAAAAAAGCAGCCACTCAGTCTCCACTCAAAGATCTCCAGTATTGTAGAACTTTACACCAACCCAACTCCTGGTTTTGTACAGCTCTAATTGTTAGGAAACTTCTCCTTGTGTTGGACTGGAATCTCCTTGTCTAAAGCTCCCACCCATTCCTCCTGGGAGGCACAGTGCGTAGAGCCCCAGAACCAGAGTCAGGAAGACCCAAGGTCAAGTCCTACTTCAGATGCTTACTAGCTGGGTGACTGGGGCAAAGTCATTTAACCTCTCTCAGCCTTGGTTTCCTCATCTTTAAAATGGAGATAATAAAGGCACATTCATTTGAGGTTTGTTATGAGAAAAAAGCAAGAATATTTGTAAAGTGCTTCCCAAATAGTAAAGCTCTCTATAAATGGTAGTTACTTCTTCTGTTCTTGTTCTTCTTGTTTTTGTTCTTCATGTTCTTCTTGTTGTTCCAGTTGTGGTTCTCCTCCTCCACCTCATCCTCCTCCTCCTCCTCCTTCTTCTCCTTCTTCTTCTTCTTCTTCATCTTCTTCTTCTTCTTCTTCTTCTTCTTCTTCTTCTTCTTCTTCTTCTTTCCTCAAGAGCCAAGTAGGACAAATCTGTTGCTCTTTACAATATAGTCTTCAAATCCTAGGACAACTATTATCACCCTGCCCATCTTTTCTTCTCTAAGCTGAACATCTACATTTCCTTTAACCATTTCTTGAATGACAGAGTCTTTAGTCCACTCGCTGTTCTGTTCACCTTCCTCTGGATGCCCTCCATTTTGTCATTATCCTTCCTAAAATGTATCTGCGGAAGAACATAGGTGACCTGGTCTACCAGAAATTTGACACATAATTTGACCTTCCTTGGAAACTACCATTATATGACCTTAGGAGATGTTTGTTTGTTTTAAATTGGGTCGGCTTTTATATATTTCTTTAAAATAAGACACCGCTTTGTCTGAGTCGGAATGTGGTTAAGCTCCTCTAACAAAATTCATGTAAATACATATGTGTGTATATGTATCCCATGACTCATTGCAAAGACCCTCAGGAACTTCATGCATAATGAAGGCTTATGAAAGCCTGCTGTTGTTGCTTCAAGCAGGTGCCTTTTCAATACTCTTTGTTGGCTTTTCTTGTGATTTGATGTCCTTTCAGAAGTCTGAGTTCTATAAGCAGTCTGTCAATCTGATATGACTTCAGTTCAGGACTGATGAGCTTGGTCAAAAACTTTTTTTAAAGGGTAGAGTGAACATTTGTTTTTTTTTTCTTTTCAGAAATAATTGGCTTACCATAACACATCCAAGATGGATGTTAAGAAAAAAGACAAACCTTATCATACAAGGAAAAACTCAGTTATTTGTTTAAATAGACATCTTTTGAAAATTAACCACTTCATCCTAAGGTCATGAAATATGACTCTACCCAAGGTTTATAAATTTAATATGAGATTTGTTGTATGAATTGATGATAATCATGTCATCCAAGTTAATCTTGATTTAGTCTGAGCTCAGGCTGAGGTTGATGTATAGCAATGTCTCACTTGTCTGGAGGCTCTGAAAGCCAATCTAGTAAACTCAGGCATCTGAGAACAGACCACATACATAGGATCCCTGACAACTGGAAGAAAAGTTGAAAGTTTAATTAATAAAGCAGGTGTTCAAACAGGTGAGTAGGAATTTTTGTGTCTAGGACAAAAAGTTTTAAATACTTTTTAAGTATAAGTGCCAGGCACTGAAAAGTGATTTCCAAATATTATCTCATTTGATGCTGATAACAACCTTGGGAGGTAGGTGCTATTATCATTCCCATGTGACGGTTGAAGAAATTGAGACAGACAGAGGTTAACTGATTTGTCCAGGGTCATGCAGCTAGTAAGTATCTAAGGCCAGATTTGAACCAAGGTCATCCTGACACCAGCTCCACTGCTCCATCCATTGAGTCACCTAATTGTCTCTCAATTCAGTTGAATTTGGGTTAGGTGGTATGTAGCAAAGGTAGAGAAAGTCCTGGGTTCAAGGCCTAGCTTTTCAGCTATGTCATCATGGGAAAGTCATTTAATTTCTCTGAGTCTCATTATCTGCAAAATGGGATAGTTCTATGTCTCTCCTCCTCAGTTCATTCTGAGGTTAATTCATAAGGTTATGAAATGAAATATATGTGGGCCTTTGCTTTATAATCACAAGACACCAAATAAATGTCAGCAAATCTTAGTTCTGCTGGTCACGCTAGAAGACACATGATAGGGAAAAACAACCTCTTCTTATTGCTGGTCATTATTCTGTATTAGTCATTGTTAGTCATTATTCTTGAGATGTGCTAAGAAATTTGGAGCCAGTGGTCGTGTATATATTTGCCATTATATGGCAGCAATTCAATCCTCAAATATATGTCAGGTTTAGGCCTGGTCGAGAATCGAAGTGTAGTAGGAAGAACTGAAGCATCTCTTTCCTAAGTGCTCAGAGCAGGCATTATCTCCCTAGAGTGCAGGGGAAGCCTTGTCAGGTTCATTGTCAATACATGTGTCTGACTGTACTGTTCTTTTGTTGCCGTTATTGATGTTGAGTTGTTTAGTAGTGTCCGAGTCTTCATGACTCCATGGACCATGTTGTCCATGGGGTTTTCTTGGCAAAGATACTGCCATTTCCTTCTCCAGTGAATCATCTTTTGTCATAACTCTCCAGTATGACCCATCCATCTTGGGTAACTCTGCATGGCATAGCTCATGGTTTCATTGAGCTACTCAAACCATAAAAAGGCAATGACCCAGGAAGGGACTAACCTTTTAGTATGAGGCATTTTTTTTTCTGTGGAACATAACGAGAGAAATAATTCTATGAGCGCCAGTCAATCAATAAACAGTGTGTACTATGTGCCAGGCACTCACTGGGGGCCCTATCTTACATATTATTTTATCTCCTTTGTATAGGAAGTGTTGTGAAGTAGGTAGATAGCTGACCTTGAATTCAGAATAGCAGGGTTTAAGTCCTGCCTTTGACACATACTGTCTGTGTAACCCTGGGCAAGTCACTTAATTTCTCCACCTCTCTGACGACGTAAGTTGCTGAGAAGATGCTGACCTGCATTGGTAGGGTGGAGTTCCCCATCCCTGCCTCCTATAGGAGGTACGGCTTACAGAGTTTTGACTGCATCCATGCATCTCCTCTCGGGCCTATCACAGTATACTGCATTGTGTGGGTATGTAAGAAGTGTTTGTTGAAATTTGTTATTTAAGAAGAGGCTCGAGGTCTATACCAGGGAGCCGAGTTAACTGAAAGTTAAAATATCTTGGGAAGATGGACTCCTGTGACATAGTGCTATTTGAACCTTTTTCAGAGATCACCGGACCATCCCAGAACTGCAGAATTGAAGCTGGAGGTGCCCTACTGAACTATTCAGGTTGGTCGACTGGACAAACACTGTCTGTTAATGTTATTAGACACTGTTCACACTTGCTAAAGGACAAGTTTCTTTGGCTCCCTTGAATCATTCACTGCCAACAGCCCAGCTCAGCAGTCCGGCTGAATTTTATTCTCTGACTTCCACAGGCCTATATAAAAAATGATAGAAAAACTTCTTTTTTTAACAAGACTACAATCCAAAAGAAATCAGGTTGTGCCCCTCCTCCCCTTCATTCATGTATACAAAACATCAAATTTAATTTAGTGTGTGACTTGCATCTATAAGAAAAAGAGTTTTAAAAAGATTTTCATTAAAAGTAGAGTATGGCATTTCTGAAGGATAATTAAACGCATCTGAAACCTAGAAGATAAAAAGAGATGAAGAATTTGTAATAAAAACAACCCAGCCTTATCCCTCCCTTCCCCCAAGATTAAAAATGACTGCTAGTGAGAGATAGAGCAGCCCTTTCACAGAACAGCATCCGGAGAATTTTAAATGTTTTATTTTCACCACTGGAGAGATTTGCTGCCTTTGCCCGGTATCCACTGCATGAATATGGCCCCAGAATGGCAAGCTGCATGATTTCCAAGGGCTCTCAGGGGTCGTGTGATATTCTGTTTATGTTGATATTAATCCAGGCAGACCTCTATGCCAGATAAGAGCTAATGGAGTTGTTTGTTGGAGAATGCTTGAGCCCTCCAAATACCACCACAGAGAATTCCATCTTCTCCTGCCTCTGCAGGCACTTCAATCCCTCCCCTCTCTCTTTCTCCAGCATCTTCTAGGATTCCCTTTGTTCTGGCTACTGCCCCTCTGTTTTCACATCAAAGGCCTGCTGCTCTTTAAAGCTTCTGTCTTTGTCTCTTTTTTCCCCCACAGCCAAATATATCAAGTGAATAATCTATACTTGCTCACTAGCCCCTTAATTCTTAAAGTCTAATTTCCTTATCAATTTTCTAAAACAACACTCTAGAAAATTCACACTGATCACTTCATCGTGGAATTCAGGGTCCTTTTGTTACAAAGCCCTCATCTCCTTGACTTTTCTGCCATGTTTGACATGGATAGTCAAACTTTCCTTGAAAAAAATCTCTCCTTTAGCATCTGTGATACAACATTATATCGGTCCCTCTTTTTTCTCTCACATAGCAACTCCTCTGCATACATTAGTTCCTCCTCCTAGTCCCTAGCTTTGGGAATTTCTCAAAGTTGTGATCCTAGCTCTCTCCTCTCCCCTCCCCTCCTTTCATTTTCCCTCCCTTCTTCTTTCTTTCTTATCCCCTCTCATTTCCTTACTTCTCCACTCCCCTTCCTTTCCCACCTGTTTCTATCTCTGTGTCTGTCTCTGTCTCTTTCTCTCTGTTTCTGTCTGTCTCTGTCTCTGTCTCTGTCTGTGTCTCTCTGTCTCTGCCTCTCTCTCAGAACTAATGAATTCAAAGGCTTTAATCATCACCTCTATGTAAATAATTCCCAAATCTCTCTAACATTTAGGTTGTTTCTAGCTTCTCCTCCATGTTGCCAAATGCTTATTGACTATTTCTGCTCAGAGGTCCTGGGTTTGAATCCCTTCTGTGATGGTTACTGCCCATGTAACCTTTGACAAATCACTTAAACTCCCTGGGCCTCAGTTTCCTCATCTGTAAAATGAAGGGATTGGATTAGATGGCCTCTTTAGTTCCTTCCAGCCTTAGTTCTCTGATCCTATCATCACTGCAAATTTAACATGTTTAACATGGAACTCACATCTTCCCCCTAAAACCAGCACCTCCTCTTTTTATCACTGGTAACATATACCAGATCCACAGGCTCAAAACCTCAAATTTGTCTTTGACTATGGAAAGAACTGATGAAATATAGGGGGAAATGTATATGGAGGAGGGAAGCTATACTTGGTAGGCCACTGGGCACTCTATGTAGACAAGAAGGGAGGACTCTGTGGGTGAATCTTTTGGTCTCTTGGAAGATCTGAGGGTCTTGAGGTTCCATGTGATTAGACATACATGATCCCTTACTTGCAAAGACTCCTCTGGGTTTCTATAGTTACCTGCATGGAAATCACATGATAGCAAGTCCTAGAAGAGGGGCCCCACTCTTTGAGGCCTTTTAGAAAGTGTTTAGTGAGCCTTTTCAGCTCTTTTGTAACATCTCCAGCTCCCACAGGTCCTCAGTTACAGAGAGCTCTTGGATATGTAGGGTAGATGCAGATATGACATGTGTGTTTTGGGGACCTACACACAGAAGCTTCTGGGCTAAGGTTGTTAAAAAGAAAGCAGAGGGTCCATAAACCCACAATGATTCCACTGACCTGTCTGGCTCCTCTCCAAGCAACTATACCAATGTCTAAATTTCTGCCTTCATGGGCAGTAGTTCTTTCATCCAAATTGAATAGAGTTTGGTTTTTATCTTTGTTTTTCATACACATAGCTTTCATGAAAAATAAGTTTAGGACTAGAATACTTTGGGAAATCAATCAGCTTTGGAAGAGATCAACCAATGAAATCAACAAACAATGCATTAAGGGCCTTTTAAGACTTATTGTATTAAGTGTGTGTGAAGTGCCAGGCATTGAGCTAGGTGCTGGGGGTATAAGTACAAAGAATGAAACAATCCCTAGTCTCAAGGTTAGCTTTACTTCTAAGATGTTATTGTTCAGTCATTTCAGGTATGTCTGACTCTTTGTGACCCCTTAAGGGTTTTCTTGGCAAAGATACTGGAATGGTTTGCCATTTCCTTCTCCAGCTCATTTTACAGATGAGGAAACTGAGGCAAACAGGGTGAAGTGACTTGCCCAGGGTTACACAGCGTCTAAGGTCAGATTTGAACTGAGGAAGATGAATCTTCCTTACTTCAAGCCCAGTACTCTATCCACTACTCCATCTAGCTGCCCCAACTTCTACATTAGGAACGTTTAATTCCACCTCAAAGGGCTTTTGGAAGTCTTGAAAAATCTTTGGGGGCTGGAGAAGATCTGTGAGTTGCGCGTTCAGAAAAATACAAGATAAAGTCACAGTAGTAGCCCCTAAGCCCATGAAATTGGAAGGGGGAGGCGGGTCTTTTGTGGTTGTGGTATCCCTGGAATGGAATGACTGAGGTTTTGTTCTGGGTCACAGACAACTAGGGTGGGGTGAGTTTATCTGCGGGGATGGCTGTTCCTAGGTTTTGATTCACTGTGCCAGCCCACACTGCCATGAATTGGGACCAACCTTAAGTCACTCCCATGACTCTCCAAGAACCTGTCACCATTATGTGGCGCTTCTTTCCTCAGGCCTACTATTTACCCCTTACATTTCCTCAGGTTGGAGGTGGACCCTGGACTCTGAGGTATCAGCTGACTGCTCTCATCAGACACGACTTTACCTTCTTATCAGATGATTGCTGGGCCACTGCTTCTCCCATTCCTTAAATGGATTTGTTCTGACATAATTATTCCTAGTTATGGCTCTGGGAAGCCCCGCTGTTGTCTAGCCTCCACCTTTCACAGGTCCGTTTGTACTTCCCCTTCCTAAAATTTATGTCCTTTTGCATTTTTTCAAACTTTGTGAACAGATGCTTCTGGCACAGACCCTGGAAGACTGGGTTTTTTGTTGGTCTTTTGTTTGTTTATTTTGTTTTGTTTTTGGCAAGGTGACATGCTGGTTGGGAATCACTCATTAGGACACTGAGGTGCCCTAATCTCTGGTTCACGGGAGCATTCTTCCTATGGTCACTGCTGGAGAATTTACAGGGCAGCAGACAACCAAGAACACTGCAAGTTCCTTTAGAAGAGCTGACTTTGGCCTCATCTCTGTATCCTCCACAATAATTAACACAGTGCTAAGCACATGGTGAACGTGCAAATACCTGTCTAATGAATGGAAATCAAGGTATCCCAGAAATCCCTAGGTAGATCCATGAATATAAGAAAGTGAAGGCAGAACCAGACAGGAACCAGGTGCAAAATGCATTGACTTTTCAGCAGGGTTTAAACTCGATGTATTTCTAGGTGCTTAAGTCCAATATAGTGGTCTTATTATTTTTTTTTCTTAATCAGATGCAGAGTACTTGATTTAAGTCATGATGCAGAGTACTTATAGCTGTTTTAAGTCATAGAAAAAGAAAAATTAATTTGTGTGTGTCCTGGCTATACACAAATAGGAATATAATAATTAATCATTAATATAATTAATAAGATGTCATAGATAATTAATATAGATAAAATAATTAATCAGATAATATGGATACATGTACATAATATAGATAAAATATAAAATGCTTTTTAAAAAGTATTTGAGAGAGAGAGAGAGATCAGTAATAAAGCTGATTCTCAATGCAGTCATGGCAGATGTTAATGTTTTAGGGATCCCTGTCCGAAGCATAATGAAATGATTAAATTAAAATAAAGGGAAACTTAAAGTAACTAAATGTGAGAGTCTACATTCCCTAAAAATATGATCCCCTAAAATGCTGCAAAATGATACTGCCATTTATTATTAATTGTACTCTCTAATCATTCTGATGCCAAAATTTACACGCATACGAAATGTCATGGAAATTGGATTTGCTTCTGTTTGCTACAGCTGCCTCCTCTGCCGCCAAACCGAATGTACCAAGTTCTCAAGATCAAATGGGAAAGGGAGAGGGAGAGAACCTTCCACTTTCTAAGAGGCTTCCTGGTGCTAAGCTGCATAGCTTTCCCCCTTCATTATACTTCAGTAATATTTCTCCCCTCTACCATGCCACTAGCTTAGTTGGTTGATGTCTGAGGTTAATGAGGCCAGAATCACTGTTTGATCCCCACGGAATTAGCTTTTTTCTGTTCCATTACCATGAACTACACCTTTTGTCTTGCCAGCTCATTGATGGAGACCCATGGTCATTAAGGGGACTAGACCAAAGAGGACAATTAGATCATATGATTAAAGAATACAGACCTATAATGATCAATTCCTATACCTGGGGAAAGCACCACGAAATGTGCCTGGGGTGCTAGGGGTGAGCAAGAGGAGTCATCTTTTCACTTGGTGGTAGAGATCTTAGACCTCAGAACACAGGTCCATGTCAAAGGAGAGACCCTGGAACACTGTCTTCTGTGCTTGTGGGACAGAAGAGACCCTTAGAAAACCATGTGATACAAATCCTTCTTGGGGGAAGGAGTGGGGTGATCTGGCACAAAAGTATTCACCTAAGGTGTGGCCACTAGGGGTAAGAAGCAGACGCCATTTGGCAGTTTCCTAATTTAACTAATAATTATTTTTTTTAAAGATCATTTATTTTTAGTTTTCAACATTCACTTCCATAAGATTCTGAGTTCCAAATTTTCTCCCCTCCCTTTCTTCCCCCTCCCCAAGATGGTGTGCAATCTGATATACGCTATACACATGCATTCATATCAAACATATTTTCACATTTTAACTAATATTTCTTGCTAACTAGATTCTAAGCTCAGTTGTTTCTATCTGCTGGGGGACTAAAATGCTTCTCCCTGAAAGTTCTCCCTAAATTTTTCACCTAGGTATAAAGTTCTAGTTGCCCCACCATAACTACAGATGTGGCAGTTATACAATTTTAGAATTGGAAGGAATCTTCAGGGTCATCTAGTCTAACCTCTTAATTGGACATGAAGAATTGGAGACCTAAAAAAGTGAAATGAATTCTCCAAGACCACAAAAATATTTCATGGCAGAAGTGGAATGAGAACCCCAAAATCCTAACATGGAGGAGCCCAATACTACTTCCATACCACACAGCTTCTTATGAAAAAGATAAGCAACCCTAGCCTCCATAGTGGAAAAATAACTCAAAACAAGTCCTCCTGACATCGAGGTAGGAGCATTATCATTAGAGATGCGGGACAGCCAATGTCTTTACTCTTCCTTGCAAAGATATCCTTACTTGACCAGACTTTAGTTGGGTATTAATATAAAGACTTCAGGGTGGTAATAGCTTTTATTTTTAAAGTTTTATTTTTCATTATTAAAGACAAATCTGTTGACTAAATTAACATATCAGATGAAACCATAAAACTCAGAATAACTTAGATCTCTGAAGATAATTTATTCATTAAATTAGAACTTTTAAATACAGGCAAACGAGAAAATAACTATTATTAAAATGTTCCAACCAAATTGCTGCTTATCTTACACTATGCTAATTAGTAACATCACCCAAAATTCACTCTTCTGCAACAATCAGAGGAACTCAGAGATTATAGGAAGGGGAGGGGGGGGATATCATTAATAGAGGGGATAGATAATAAATCTTAAGGTCTGAGTTCAAGTTTCATGTTTTGGGAAACATGCTCAGACTCTTAAATCTTTTTTCCCTCCCCTTCCATCCACACACCAAGGAGAACTCTAGCAAGTGTGGTGAAAAAAATGCTGCAGAGCTGGGTTCCAACTCCAGCTCTGACATTAATTAGTTTCTTGACTATGAACAAGTGACATCAATTCTCCCATTCTTAATTTCTTTACCTACAAAATGAGATTTTTTAAAAGAAAATTCCTCAAAGGGAAGTTGTGAAGAAAGTTCCTATGTAAATCTAAGTTATTGTTATTCTCACCACTAGAAGAAGAATATTAGCCCATAAGCATCCTAACAGTGGTGGTATATAAATACTGCAATACCTCCTTTGTTCAATGATCAACCAACCTCAATTATTCTAAGAGATCTGAGAGCTTAAAAGCAAGGGCTCTGGAGAGCCAATTAGATGTTACTAATACATGGTATTAGAGGTGCTCACAGAAAACCCATGAGATGGGGAGGGTAGGTATTATTTTCCCATTGTGCAGCTAGAGAAACTGAGGTACAGAGAAATCAAGTGACTTGGCCAAAGTCACACAGAAAATCAGAGGGGAATGAGGACTAAAATCCTCATTGCTACTACAATGGACTATGGCACAACAAATTGTGGAATGGCAAGCCTGTGTCATGCCCTTTGTCTTTTCAGGCTTTCATACTTCATTAACATCACCAAGGTCTTATTATTTATGAAGTGTAAACCCTAAACCCCAATTTATTTATTCTTAAAAAGAAACAAATGAAATTGGGGTACATGTGTCCACAGTTTAATTTCTCTCAAGCTGGCTGGACACACATTGCATGGGAGTTCAGTCCAAAACTGGTTTGGTTTGGGATTTTGGGGTACCACCTCATATGTCCTTCAAAGAGTAGGTGTTCTTAAGGGGTGCCAATCAACCATGATTGGTCGACACATTAGGAGGTGGGTCATATTAAAATGAGGTCTTGAGTACTTGCCTTATATCACTCAACCCACAGGGGCCAGTATCGCCTGCCGTCCAAAGAAATACCATTCCCCAGTCATGGGAGTCTGTCTCCACCTAGACCTGAGTAGGATAAAATCAATTCAGGCCTGGGTTGGAGTTTGACCAACATAAGAAGATTCAATGCAATCTCATTATCAAAGATGCCCTTCTGAACATCTTTGGACAGAAGGCTGGCAAGGTGGAACTCTGAGTCTCCAAGACACAGATTCCCAAGAGAAATCATTTTTCACGGAAGCAATAATAATTAAGTACTGGATGAGACACTTTGCAGATGATAAACTGAGGCACAGAAAGAAACAGAGACTTGCCCAAGGTAATGGGCATGGCTAATGCCCATTGGTTTTGGCATGCTCTGGTTGCATTATTTTCTCCAGCCTTAGAGTATTTGTGGGGAAAGAAATTAACATTAGGATCAAAACCAAGGGATTTAGACCTGGAAGGGCCCTCAGGAATCAATTAGTCCAACCTCTCCACCTACTCCCCACCCCCCACTTTGCAGATGATGAAACTGAGGCACAGAAATTTTTCCCATGGTAACATGGCTAATATGTGTCAAAGATGAAATTTGAACCCAGACTTGATAGGAAAGAAGTAGCAGAGAGATTAGGGCCCATGCAGACTCCTATAGAACTTCTCCTTGCCCTCCCAGGATATTTTTCTCTCTTTTTTTCCGCACTAAATTCCAAAAGATTGTCAGGATTGATGGGAAGCGATCAAGGTTAGGTGATTTGAAGCAATTACTTTAATTCTTGATTTTTGTATTTTTGTTTCCTACCTCAAGTTCTTTGCATCTTAGGAAGTAAAACTATATAAATAGGTACTTAAAGCCTTCTAGCTTTGAGAAATAGCACTGGACTGGGAGTCAGGAAGACCTGGGTTCATTTCCTGCCTCAGATACTTGCTAGCTATGTGAGCCTGGTCAAGTCATTTTACCTGCTCTGTGCCTCAGTTTCCTTATCTGTAAAATGAAGGGATTGGACGTGACAGCCTCTGGTCCCTTCCAGCTTTAAATCTACGATCCTATGAACCCACCAGAACTCATTCTCTGCTGGCACAGCCCTCAGGGGCCCAGGGTTACCTTTATACCATGTGGAGGCATTATAAAAGGACTGCTGTGAAAGAAAACATGGATCATGTTAGGTGGCTGTGCTCCTGAGCCCCGACTTCACCTTGCTGAGTTGGCTGCAGAGCTGCTCTTTCTCTCCGACTATTAAAGCTTACGCTGTTTCCTCCACATCCAACTGCATGAGCCATTAACATCTTGTGCTCCCATTATTCCAAGGTCCCACTGGGCCCATTCTTTTCACTCTAGGCTGACCAGGTGCCCCAGCTTTGTGTCTCCATCCACAAGAAGAACGCTTTTCTTGATTCAACGGCCAACTGAGAATCTCAAATTGCTTTGGAAAACTATTCCAACACAGCCATTTATGTCCCTTTGAGGTAAGCAATTAACAAGAATGATGCCTAATGAGGGAAGATGGGCCTAGTTAAAACCACAGCCTAACAACAGGTGGGTTATTTTCAATTTACTTCTCAGATCTGCCACTCCGCTATTATTTAACCCTACCCAGATCTCAGCCTGGTCCTGAGCACTATTTCTCTCCATAATTACTGACATTTATAGAACTACAATCTTCAAAATTTTCAAAGTACTTTAAAAATAGAGCATGTCATTTGACCTTCACAATAACCTTATGAAGAAGACATCGCAAATATTATTCTTCCCATTTTATAGATGAGGAACTTGAGACTCAAGATAGTTAAATGGTTACACATGATCACACGACTTGGAAGGGTCAGAGACACTGGTCTTCCTGATTCTAGGTCCAATATCCATCAAACCACAATATGAAAGAGAGGGTCTCTGACCATGTGAGAAAAAGAGACATCTTACTAATAAAAAAGTCACCACATTTCTGCTTTTCTCCTGGGAAAATGGACACCCAATGACGTCCATTGATTTTCCTAGGGGTGAACAGGCAATTACTACAGTAGAATTTCAAAATAGGATGCATAACTCAGTGTTGTGAAGTCTTGGAGCAGGGAGGGAGCTTAAAAGTTGTGTATTTTGAACTCCCATGCAATGTAGGGATCCTTCCTTCCACATCCAGCCCTTGTTCTAGGGCCATATGTGCTACTTGATACTTGTGCGACCTTGAGTAAATCACCTTTCTGGGCCTCAGTTTCCTCATCTGTAAAAAAAAAGGGGCACAGACTAGGCAACCTCTAATATCCCTTCCACCTGTAATTCCTATGATACTATGTTAATTACAGGGAGTTCCATTGCCACGAAACATCCCACTCTACTTGTATATGGCTTTAATTGTTAGTAAGTTCTTTCTTTTGATCGGTCAAAATCAGTCTCCCTTTAACTCTCACCCTTTAGTCCTAGTTCCGACCTCCAGAGCAACTCCCTCCTGGATGTGACAACCGGCCAGATATTTAAAGACAACGATCATTCTTCCATCTGTTTTCCTCCTTCTGAGACCCTTCATCATCCTGTTTGTGCTCCTCTGGGTATAACTCAAGTTCATAAACAATAGTAATAGTAATAATAAATAGTTGACATTTGTATAGCTCTTGTTTACATGATTTCATTTAATCCTCTAAGTCAGAGGTGCCAAACCCAAGGCAACACTCCCAGTGCAAAAAATGTAATTGGGAAATATTTAACAAAATAAGTAGATATACAATAGAATATAGATAATGTTTATTTATGGTTTTCTAAGTCAGTAGTTGGCCTGCAGGGATCCATACGTATGGTTTAGTGGCCTCAGTTTTTATTTGAGTTTGACACCACTGCTTTACATTAGCTCATTATATTTGATAATCTGAACAACCGTGTGAAGTAGGTAGTGAAGGCAATATTATTTTCATTTAACAAGAAAGGAAACTGAGGCCCAGAGAGGTTAAGTGACTTGTTTATAGGTCACAAGGCTAGTAAGTGTTCAAGGTCAGATTTGAAATCAGTTTTCTCCTGACTATAGGTCCAATGTCTCTTTACATTATACCTTGACCTAAAAAAATATGCCACCCAGAATTGTCCAAAGTACTCCAGATATACCCCAGTGGCTAAGGCTCAGTCAACTCCTTTTCTACTCTGTTTCTTGGTTCTTCAGTGAGTTTCTATCTTTCCCAGTAGCTCTTACACCCTGGAGGCAGACAGAGGAATGAGAACACCCTTGGGATGAAGGAAAGGATTGAGGCCGATGGCCTTGAGTGATGGGTGGAAGTGGGAGGGTTAGGCAAGTGACCTGCACAGTTTTCTCGTGTTGATTTTCCCCAACCTTTTCATATTGAACACGGCTGATTCAGAGACTCCCCAAGTCTTCTCGGGGAGCCAAGGGAAAAATAGACAATTTTCCATAATGGTTTAACACCCACTCTACTTCTGTTATCTTAATCACTGTTTTTTTTAAAGAATTTGAAAAGCTATGCTTCAGTGGCTCATTTTTTTTTCCTCCAAGTTTTACGTTAAACTCTCCCTGATTGACAGCAAATGTCATTAAAACCATACTAAAAACAAAGACTCAAAGCAGGCAAATAATCAGGTACTAATCTCCATCCTATTCTTGGGTTCAGTCATTCTAATTTGTGTGTCCCAGATTCTTTACATTGGTGCCCCCCAAAAATTGCATCGCCATGATTAGGCTATAGCCATCAGCAATATTATTTAATAATTCCTTGGACTTACAGCTTATGCTCATGAAAAGAGCTGTAGGAAGGGGATTCATTTGCATAAGAACAGGTACCTTTCAAAGACCTGAATCAACATCCTGTCTTTACCCAGGCTTTCCTAATCCCACACTCTATGGTCCACTTCAAAACTAATTCCTTTTCTAATTCTAGAATTCAGGAAAATGAGGCTAAACGCAGGCTTCCTTTTGTTGTGATTTCCACTGAATACCTTGTGTCTGTCATAATTTATCTCAGGGACAAAATCCATTATTTTTTGTTCTATAATATGGGTTTTTCAATGCTACTTCTTTGTTCAGTCCTGGCTCTAACGTTTATAGCTTGGTTACCTCATCTATAGGAGGGGACAGTAATATCTGAGCTATCTAGGGTGATAATGTCTGCAAAGCCTTTTGCAAATATTAAAGAGCTTAATGTGTCAGCTATGATGATGATGATGATGACACTTACTAGTTGTGTGACCCTGGACAGGTCCCTAAACTTCTGTTTGCCTCATCCATAAAATGGGTATAATAATAACAGCTATCTCCCAGGTCCCTGAGGATAAAATGTGGTAACACTTGTAAAGTGCTTTGCAAATCTTAAAACGTTACATAAATGAGGTTGAGGTTCTTCTTCTTCTTATTATTTATATGACCTTAAGATAGAAACTCTCAAGCGTTCAGGCATTCAACCATGCTGGATGCTTTACACCCCAAGGGAAGGTCCAGACTCCCAGAATTCTCTTTGTTTCCCTAGCCAGCACTAGGGTAAAGGTCATTTGCAAATAGTCAAGGCTCAGTGGTCTGACCACAGCGGAGTTAGCCATTCCCCAGATGATATCCACCACACTCGCTCATTCTATAATTATTCAGTGAGCAAACAGAGGCCTTCATTCCACAAGACTCTTAATCCAGTATTAACATTTCACTGGCAATTAAATTTCAACTCTCACAGAGTAGAAATGAACCTCATAAATCGGTGCGTATTCTGGACCAAAATACGAAATCAGTTCAGTTCAAAAACGTGAAAGGGGGAGTGGTGGTGTGGGAGATATGATGTCCAAAGTAAACTAGAATAAAAATATAAGCTGTCATTGCTTCCATTTAATTAGTGTTTCAGGGATTCATGCATTCCGTCGCAGTGCTGGGAAGCAACAACACAAGAACAATGTGTTGATGGTTCCCAATGACATCGGTTGTGTGTCTTTCTCTGCTTCCTTCCCAATGTTGAGTATATCTGCTTGTTTCCCAATAGAGTTCTTCGGAGTCTTGGAAAGAAGATGCTGTCTGTGACTGGGCTTCAGCTCTTCCTTCCTGGATCGACAGAACCAGAAGGGGTTGACTTCATTTTATCCGGCCTTTGCTTAAGTGTACAACTGAGAGACCGCTGGCTTATTATTGACAGTAAGGCGGAATTCACTCACAGTTTTATTTAGCCTTCCATTTTCCCGGATTTTAAAGACTCAGCAGAAGGCATACCCAATGGATGGTCCCTTGTAATACATATGTGTGTGTGTGTGTGTGTGTGTGTGTGTGTGTATACATACATATTTGCTGAAGAGCTTTTCTTTTCTTCCTTCTTTAAAAAGGGTTTTGCTGTGAAGGTTTTTTCTTTCTTTTTTTTAAAGTTCTTTGTTTGTGCTTCCAGAAGCAGTGGTGACTGGGTACATTCTTGAAAATTTGAACAGGAATAAATACAAATAAAACACGTGGTGCTCACTGCTCCAAAGTGCAGTCAAAGCCAAAATTGGCAACTAGTTTTTAATCCCAAGCAAGCTTATAGGAATGAATAACATTTGAAATTTTCTAGGATAAATTATTAAATGCATTTATTTGAAAAATATTTCATTTTAATGATCTATAAGGATTAGTTAAGATTTTTGAATGTTTTCATTGAATTTGATTTGGGGAAGGGTCTGTATTTCTGAATTTATTGGCACAAGGAACTCTGTGGGTGGCCACTCTCTCCACCAACACAGACTAACAGCTGGTCAGGACACATAGTCTTAGAGAGCCTCCTGAGGCACTGAATGTTGAAGTGACCTTTGGTTAGAGTGGCCAATACATGTAAGAAGAGGAAACACTTGATCTCAAGCCTTCCTGACTTTGAGGTTCCTCATTCTGTTTACTATACTGTGTAGGCTGCCCTTCCTTAAAAAACAAAAACAAAACAACAACAACAACAACAACAACAAAAAACCCTGAATGTTCACTCATTGGACATTTACTAAACTTTTCTACATGTAATGAATTTAGCTAAACTCAATGATGAATAAGATGCCATCCCTGCCCTCATGGAACTTACAATCTAATGGGACTTGTGAAACATGTACCAAGATAGCCATAAGACAAGTTAGAATAGGATTAAGTGCATAGAGGAGAACACATAGCGGTGGGGAGTTAAGCATGGTGGAAGTCGGAAGATCTCAGTTCTAATCTCACCTCTGCCATTTACTAGCTCTGTGACTTTGAGTAAGTCATAGATCTGAAGCTGGAAGGGGCCTCCAAGGCCATCCAATCCAACCTTTCTATTTTACAGATGAGGAAACTGAGACTGAGAAGTGAAGTCACCTCATCTCCTTGGGCCGTGCCTTAGCTATAAAACGAGGAGGTTGGGTTAGATGATTTTCAAGGTCTCTCCCAAATTTAGTCCCGTAAATATAGTATTTGTACTTACGTATGTTACCAACCTAATTGTAATAAAATTACTTTATCTAAAAAAAAACCCAACACATATATTATATAAGCATACTTCAATATCCCATCAATTACTGTGAATCTATGATCTCATCAATTGAAGCGGTTCCTCCATTAGTGCGGACGCAACTCAACCCTTCTCATCTCGTCTAATTCTTGTCCACCGTCTTCTAAAGATGCCCACAGAGTATCCATGAAACAGGGTGGCCATCTTCCCTCTGAAGCTTTTCACATTTCAGGGTTACCAACGGAAGACTCAGGCAGTCTCTTCGCCTTTCTCTGTGCCATTTGATTGGCCGGCCTCCTTCACGGATCATGCATTTCCTCGATGTGCCATTTCCCCTTGTGCCATTTCTTAAGCATAGTTCATCTCTAGAAATATGTTGGAGCTACCTTAGGTAAGTCACATCTTTAGTTTCCTCATCTGTAAAAGGAGAGGGTTAGACTGGATGAGCTCCAAGGCCCTTGGATGTTCCATGAGGAAGTAAAATCATTTCACATTTTCAAAGGAATTGCATATTTTTTTTTCCAGACGTCATTAACTCTAGTCATCCTAGAGTATCTGAACTCGCACGAGGTTTTGTTCTTTAATGACTTTACCCACTGCCTGCACCCTGGCCTTTTGCTTCACACATTCCCTGATCTGTCATTATCCTGTTCTCACCCAGCACCTGCCTAAGCCCCGAGATGGTTTTAAAATAATAAGGTCACTTTTGGCTGTTTCAGAGTAGAAGGCAGGAAAGACCAGTGACGTTTATGCCTCAGAGAATTCTCTGTATCTTGGCTTGTGCCCTGTGAGTTTCCTGCTTGCCTGTCCTTGAAGGAGTCCCTCCAGGGCCATCTGAATCCGCTCCCAGTTGGAGAATGTCGTTTTCACAGCTCAGACACTATCAAGAATCAAGTACTTTGGATTTTTGCTGCCCCATAGGCCTATGGCCTGCAGGCTTCCCCTCTTCTCTTACCTTCCAGGTGCTCAGAATGACAGGCTGCTGTTTGTTCAGCTCTCTTCCCCACTTAATTATTAGTATTCCTTTAATAGAAAACAAATGTTTAAAATGTGCCAGGTGCTGGTGTGGATAAACTCTAAATTCCAACCCCAAATTTCCTCCTAGAAATAAGAGTTCCTATTTCCGGCAGATTTGGGAGAAAGGGAAGTAAAACATCAGTAAGTCATGACCGATTCAGGATCTTTCCTAGATAGTTATTTGTTCTATAAACCATCAGCCTGTTTAACCAAATTTTAGAGATCCTGGTTCTCCGGGTGCTAAGTGAAGTGACCTGTCTAGGGGCTATTCATTTTAACAGGTGGAGGATAGGGGCTGTTTTCAGATGGTAATCAACAGTAGGCAAAGTGCAGGGAGCCAAACCATGTTCAACTGACTAAATTTCTGAGACTAGTCTATTTCTATCTAAAGATCTTGTTGATACTCAGGTGAGCCTGGGGGGTCCTTAGGAAAGTTTTTTTTTGCTTTCCATGTCCAATTTACCACCATGACCTACTGATCTTTTCTCCAAAAACATTTCTCACATCCACTCTTTTCTTTTTCATTTCCACACTAAAATTATTGTAAAATCCTATTAGCTATTATTTGGAAGAAAAAAAAAAGACATCTTCCTGAGTTCAAATCTGGCCTTAGACACTTCCTAGCTGTGTGACCCTGGGCAAGTCACTTAATCCTGTTTGCCTCGGTTTCCTCTTGTACAAAAATGAGCTGGAGAAGGAAATAGAAAACCACTCCAGTATCTTTACCAATAAAATTCCAAATGAAGTCACAAAGAGTCAGATGCCACTGCACAAAGACTGAACAATAAATTAGTTATTATTATCAGCTGGTTTCACCATCTGTAATGATAATGATAACAATAATAGCTAGTATTTATATATTATATATATATATATTTGTCATCTCACTTAATCCTCTCAACAATCCTTTGAAGTAGATGCTATTTGTAACCCCTCATTTTAAAGATGAGGAAATTTGGGTCAAGAAATGTTAACTGACATGCCCAAGGTTACAGTTAGTAAGTCTAGAGTACGTTTTGGACCTCGGGTTTTCCTGAATCTGAGTCTCACACTCTGGCCACAGCACTCTCTAAGCTGCCTCTTTAGTTTCTCACTTCTTCAATCCTCCTAACATATAGCAGCAGTGCTCTCCAAAGTGGGTCCCTCCTGCTGTCCCCAACGAATTAGAAGGTGGAACAAGAGGTAGCAGCCCATGCTGCAATAGCCAGTAACAGGGCTCATCTCCAACACAACCACATCTATTGTTATCCCCTACTCTGAACCTTCCCTTAACAATGCATGCTCCCAATCTCCCCTCTTTCCTCCGTTCCCCATCCTCTGAGGTTGGTAGACATACTTAGGAATTGCCTAGATAACATTGGGAAAATCCAGAATTCTTCTCCCAGAACACCTCATGGCCATGAAAGGGACCCATTAGAGGGTGGGCACAGTCACCTGTGAACAACAACCAGCTTCCCCATTTTTCATTTTGGGTAGGACAGAGTTAGTCACGCAGGATTAGTGGGCGTGGCTGGATTGTGGTTTTGATCACACCTACTATTACGTTTTCTCCCCCGCCAACATATCATCTCCCAGACTTCCTTATTACTGCTGAGTGCACCACTGAGCCATTTTCTCACAACTTTGGTATCATTTTCAATTTCCCAATTTGTCTCGAACCATATCTACATACCAATCAGTGACAAAGTCTTACTGGTTCTACTTCTACTTCTCTCACATCTGTTCCTTCTCTTTTCTCTCTCAACCACTACCCTAATTCAGGTTCCCATCACCTTTTCCTGGACAATTACAATAACCTCTCCCAGTCTCAAATCTCTTTCCCACTCAGATCCAGCTGGCCAAGCTGTTTGGTTATTTTAAAGGGCCGTAACTGAGGACCTCAAGGCTGCAGGTTCCCCAAGCCTGGAATAACCAGCCAACAAATTGGGTCAATGTTCTCAATCAGTGACCAAAGATACCCAGTAAAGCCTGGCAGACCCTTTTTTAAACCTAGGTGTGTCTACCTTCTGATTGGCCTCACAAAACATCATTTGTAAGACAATCCTGATTGGTAGACATTTTATTGAGGGGTTGGTTTAAGAGTTACCTCAGCTCCTCCCTATTAGACTTCCTCCTTGGGAGGTCAGAAGTAATCCTACAGGGATAGAATTAGTCTACAGTTGGGAAAAGTGAGTTGACCTTCAGATGTGACTGATCAAGCCCTTCTCTGACAATTAAGGAATGCTAATTGCTTTATGGGCCTCAGCTGCATCTAGCAATCTTGGCCAGAACCACCCCAATCAGGATCCCTTTCCTCCCCCCTTAGCCTTCCCCTTGGAGACCAAATCACTCATAACTTTGACAAGGAGAGGAAAGGACAGGAGAGCTGTCCCCTGGGAAAGGACCTCTCCCAAGCTGGTTCTTTGTTTACTAGTAAATGAAGCAAGGGTCCCTCTTGTAACTGGCTAGCTAGCAAATGCCCCAGGAACTAGGAGTTATCATATAATTTAATCACATCTTTAGAACTGGGAGAGACTGTTTTTTGAACTTGACTGAGAAATGGGGTTTGATAAAATGGGGAATAGGATGCGTTACAAAGTAATACTGATCACTAAATAATACAACATAATATTCTTTCCTCAAAACTTTATATGGAATATGGAGCCAATGTCTAAAGTGGTATGGACTTAAGGTACAAGCTCACTCTGAATCCAGTGATTTGAACCATTCCTTGTCTTGATAAAATATTTTTTAAAGAGAATAATTTACTTTTACATTATCTCCATGGTTTAACAAGCACTTCCCTCAGAATAATTCTGTATTACAACGGAGGAGGGCAAATATTTTTACCCTAATTTTACAGATAGAGAAATTGAGGCTTCAAGAAGTGACACAATTAGTGAATGTCAGAGCTGAGAATCTATTGGATCTATTATTAACCTGAAGCCCAGCGCCCTTTCCAGCATCCTAAGATTCCATTAATCTAATTCTACCCATATCCAGAGGCTCAAGTTAGTATTGGTCTTGACAATAATTTTCCATTTAGTATTGGTCTCAGGTTTCTATTCAGGTCCCAGAAAATATGTAATTCTGAGGACACAGAGAGCATACAAAAGGATCTATTCTAAGTCTTTATACATATATCAAAATCACTTATTGTGACAATTTTTCTGTACGGGAAAGAGGTAAATTTCTTTTCTATTTTGTGCTCAAATTTCCTTAATTTCTTTTCCCCTAAAAGTAATCAATATCCCATTCTCACCCACACCCCTCCCCCAGACCAGCATTTATAATTTCTGTTGATAGATTTCAGTTCCCACAGTATTCCATAGCCAAATGTGTTTAGGAAGCACAAAGTTCCGACATAGGGATACCTCCATTGCATCCTTAAGCTTTTCTATGTCACAATCTCCTCTACATACGCTCCTTACCTTACTGGCCAGTTGGCAGAACAGTTGGGCTTCACAGTTGGACAACAGATGGGTTCTTTCAAAGATGGAGGCAGCAGGCCATTGGCATCCTAGCTGGAACCTTGTTCCTTTGTCCAGGTTCCAGTCTGTGCTTATTTCATGCATGATAGGGCAAGGGAAGAATGAATTCATTAAGGCAAGGCCATTAGGGAACCTTTCTGGGATCAGATTGAACACCTTTGCTATCCAACAAGGCACCAGATGTCATGGGGTAGATGTCCCACCCAAAAAGCACCCATTCACCCAGTTCCAGAGAGAGATCCAGGGCTATTTATTCATATGTGAGTGAAGACAAAGGAAGAGATGACAGATTTGCAGTGTCCTTTGGTGATGCAACAATACCCTAATTTATCCGTGGCACAAGAAGGAGCCCCATGAGTCTGGGGTGAAGGATGCAATTCTGGAGATAATCCAAGAGTTTAAATTTATTATGGAGAGAAATTAGGATGACTCCTGGAGTCCTTGGCAGAAGTAGGCCCCAAAGAGTGCATGCTAGAGCCTCTTCAACCTACCACAAAACTATTCCTGATTACCAAATATCTTCAGATAGGGATGGAGAGTGAGGCAAAGGGTTTTGGAATTATTTTTGGTCCATTCCTTTTTTTTTTCTGGGCCACGGGCAATTCACAGCCTCTCAATGCTCTAGGCAGCTCTCTAAAACTATATGTAACAGAGAAGTCACTGGGTAGAGGGAGTTCCCTCACTTGGGTGGGAGTTTCCTATACCAATAAAATCCCAGGTCCAGGCCCTATTCCTATCTCCATTTACTTTACTGTGAGACCTCTAAATGCCTTCACAAAGACTTGTCCTTAAGAAAATAGCAGCCGTTTCTAAGGAAACATCTTGTTGCTGTTCAGGCTCAGTCAAAAGCCACTGATTACTGCATCTCAAAATAAAAGTCATCATTCTTTACATATGTCTATATACACACATATACATACATCCATATTTACAAAGGAACCTAGGACTACAATGTCCTGTAGAGGCATCGTATAGTCAAATGTGTGTTTGCATACCAAAAACCCAAATGCAATTTTATTTTGGGGTGGGAGCTCATGGGGAAGGTTTATACTTATAATTTCAGGGGTTTAGGGATTAAAATTCTTTTCATTGATGCAGATCGACAACTGGTTGGCAATTATAGTCTTGGAGAGTTGCCTGGAGAAAAGAGAAGTTAAATGCTTTGCCAGTATCACCCAGCTAGTATGCTTCTGAAGCAGGACTTACACCCAAATCTTCCTGCTTCCAAGGCTGGCTCTCTCTCTATACATACACACTAACGTGTTCCTGTTATCTTCCCTAGTAAAATACAAGTTACTCAAAGGCAGCAGCTATTTCATTTTCATTTTTGTACTTGTATCCCTATCAGCTAGCACACTATTGGGCACACAGTCATCAATTTTTAAAAATGCTTGTTGATCGATTCACTGATTAATTGATATAAATGTTAATTCTGCCTTTGTCCATAGGGCGAACAAGATAAACCTGAAGTTGGAAGTGTTTCCCTTACATGGTTATCTCCTAGCATTGATTTCTTTTTCTTTTCTTGAGATTGGGTCCCCCTATCTTACCAAGGTTGGAAAGCAGCAGCCTTTCAAAGGTCTACTCTCATTGTTGATTGGCACGAGGCTTGACCTGCTTTGTTTCCAACCTGGGCCAGTTTGTCCATCCTTAGGCACTTAGCCCTGATTCCTGGGGGCTCACCATATTGGGCATGGAATGAGTGCAGACACTTGATTGGTGTAGCCCCAACTGCAGTTCTGAACTCCAGAACTCCAGAGATCTACTAACCTCAGCCTCCCTGGTATCAGGGATACAGGCGTGTGCCATCACACCCAGCTGCTATCATTGATTTCAAAGCTATCTCTCAGCTGAGCCATCATCAAGTACAGTCCAAAAAGTCCATTAAAGAAGAAACCAACTCTCTTAATGGACACCTAAAAGCACAATTGGCCCAGCCACCAGAGAGAGAAAACTGAGAAGGGTCGAGGTGGCACCCAGTGGTGCCTGGCCCAGCCACTTCTCTCTGCTGATGAAAACATCATCCCTAGCAGCCCTCCCATGTGTGACACTCTTAAATGCCACCTGGCAAGGGGTGCCTTGTGATCTGCTGCTTCTGTTTGTGTTCCAGACAGTTAGAGCTCACTTCCACATCAGAACATAAGTATATTGACATTTATCATCGGATTTCACTTACCAGAGTACAGAGATGCTGTCCCTGGCAGGCAGGATGTGCATCTTAGCAGTATTATACCCAACAACTGACATGGGGAATTATTTGTCTATTTTGTCACCATTTTGGCACGGACCACTCTCCTCAGTGGAGGCTAATGACAATCGCTAGCTTCCTTAGAGGGTAAGGAAAGGATGGGCTGCTCTGAGTTCAACTCATAGGCCTAGCTCCTCTGTCTAGGAGAAACTTATGCAATATTCACAGAATTAAAGCACATTTCAAATAGCTATAGCTATAGCTATAAATATCTGTCTCTCCATATGTCCCTGTTAAGAATACCATGGCATCGTTTGAGCATGTATCCATGCATGTGTTGGGGTGTATATTTATATATATATACATATATGCTATATATGTATATATTTGAACGTCTGTGTGGATAAACAGCATGTAAAATATAGGTTATTTTCTCATAAACTGTACCCTAATATGGAATTAAGCAACAGTCTCACTCCCTTCCTTGGTGAGTAGAACTCCATCCTCTCCCCCTAGATCTATGGGTGTGAAAATTCTGATGTAAATCCAAGTCCATCTCACCTTTCTAAATGGTTATTCTTTAGTTCTGCTCAACTGGCTAGCCTCTTACAGCAAGCAGTGGGCAGAGAAGGAGATGGGACATAATTTTCAACTTCCCCAGTGATATGGAAACCAGAAAGTTCTAAAAACAAAGGACCATTTGTTCAGGTGCTGCTTTCCTCCCCCCACTCCCACTTTTTTTTTCTCAAGCCATTGTTTTTTAAAGGTGAGCTAATGTTCAAAACAAGGGTCCTTACACAATTGGGGCCAACACAGAAAGAAAAAAAAAAGAACCTCTCACACATTATCAGCTGGTCTGTGTTTACTGTGACTTCACTGATAAAGAGTTGGCCTCCTTCCCTGCGGCTGCTGCCTTCTCGGCTACAGGAAAGTGATGTAGGTTATGACATTCTGAATGAGAAAGTAGGCCTAGGGAGGGCCTGGCAGGCTGTAAGAGAGTCTGCAACGGCTGGAGGTGGGGGGAGGACCCACAGGGAAGAAAGAATCGGCAGGATGCTCTGTTCCTGTCATGAACTTATTGGATGTTTGGGCAGTGTTAATTGTGTTGAATCAAAAGAGGCCAAACAAAAAATGGAATTCAGAATGTTAGTAAGGAGGTAAGTCTGTGAGAAAGGGACTTTAGCTCAGCCTTTGGGAACTCCTCTGGGCCTCAGTTTCCTCAGGAGTACTGACTCTGGAGTTAGAGGAGGTGGGTTCAGATCCTACCTCAGACACTCTTTGTGTTACGTTGGACTAGTCACTTACTGGACACCAGTTTCCTCATCTGTAAAATGACAAGATTGGACTTGGTAACCTTCTATCTATGATCCTATGAGCTGAGAAATAGGTACCTATCTCAGGTTGGGTTTATCTTCTTGTCTTGTGCCAGATTGGGAAAGCTGGCACAGGCTACAGGAAATCAAACAGGAAAGTTAGCAAGAATCATAACTATGTTTTCTTGATTCCATTTTGTTCTCCTGATGCCTTGGGAGGAAGGCCACAGCTGACAGGCTCTCCTTGTTTACATGACTAAAATTGCCTGCAATGTAAGGAGGAAAGCCAGAGAAAATACCTTCCTCATCTTCACCATGGAACTGTTACATTCTTTCTGTACAATTATATCGGGTCTTAGAATCCTAGTCATGGAAGAAACCTTGAGAGGTCATCTAAACCATTCCTCTGCCCTCATTCTTGACTCTCTTTCAGAGTGTACATATGACCAGTATTTGATATAGCTGGTGGGAACGCTCCCCACGTTCTATTTTTGTGGGAAAGGCTACAGGGAGACCTCAGTCTCTGCCCAAGGCCTTTCTGCGCAAAGGTTCCCAGAATTTCACAGTCAGACAATGCAGTTCCTCAGGCCTTGACCTAATATAACAAAGGCTTCCATTCACCACCAAGACCACCATGATCACAGAACACAATCCCAGAGGCCTAGGGCATTAAATTTCCCAGATGCTTTGGCAAGAGAAAGTTTGCAAAATCCTATTCAATCTTTTAAAGTTTCAGAGACTCTCAAACATAGCTCAGGATCAATTTTTTTCAATGTTTGTTGAATTGAATTGAATTCAATTGAGCTGTGGTTACTCCCTCTGATGATGGAGCTAGCAACCTGCCATAATATTTCCTGAAGTGCTCCCATAAGTCTACAACAAGGAGACCATCCAAAGTGTAGGGAGCCTTCCTTGTTTACTTTTGATTCTATGTGGACAGCAGAGCACATGGATTGTTTTTAAGTTATCCCTTCCTCTGAGGGAATTAAGGGGATTGGAGCAGCAAGTGGTGGTGGGAATTGAGTGAACCACACTGACTCCATCTTGTTACTCAATTCTGGAGCTGTCTCAGTTCCATTTCTATTCAATTTCAGAGATGGGAAACCTGTGGCCTCAAGGCAACATGTGACCCCCTAGGTCCTCAAGTGTGGCCCTGATTTAATCAAAGAGCCCCACTTGAGGACCTAGAGGACCACGTGTGGCCTCAAGGCTGCAGGTTCCCCTGATCTAGCCCAATTTCTGACTTGTGAGAAAACTTTATTCAATTGTGGAAATTGGGAGAAAACTTCATTGCATTGTTTGAGCCTAGCCCTGTGTTGCTAGGAAGCTGGACTACATCTACCTGCTACTTAGAGACCCTTAACTAAGGACCTGGGTTATGATGACCAGAAATGCAATCAGATCCAAAGACTGATGCAAGGAGTTTTCTCACTGTTATACATCAACAGCAACCCACATGTCTTATCTGAAAACTGGTTCCATACTGATCAATCAGTTATTGTTTCCATGTTTCTCTGATTGTTTACAGACACTTGGGAGTGGAGGACACCTCTTTTTCTAATTTCAGGGAATTGCACCTATTTGCTCTCTTCCTCTCAATTAGGTAATCAGATTACCTACTGTTGTGTCCTGGTTAAAGGTTTCCTTTTAATTAATTGGTCTTATTTAATTAATTGTTTTTAATGTATAAAAATCTGTCTCCTTCTGTATTCAGGGTCCAGTGCCAAAGCTGAGGAAGGCTACTGGTCCCAATCTGTTGATCAACTGGCATGCATTTAATATATCAGTATTTCTGGAAGCTCAAACTTTTGTTTCCTCAGTCCTTCCATCATTCACCTGCCATACCTTTCACCATGTAACTAGCCCGTCTTTTTTTTTCCTCAGTCATGCATTTCTCTACTGGCATCCTTTTCACCACTTCTTGCATTGATTTCTTCATTTGCAATGAGTAGCAGACTATTCCTTTCATGCACTTCTCCTTTGCCCATTGAAGATGTATGTGTGTGTATGTGGGTTCTAACTTTAATTTTTTTGTAGTCTATGATATTTCATGACTTGGGGCTATGCAACAGGAGTTCTCAACTTTTTGTATGTCCTGAATCCCTTTGTACTCTGGTGAAGCCTATGGACCCCTTTTCAAAATCATGTTTCCAAATGTATAAGTTAAAATATATAAGATTACGAAGGAGAGGACTTATATAGAAATATAGTTATCAAATTTTAAAAAGTTCATGGAATGCAGATTAAGAACCTCTGCTTATATAACATCAAGTTATGTTGATAAAAAAAAATCAGTTTTGTGCCCTATGGAAAGGACAGGACCATTGTCTATGAACAGAATACCAGACTAAACTCCTCATATGTATGTTCAGGCTATGCTACATTCTGAAAATGTGAATAAACTCACAACATAAGCCACATGTGGCTCCACCACAGGAGCTCCCACTGTGGGAACTCCCATTACACCACCCTTTATCTCCATAGGCTGGCACGACAGAGGACACATCTGCAGGACAGAGCCAAGCTGGCCACTTCTCTAGGACATTCTCACTGGAAACAAGATGAGGGGAAGGTACAGCAGGGTCAGTCCAGCCATGAGGGATTGATTCTGCTGTCAGATAGATGCTAATCTCTCCTGTTTTTAAAGACTCCTTCTATCCTATTTTTAAAGGCCTCCAGAGGAAATTCTAAAAGCTGCCATTATAACATTAATGATCATAGATTGACAGCTAGAAGAGATGTAGAAGATGTAGAAGATCTAGAAGAGGTCAGGGAAGTATGTCTGATTCCAAGAACCAAACAACAAAAAGATTCTTTTCACCATGTCTGGTCTTTGAGAAAGGGGAAATAGACTACTAGGTCTGTATCCCAAAGAGATTGAAAAAATGGGGAGAGGGGGTGACCTACATGTGCAAAAATATTTATAGCAGTTCTTTCTGTGGTAGCAAAAAATTGGAAATTGAAGGGATCCCCATCAATGGGGGAATGGCTGAACAAGTTATAGTATATGAATGTAATGGAATACTATTGTGCTATAAGAAACGATGAGCAGGCTGATTTCAGAAAAACCGAGAAAGACTTACATGAACTGATACAAAGTGAAGTGAGCAGAACCAAGAGAACATTGTACACAGTAACAGCAACACTGTGCGATGATCACTATGAATGACTTAGCTCTTTTCAGCAATACAATGATTGAAGACAATTCCAAAGGACTCATGATGGAAAAATACTATCTGCATCCACAGAAAGAACTGATGGAGTCTGAATGCAGATCGTAGCATGTTATTTTCACTTTTTTTTGTTTCCCTTTTGATCTGTTTCTTCTTTCATAACATGACTAATATGGAAATGTGTTTTACATGATTGTACATATATATCCTATATTAAATTGCTTGCCATTTTAGGGAGGAGGAAAGAGAGGGAGAGAGGGAGAAAAATTTGAAACTCAAAAAAATCTTAAATAAATGTTAAAAATTTTATTTACACATAATTGGAAAAATAAAATACTATTTAAAAAAAGAAAAGTGAAGTAGACACCTTTTCTCTTTTCTACTCAGTACCTCAGAGGCTTATATACTAGCCTTCACTCTGTCTTCCCCTATAGATAACTCACTGTCAAAACATTTGTCTATTTCCCCATTTCTGTATAGCACTGCTCTATGTTCTACTAATATGCTAAGTCAAAATGCTAAGGTGTTAGTGGGTTAATGTCTTACCCTTACCAAGTTGATAATCACTTACAGACAGGACCTATTTGGAGAAATGTATTAACCTAAGGAAAGACACTTGTAGTGAAAATTCTAGACTTTGTGCCAGTCTGGTGGTAGAGGTATACTGGCTGTGTTGAGCAAGAAGGGGGTGGGATAAAGGAAAAGACGTTTTTCACTATTTCTTAAATCATAACCCTTGCTAAGTGAAGAGCTGGCCTCAGTGACAAAGATTGAATCAGTTCTTAAAGATTTCCAGCTCTTCTAGAAGGTTGAGTAGGTGGGGAAAGTGGTTTGAGCTTCTTCTCACACATTGTAGGAGATATTACTAATTTGTTATATACTCTCAAAAGAGTTTGACCTACATAGGAAAAACCAAGTGGATGAAAAATTCCTATTGTCCAGCTTATCAATTGGATGAACAATATTAACTCATATCTTGGAGAGGCATTGCTGCTGTTGCAATGAGTTGGGCTTAGAACTGAATAGAAGGAGGTGGGTTACTAGATTGCCTTTGGGAACTTACAGAATTCTTCTAAATACTTCATATTTCTCCCTGAAGCATAGATATCAATATTCTTGCAGGGACTTTGTATGGCTGCAATTATAATGCATTCCATGGAACTCTAATTCATCTCTGAAGAACTGAAATTAAGGACCCCCCAAAAAGGAATGTGTGGTAGCTATGAATAGGATTGGTGAAAGAATAATGGTAGAAAAGATGACATCAAAATATAAGTGAAAAAAGAAGATAGGCTAATCAATACCTTCCCATTTGTGAGATGGATGATTTGCATGTTCCTCTGGTACCCTCCTAATGCCAAGAGAAAGCACAGAAGGCTCCCAGAATGCTGAGTAAATTAGTTTGCCCCTTTGGCAAACTCATAGGACATAGACAAAAACTACACAGGATGGGCAGATTTTAATCCACAGTGTTGGGAATATTGATACTCATCTGTCATCACACAGCTTTGAAGTCTCAATTCCAAACTGTTAGTAAACTCAATTTCAAATTTCAAAGTCATTTAATAGATTTTCATGCCTTTCCATTTGAAGCCATGATCACTAAATATCTCTGAAATAGATGAAACTGTGTTCCTGTCTTAATATATTGTGGGGTGTGCATTTGTTTTCTCCTTAGTGACAGCTTACAGCATTCATAGAGGATCTGTTGACCTTCAAGCACCCTTTTTTGCTGCCGGACCAGGGATTCTTTCTCAATGGATCTTAGCTGCCCACCTTCTTCATGGAAGGGATTCATGAGAACATCAAGGCAGGTCTGGGCTTCCTGATGCACAATTTCCCCCAGCCCCAAATGTTCACTGTTTCGTTGAATGTCACTGATGTACCCGCACCTGGAAGTGAACATGCTGCCACCAGCTGTTAGCGGTCAGTACTTTTGCCTCCCATTCTCATGCAGAATTTTAGTCTGTGGCAATGGCAGCAGTCAAGGAAGCCTGGTCTCCAAAGTAGCTTATGAGATTACAGATTGCTACAGGCCACACAACCTAACACATTCTGTGCTGGTCTAATTGCTATCAATCAATCAATCCATCTGCTTAGCTTCTATGTTTTCCTTCATGGACTTGAAAAAGAAATTATTTCTTTTTTTTATTTTTCGAATAGAAGAATGGAGAAGAAAAATGACTGTTGGCTAACCTGCTCAATTTCCTTTGGCCATAAAAACATACCTCTAAAATTAGCAGGAGGGAGCCCAGACAAAGATAAATCTTGTTCCAAAGTGTTATAAGGTTTGTTTCTGATAGGTGTTATGTCATTGCTGTTATGATTATTATTGCTAGAGTTGAAAGGATGGGAATAATGGAAGGAACAGAGTGCTAACTCATAGGGTTTGTGATATAGTAGAGGAAATCTTGGCATACTCTGATGAGTACCTAGCTTTAGGGAAAGCAAATTTCAGAAGGTTCAGAAGGAAGGTCCCATGGATCAAATATGGGAACGTGCCTTGTAATGGCATCCATTTTTAATAGATATCATAAGGATAGTTCACATTTTATGCAGCACTTTATAGTTTGCAAAGTACTTTGTTGACAACAAACCTGTGAATTAGGTTGCACCACTATTAATAGCACCATTTTATAGATGAGGAAACTGAAACTCTAAAAAGTTTTGTTTTGCCATGGTCACGAAACTAATATGTAGTGAGAGATTAGAACCCAGATCCATTGGTTCTAGGTCCAGTTCTTTTTCATCTTTGTCACTTTCTTCACTATGTGATGAAAGTTATTTGAAAAAAGAGATAAATTTCTATACAAAGGTAAGATATTAGCACCTTTTTCTCCTTCCTCAAATTTTCCTAGGGCACTTTGCCTGGATTTCACCTTTGCCCCTATTATATCCTCCCTTATATCATACTTATCTGCCCATTTGTTACATCTTCCCAGCATATTATAAGCTCCTTGAGGGCAAAGAACTCTGTCACTTAATGAACCCAGTGGCTTACACTGTGCCAAGAGCAGTAGAAACTTAATAAATGATTGTTGAATTATTTTTGTTAAATTTGCATAAAACCAGATCTTCTCATACTTTGGCAGGTTTTTTTTTCCTTTATACATTTGTATTTCAGAATCATCCAAGTCAGTGAATCATAGAATATACCTAATAGGCTCCTGCATTCTGTTCCCCTCAAAGTGAGACTCACCTTTAAATTAAATTCCCTGACTACCGGTGCGTGGTTTGACATCCATCTCTTCTAACATATGCTGGTTTGGCTTTCATGCACTCTCATTTCAACAAGCAAACATTCTTTAACAGGATGAAGAATATGTACAATTTTCCAAGTCTTTAGTATTCCTTTCTCTCTCCTCTTGTTTTTCTACCTATTTATTTCAACTCCCTAGCCCTCTGTCTCTCATCTTTTACATTTATTTCTCTCTCCCCCTTTCCTTTTGTCTTCTTTTCTCCATCCACTTTTTCTCCTTCATTCCTTTTGTGTGTCTTCCCAATTTGACCATGTTGTTGTTCAGTCATTTCAGTGGTGTCTGACTCTTCATGACCTCATTTGGGGTTTTCTTGGCAGAGATACTGGAGTAGTCTGCCATTTCCTTCTCTAGCTCATTTTACAGGTGAGGAAACTGAATTAGACAGGGTTAAGTGACTTGCCCAGGGTTACACAGCTAGTAGGTATTTGAGGATGGATTTGAACTCTGGTCTTTCTGATTCCAGATCTGTCACTCTATCCACTGTACCACCTACCTCCCCTTTATTTGGCTATAAAAAGACTAATGTAAACATTTTTCCTATTTGGTGTATTTATTGAATAAAATTGTCTTTCCTATGTGAAATTTTCAGATGTGGATTTTCTATTTTTTTAAGGCAGAGTAAACCAAACTAAATTGTGTTTGTTCATTCTAACTTTTGTATTCTCCTTCATTCTCTCTGGCCAGTGGCCCTTGATAGAATTTTTTCCCCCAAGGCACTGGTTTAGCATTCACAACCCATGCTAGATTATCTAGATCAATGGCATAAAAGAGAAAGTTTGGATTAACACACACACACACCCAGGAAGCCAATCTCTTATTTGCATGGAACAGGAATTATAGTTGGAATTATAGGAATTATAATTACAATTTATAATTCTAAAAGAGTCTGGTTTTGGAGCCTCAAAAGTTGAATTCAGATGTTGTCTCTGACCCTTGCTACTTGTGTGACTACAGACAAGTCATTTAAATGATCCATGTTACAGCAGTACTTGCAGCACCCATCTTTCAAGGTGATGCCAAAGAAAATGTTTTGTAAACCTTTAAGAGCTATTAAAAATCATGTTACCATCTGTAGTAACTGCCTTATTCACCATTTTATCAAAGCTTCTTGCAAATGACCAAAGTTCTTAAGTTTCTAGATCAAGAAATAGGAGGAACCCTAGAGGTCATCTCACGGCTCATTCATTTTATAAAGGAGCAAACTGAAGCTCAGTAAGGTTGCAAGCCCAAGATGACTCAGGTAGTAAATGGCAAAGCTGGATGAAAGACCAGCACTTCCCCTATAGCTCCTTCTTTAGGAGTATCCCTAAAAGGATATATCCTTTTATTTTCTGCCCTCTACGAACCTTAACTTCTATAAAGATCAGGCAACATTCACTGCCTCTCTTTCTTCTCTGTTCACTCACTCCTCAATCTTCTTCAATGAAGTTTTCCTTCCTACTATTACTACTCTTTCCAAGATAACTAACAAGTGTTCCAGTAACTGCCAAATCCAATGGTTTTTTCCCCTTAAGTCTTCCTCTTTATTGACCCATCCTCACTCCCTGCATTGTGTGACTCTGTCAGCCATATACTCTTTCTTGATGCTTTCTCCTCCCTCTTCTCTTTCTTGGTTCTTTTTCTTCTTCTGTCTCCAATAGTTGATCTTCATCTACCCATCCCCACATATGGCTATCCATGGCCCTCATCTTTGTGGATCTAATCAGCTCTAACATCTTCAGTGGTCCTTTCATGCAGTTGACTCCCAGATCTATATATTCAACCTATCTGATAGCCTGCTGGGCATCTCAACCTAGATATCCCTCTGGCATTTTAAATTCAACATGTTGTCATCTTTCTCCTCAAACCTACCTCTGATCTATGTAGTTTCTATTGATGCAACCACCATCCTTTGTATCACATGTTTGAAATCTCACCATCTTCATTGACTCTTCCCTTTCCCTTGTTCTTTGCTCATGGCTCCACATAAGAGGCAGCTAGATGAGGTACTAGGTAGAGTGGTCTACTTGAAGTCAGGAAGACCTGAGTTCAAATATTGCCTCATATACTTACTACCTCTGTGACCCTGAACAAATCAACTAATCTCTCCCTGCCACACTTTTTCTATTTGTAAAATGGGGATAATAATAGCATCTACCTCACGGGGTTATTGTGAGGACCAAATGAGATAATATATGTAAAATGCTTTGGAAAAAAAAGTAGAAATGCTATTTATGTTATTATTAGTCAAATCATGTGGATTCTGTCTCCATACCTCTCTCATTTCTCCTTCTCTCCACTCATGCTTCTGTAACCTTATTTTGAACCCTCAGCATCTCTTACCTTTTCATATGCCCTGTCCCTGTCTCTGCTTTGTCTCTTCTTCAATCCATTCTTCACACAGCTGACAAAAGAATCTTCCTAAAGCGTGGATCTATCAATGTTTTTCTCCCATGCAAACATCTTCAGGGATGTCTTACAGACTTATTTTGATTCTTCAATGGACCTATGATCTCATTAATGTGGGTATTCATTTCAATGGTTTAAATTATAACCTTTCCATGTCTTCTTACCCTGGGTACTTCTTGTCCATGTTCTCCCACAAACACTCCCCAGGAAGTTGACCTTATGTCTTTCAACATCACAGAGGTATCAGTGCAGCAAATATCTCCTTCATGTTTTGTCCCTCATTCTTGCCACATGTCTGGCCCTCCTCTTTAATGATATAACATCCCATTGATGACAGTCTTTATGCCTCTAGCTTGTGTTCAACTCATCATTGGTTTTATGCCCTCCAAATGTCTTCTTTCCAGCATGGTGCCATGAAAAACACTCATTTTGTAGTAAGAAGACCTAGGGGATGTGGAGCAAGTCACTTAACTTCTCTTTACCTTCATTTCTTGTCTATAAAATGAGGAAGTTGAGCTAGATGATCCCTAAGCTCTAAATCCATGGCCCTATGATGTGCCATGACTCCAAGCCATCACCAGAAGAATATCAGTGTTTAAAAATGGGTTTTTGTTAACAGATGGAAGATTAGGGTCTTTGAAAGTGCTGTGTTGTTTTCTAGGTTAACAGTCTACTGTCTCTTTTCTTCTAATTGAATTCTTGGCCCAACTCATTGTCTGCCTTCAGTGTCTATCAAGGTGGGGAACCTGCGGCCTCGAGGCCACATGTGGCCCTCTAGGTCCTCAAGTGTGGCCCTTTGACCAAATCCACGTTAGTCGAAGGGCCACACCTTGAGGACCTAGAGGGTTACATGTGGCCTCAAGGCTACAGGTTTCCCACCCCTGATAAAATACAATTTCTATTGGACCAGTTCAATGGGCCACCCATCCAAATATATGTTACAACCTAAATAAGAAGCATTCTTTATTCACTTTTTTTCCCAACATGGGATAAAAATTAAAACTTGTTAGCCTCATATCTAAAATCTCCTACAATTGAGTTCTAGCCTGTCTTCCAGATGTTCATAGTACCCCTCTTTATTGAACTATACATTCCAGTCAAATTTAATTACCCTGATCTTGCCCTATTACTCTCATATCTCCATGTATTCATTCAGGCTATCTTACATGCCAGAGTTCTCTCCTTCAGTATCTCTTCTTCAAATAGCCTTTTGTACATGCTAAAATATAAGAAGGAAAGGTGGCTCAAGTCATCCACAAATTAGATAATCTCTGAATTATCAAGATTGGATGTATTTTTCCATAGGAACCAAATAATATTGACATGACATGAAGCAATACTAGCATATTTATAGAGTATCTTATGATTGAAAAGTGTATATGAAATGAAACATTATTTCATTTGAATCTCATAATAAACTTTTGATATATATATGTGAATGTATATATATATATATTATACATGATATATACATGGTTATTTTTATGTTGCCTCCCCCATTAGAATGTGAGTTCCTTGAGAACATGGACCATGCTTTTTTGCCTTTCTTGGCAACCCTTGGTATGATTTAATTCTGGAATGGGAACTTGCTCTACCAATGTAGATCAACAACTCATCTGTAATTTATAATCTTTCAGAGTGGCCTGAGTACAGAAAGGTTATGTGATTTGCCCGTAATTTCACAACTAGTGTGTGTCAGAGATAAAACTTGAACCCAGCTCTTCCTGAACCCAGACAGACCCTCTATCCACTACACCAGATTGCCTCCCTTTACAAACATTACTAACCCCATTTTAGAGATAAATAAAACTGAGGCTCAAAGAGATTAAAAAAGTTAAGGTTATATAATTAATAAATTATGAAGTCTGGATTCAAAATCCAGATCATCTAAGTCCAGTTCTCTTTCCACCATAACACACTGTCCTCCAAAAAAAACCCTGAACTATGATGTTGTTTGAAAGATAGAATAGCCGAAGTTTTCAAGGGAAAAAGGAATTTGAGATGAATTTAGACCTTATCATCTCAACACATATGGTAAATTTCTCACTAACATACTCTGCTTCGCTAAAGAAGAGCCATATTAGTGATGAGAGTTGTATTGATCACTAATTGCTACGTCCATATTTAAGACTGATTATCAAATGTATCAGGGAATATAGACACAATTCAAGGAACCATATGTTCAAAATGGATCACTTTAATCTTGTATTAAACAATCCTTTGGGAAAAGAAGAAAAGACAAAGTATCACTTGGAAAGATATCAGCCCTGGAATTATTTCAATAATCTTGATATTCCTAATATCTGTGTTGATGAACACATTATTTTATAGAGCATGGGCTTTTCCTAAATTGGACAATAACATTAAATTGGTAATTAATTTATGAAATTGTGAAAGGCAGGCAGGCATGCCTGGTTCTTTGGGTACTCACTGGGAAAGACCACAATCACAGAGCAAAATGGAGCTACAATCAAACTTTCAGAGTGTGGGGGCCAAAAAAAAAAAACACAGAAAGTACCAAGACAAACAGTGAAAGGGGTACAGAGGGAGATGGCATGAGGATATGGGATAGGATGATGAAGGAAGGATAGGATAATGAAGAAAGGGAGGCAGCCTGGAAAGAGGAGGGGGAGAGGGAAAGGCAGAGAATATCACTCATGGAACCACGGATGAGAGTTGAGAGCACTCGGCAGCATGGTTCCGATAGAGATGGAGGAGTGCTGTGGAGGTGGGGGCAGGAGTTTGAGGTCTCATTTTTATAGGGTTTTTTGGGGAGAAGAGACTAACTCTTATCTGTACCACCTTGGGATTAGATCACTAACATATTCATATAATTTCAAAGTTGTCAGTAAAACTTTAAAGTTAATATATTCACATCATCTCAAAATTATCAGCACCTTTTGGTGTTCCTTTGGTCTGGAACTTGACATTTATATATCATAGGATCAAAAACCTTGACAGTAGTGCCTAGGTGGCTTCTGCTGATTCAGCACATACTACTATTAGGATGTGAATTTTGGCTGATATATGATATAATTTGTAATTTATGCTCCTTTGGTCTTTAGGACTATTTGCACATCACTTCCAGGTTTCTCTTCACAATCTTATTTCCTGCTATTGCCCCTTTATGCCAGTTACTTATAAACTTACTATACTGATTGGTGGGGTGGTCAGAGGAACTGGAAAAAAGATACAATCTTACCATAATCATTATGTGTTACTGTATTGCACTTTAGGTGAGTTCAGGGCAAGTGGTTAGCACTAGGCAGATTTTTTTCCCTTTCTTTTTCTCCTCTTTTGAACTTTTATTTTTTCAATTAACAGGTATTTATCTTTTCTCCCTCCCAGTTTTTCCCCAAAACATTCCTTAAAAGAAAAAGAAAAGCCTTGTAATAAATGTGCATAGTCAAGCAAAACAAACTATTGCATTGGCCATGTCCAAAACCTATGTCTTATTCTGCATCTTGAGTTCATCAGCTGTCTATTAGGAGGTAGGTAGCCTGCTTCATCATCAGTATTCTGGAATCATGGTGGATCCCTGCGTTGATCAGAGTTGTTTCAAAGTTGTTTGTTTTTTCATCGTCATTATTCTATAAATCATTGTCCTGGTTCTGCTCACTTCAATCTGCTTGAGTTCATAAAAGTCTTCTCAGGTTTCTCTAATTCTCTCTCTTTCATTGTTTACTAAGGCACAATAATTTTATTAATATACCATAATTTGTTTAGCCATTTCCCAACTGATGGGCACCCCCTCTGTTTTCAGTTTCTTGTTACTACATTAAGATCTGCTATAAATTTCTTAGTGTGTGTATATATATATATATAAATTTAGTGTGTGTATATATATATACATATATATATCTAGAGAGAGAGAGAGAGAGAGAGAGAGAGAGAGTTCTTTGATCTCTTTGGAGTAATCACTGGGTCAAAGAATATACACAGTTTAGTGATTTGGGAGGCATAATTTCAAATTGCTTTTCAGAATGGCTGGACCAATTTACAGCTCCCTCCTCTCAGTCCCTCCAATGTTGATACTTCCTCTTTTTTGTCAGCTTGAACAATCTGATATGAAGTGGAACTTTAGGGATTCTTTAAATTACATTGCTCAAATTATTAGTAATTTGGAATATTTTTCATGTGACTATTGATAGCTTAGGCTTCTTCCTTTAAAAAGTATCTGTCTGTATCCTCTGACCAAATATTTACCTATTGGGGAATGGCTCTTTTATAAGCATGAATCAGTTTCTTAAGTATCTGAAAAATAAGACCTTTATTAGAGATACCTGCTACAAGGATGTTTTTCTAAGTTAACTCTCCCTTGTAATTTTAACTGCATTGGGTTTTTTTTTGTGCAAAAACTTTCTGATTTTATGCAATCAATCAAAATTGTCCATTTTCTCCAGGTTCTTCTTAAAGACTTTTGGTTTCCAGACTTTGTTATGCTCCATCTTCGAGGACAACTCTCACTCTTAGACCTAGCAGAGGTGAAACGCTATCCAGTGTGGAAACCAACTCTTTTCTAAAATACCGTATCTAACCAATCAGCTGCATTGTTTAGCTCTGAAAGTCAGGCTCATGCTCAGGGCTCTCAGATACTGAAGTGGGGACCCCAGGTGGAGATTTTCTCTATTAATAACCCAAGAGCAGGTTTGAAGCAAAGAAATGAAACACACAGTGGCCAGATGTTTGGAGGGTAAGATGGGGAGTTGAGTTCACAGAATTGTTCTGCCTCCTTGTTTTCCTCTGAGGTTTTTTCCTGTAGGGTGTCAGATACATTCATTCGCAGGCAGCCTCACTCTGGTTCCATCTGAGCCCTGACGGGATCTGCACAGTACATCAGTAAAACATGGCTAACAGCCTTCCTCTTCCTGTGCAGCTGCTGTTTGCAGAGAGGGAGGATGGGAGAGTTGATTTATTTCCCCTGACTCTTTTTTCCCCCTTTAAGTCAATGGACACAAGTGTCCATTTGTTGCTTTATCTTGAAACAATGAATAAACCCCAATGATTCAATTAGAACTTGTCATGCAAACATCCTTGACTTGCAGGTGGAAATCTAAAGACCATACTTTGGAATGTTGATAATGTTTTCTCACTAGAAGAAAGATCAGTGATCTTTGTTGGAGCTCATAGAGAAAATAGTTTTATTTTTCATTGCATGGATTTTTTTTCTCCTGAAAGTGGTTGGGGGGGGGGGAGGCAGGGAATTGGGAATGGAGAGAAAGCTTTCGCAAAGATAAGCACCTCCTGTAATCTTAAGGTGCTGCATTCTTCGCATGGCACTGCACCGTCTCCAGTCATCCTGATCTGTATCTGGCCACTGGACCCAGATGGCTCCTGAGGAGAAAGTGAGGCTGGTAACTTTGCACAGCCCTCCCTCACTTAAACCCAGTTCACTTGCATGTCATGGCGTCACCTCTCTGATGTCATGGTCCTCTTCCAGAATAAAGGATAAACAACAACAGTGTTGGGAGCGGGGCTGTGCAGGGCGGAAGATACAAGGTGAAGATCCTCTTCCTCTCATTCTTGCCAAGGTTCCATTTCCTTAACTCTTCCTTCCCAGCCCAGACAACAGTGTTAGGGTTTGAGGTCCAACCAAGGACGTACTGGCCAATTGGAGCTCAGCTAAACTACATAGTACTCAGGGACTTTCATTCAAAGTGACAGCAAGGAAGGAAAGACCTTCATTCAGTTCAAAGACTTGTCTTAGGGACAGCAGGCGAGCTGCCTAATCAGGTTGTACTTTAGCCCCAGCTTATCTCAGTCTGAGAAAATGGGCATCATAATTAATACAGGAGAAGGAAAGAAGTAGGTTCCAAATATAGCTCTCTGTCCTCACAATCTTTGCCTCCTAGAGCTGGGAAGGACTATCTCACTGCCTCTATTACCGGCTTTCAGCATCTCAGGTCCTTAAGATTGATTAATGAGGATATTGGGGCAGGGGATGAGGCTATCAAGGAGGGTAGAAAGGGGAAGATTCTGCTGAATTGAATTTGGGGAATTGTTCACAAATGAACAGAAAACCTTTTTGTTTCAAGCTTTGTTATTCAGACTCTTGATAAGACGAAATGTGATACAGTAAAAAGGGTTCTGAACCTGGTCACTGGAATTGACTGTTAAACCTAGTTTCCCTGGGCTGGAAAATGAGGGGACTGGGTTAGAGGCTGTCTCAACTCCCTCCCGGTTCTAGATCCATGCTCTTATGATCCTGAGGAAAGACTGGCCTCTGGGAGGTGTGCAGGCAATGAGCTTCCAGCTCATGACCTTATCAATCCTCATAAGTATGTGTTCACTTTCCTGCTGTACAAGTTGAAAGTGAAAAGCAGAGGGGGGCAGCAGATAGAGAGCTGGCCTCAGAGTGAGACAGGAGCTCTTCTTGTCTCTGCCACATATTTGCTAAGCCACTTTTAGGCAAAGCACTTAGCCTATTCCTACACCAGGAAATTCTCATGTTAATGAGAAGGTGCAGACCTGCATTGGGAGAGTAAATTTCTCACTGGGAGCTCCCTATTCCATTGAAATTACAGATCCGGTTAAAAAAAAATTTTTTAAAGGGATTTATATATAGCGGCTACATTATATCATATCAGATCATATTATGTCATTGTTTCACATGATTATATTGTTATAGTCTATTTTGTTCTGTTATGTTAGACTATGTCATGTCATATCATTCATGTTACATTATATTATATCATTTGTTGTTGTATATAGTCATGTCCAGCTCTTCATGACTCCATGGTGGGAGGGGGGTGGTTCTTGGCAAAGATACTGGAGTGGCTTGCCATTCCCTTCTCTGGTTCATTTTACAGATGAGGAAACTGAGGCAAACAGAGTTAAGTGACTTGCCCAGGGTCACCCAGCTAAGTGTCTAAGGTTGAACTCATGAAGGTGAGTCTTCTTGATTCCAAGTCTAGTGCCCTATCCACCGTGCCAGGGGCTATTATCAGTCATCCTGACCTATGTCTTGCCACTGGATTCTAATGACTCTGTAGGAGAGAGTAAAACTGATCATTTGGCACAGCTCTGCCTCAGTTAAATCCAATTCACTTGCAAGTCAAAACATCACCTTCCTGATGTCATCTGTCCTCTTCCAGAACAAAGGATCAACAACATCTTCTTCACCACCTAGCTGCCCAGATGTTATATCATATTGCATATTGTATCATTTTATATTATTATATTGACCACAATCGATTTTGTTTTTGATGGTGTAGGATGAGAGAACATTATGAACCTCAAGTCTTGTTGGCCCAAAATAGAGATACGCAAGTTGTAGGAGCTGGAGTCATTTCTCCTAATTCCAGAACACTCTCTACGAATCGTTGGTATGTTGGTATTTGTGTGTGTGTTTAACATAACCCTGATATCAGTGTATTTCTTTGACATTTGATTCCTTCTCCTAAAAGTATAAGGCAGGAAAAAAAAGTTTGGGTTAATTGTTGGTTGGGTTCTGGTTCATTGAAGTCCCACAGCAATGACTCAAAGCTTCTCTTCAACATTTCAAGTGACAGCCTAGAAAATCAGAACTCCCTGGGATTCCTTGATTCTTCTGAAAAGGAATGTCAACCAGCACATCTCCCCTGGGAACTCTCCTCTCCCTCTCATGTCCCTGACTACAGTCAATCCCCAGCATCAAATTGCTCCCAGGCAAGTCTGCAGCTGGTAGTTGAGATCACAAAGAACATCTCTAGGCTCTTAGGCCCCAGTTTCTTTCATCCTGGCTGATGGTGGATGGGCAGAAAAAATGAGCAGAGCTAGGAAATCTACAACAGCCTCATCACTCTGGAGTTATAACCAAGCCTTGGTTCATCCTTTAATTAAGGGGATTTGTTCTGTGAAGTTGGGTTCAATCAAAGGGCTGCACTTGAGGATCTAGAAGGCCACATGGCCACAGGTTTCCCACCCCTAAACCAAGGTATTGCCAAGATATTCACAGAGAGAAATTAAGGAAAGAAGGAAGGATTTAAAGGGGGGGATTGGAAGAAAAGAACAGAGAAGGAGGTAGGAAGGAGAAAAGAGAAAGAAAAAAGATATCTGCCTACATCCGTAGAAACTGCTTTGAGGGGGGAGGGTACATTTAGTCAAACTATGAACCAGTCATTTAAACTCTCTGGGCCTCAGTTTCCCCAACTGTAAAATGTGAGATGGGGAGTAAGTTACATTAAATGATCTCCCAGCTCCCTTTCAACTCTGAAGCTCTGCAAATCTACACACACAACCAACAACCTAGTTATTTGGAAAATAATCAGTAATTAGTTACCGAACACTTGTTTCATAAACTTAATTTTTTCTAGAACATATCTGAGATAATAAGTGTAAATTTAGAAGAGATATCAGATGTTATCTAGTCCAGTTCCCTCATTTTTCACTGGTGGAAACTGAGGTTAAGTGATTGTCCCGTCACACAGATAGGTGGCCAAGTAAATAGAGTACTAGGCCTGAAGTCAAGAAGTTCTGAGTTCAAATTCAGCTCCTAACACTTACTAGCTTTGTTACCCTGGGCAAGTCACTTAACTCCTATCAGCCTCAGTTTCCACAACCCTTTACAAGGTTGTTGTGAGGTCAAATGAGATAATATTTTTAAAGTGTTTAGCAGAATGCCTGCCGCTTCGTTGTTGTTCAGTTGTGTCTGCATCTTCATGACCCCAGTTGGGTTTTTCTTGGCAAAGATGCTGGAGTGGTTTGCCATTTCCTTCTCCAACTCATTTTTACAGTTGAGGAAACTGAGGCTGATAGGGGTTTAGTGACTTGCCTAGGCAGCTAGTAAGTGTCTGAGATCATATTTGAACCCAGGAAGATGAGTCTTCCTGACTCTAGGCCCAGCACTCTATCCACTGAGCCACCTAGCTACCCGCAAAATTTGTGCTGGCCTGGCACTTAATAAATGTTTATTCTTTCTCTCACACCCCCAAATAGGGATTTGAACTCAGTGTTTCTTATTTTAAAGCCACCATTTTTTCAGTTCCACCACACTACCTCGGGCAGGGCTATGGAGCAGAAGAATTGGAGCAGTGGCTAAAATTTCCGTGGCTTCCACTTTGCTATCATCATTCTGATGATGGAAGCAAGTGTCTCTAGCAGAAACTGCATCATTAAATATTGTCATTTGGGGGAAAGATTGTCTTATTGTCCTGGAAGCAATTTGTCTAGAATTTCCCTAACTCTGCTTTTCTCAGACAAGATCTTTTCCTCCGCTCTACCCCACCCTTCAGCCATAGAGAAGAGGAAAAGCATCTCTTGTGCTTTCTCCTCTCCTCCCTCCCCATCCCGCCCAGCCTCTTAGCCCCCACCTCTTTTGGGTTTTCCTGTTTTCTTGCTTGGAGGAGTCAGTTACATGCTTCCTTTGAGGTTTATTTACAGTCTGACCTGTGAATCTCTGAAATATTCTCTCTCATAGCTTCTCACTCCAGAGATATTATTAGACCTCTTTTGGCAAATCCACAAGGGCCATATTAACTATTCATGGAGGCTAGGAACCTGCCAGGTGTTTCTTGCAAATGTAGTCTAGGTGTAGGAATATGGTACAGGCAGCAACATCAGGGGATGGTTCTTGGCTAGTTTGCTCCTTTGACACTGTCCAGGAAATAAATACTGCAAAAAAAAAATACTGCAGTTATTGCAACGCCTGGCCAAAGTACACCATCCTTCCTCTATTAGGTTTGCTTGTCATCTAGCGGCTGCCTAGTCTATCTTCTCTCAAGTCTGCATGAAGCCAGGAAAAACCCAGGTGAAGGCTGTGAACCAATTCAGAGATTCGACATTCTGAGGTTGCATGATTATTTAGAAATAATTACCGGGGTTTGAGTCAATGTAGTGAAAGAAATTAGTCTTTGCTGAATACAACTCAATTATTAGTGTGTTGATTCATATGGCTTAGCAGCTGACAGTGCTTGAAAGGCCTATTTCAATGTGTTTGCTGAAAGGAACAGGCCTCAGTAGCTGCTCTTCTGAACTCTGCTCCCCCCACCCCAGATGAATGCTTTATGCTCAGAGAGATTGCCTTTTCTTCCCCAGAGAAATCATAGTTTTCTAGCATTAGTATCAGGTTCTTTTAAACATCCCTATTTTAGAGATGGACAAACTGAGGCATGATTGGAGTATGCCACACAATTTAGCTGTCACAGCCAATAGAATTGAAATTTCCTTATGACTAAGTCCAGGCAGAGTGGTGGGAGGGATAAGGAAGAGTCAAGAAAACTCAGACTCACATCCTATCTCTGACTGCCATGATCATGGGCAGGCAGTATCTTCAGGCGAACCAAAACAAGGGTTCTTAGCCAGGAGGCCATGGACTTGTTTAATTAATATTTTGATAATTGTATTTCAACATTACTCCTTGCTTTTATAACCCTAAATATTTTGTTATATGCATTTAATAACATTATTTTGGGAAGGGTTCCATCCATAGACTTCATATTGCCACAGGGGTCTAGACGCACACACAAAATTCTGAACCCCTACTCTGAGTTGTAGACCGGGTACCGGTATGACTTGGCAAAGGAGATTTCCTCATCAAGAGATGAAATGAAATTATAGACCTGGTCTAATTTTTTTTTAATCCAAGGCTCTATTGGTCTAAACTTGGAGGATGGTTAGGTAATAGGACAATATACTAAGAAAATTTGGGAAAATTCTTCCTGTGTATGGGTCATCAGAATTAGGATCTAAACATTTGCCTGAGTTGGCACAACTACCTCTCTTTCTGGAGACAGGAGAATGGTGTAGTGCCAGGCACATAGTCAGCACTCAGAAGTGCTTTTTAATTAAAATGATTTGATGTTCAGGTCTCTTTCAACTTTATGATTCTATATAAACATACAATTTGATCTGAGGTTGAATAATCCATTATCTGGGTATGTATACCCATGTGCAGTTAATTAGTTTCCAGGATTTTATAGAGCAAAGGTGCATGATCTTCCCAGAGCAGTCTGGGCCATTTCCCACAGAGCCAACCAAGACATCGAGCTGACTTTCCAGTGACAATGGACCACCAATGTTCCTTTGACAGGTACTAGAAGTTAGAACAATAGAGCAATGCCCAATAGTTCTCAAGGATAGGCCCTGATGGCCATGATATAATCTATGGATAAAGGTGTCCTCTCCTGGATTCTAGAAGATGATATCATAGAATATCAGCACTGGAGGGGACCTTGGATGCCCAATAACCTTGACTTGGTTCCCCTCACCTGGCAGAGGAGTGGGTGCCCTCATTACCAGAAATAATATAGCCTTCAGCCTGTCTCTAGGGTGGGGATCACTGACAGCCCTTTGTCTTTTATTTCAAAAACATAGAAATACCCAATATCCCCAACCTTGCAGTTAATTAGCAAGAATAGTCAAACCTGTTACAATAGAAAGCTATTTGTTGGCAATTTCCTCTCTTTCCACCCTCCTGTCCCCACCTAGCCACAGTACACTTGAGTCTCTCCATCACTACCCTGATCCCTCCCCCCACCCCCACCAGCCATCCTAGAAAGGGCCTCAGGTAGTAGTGTGCTAGTTATTATTAACAACTAGATGGAGGGTTGGGGATGGGGGAATGAAAAGGAGGAAGTACTCTCAAAAAACTTTTAAGTTTAATACAAATTAATATTTTCACTATTAGTTTCTTAAGTCTAGACAGTCAACAGAACAACAAATCAAACTCTGATTTGTAGCATTTGCTGATTTTCAGGGTTTAAATGTTCATGCTGACAATTTAACAATAAGCTGCCAAATGTGTGCTCCAGCACATCCCTGTCTTGGGTTACAACCGCTGCCTCCCTCCTAATGAATCGAGGGTGTTCCCCAGCCCCATCCCTTCTTGCTTTTCTTACCCTGGGTACAAAATTGTTAGATCCTGTTCCATGCCTATCCTGCCCACAACTCTTGGATCCCAGGGAAAGTCTTTGCAGGACCTCTGATGAAAAATGTCACCTCATTGTATCATACCTCACTTGGCCCGAGGGTGCCATGCACATGGTCTCCTTGTGCTAGGGAGGGAGAGCCCCCACACTGCTGCCCACATTCACTTTTCCCACCAGAAAGTTTCGTGGCTGGGCATAGCCAGATGGATGACTCACATTAAAGGGGCTGAGGTTTCAGCCTGGGCCCCATTTGAGAATTACTGCCCATCATGGGGGGACCATGTGACTGCTGAGCCAGCGGCTGTCTCTGCTGCTTAGGGGAAGTGTAGGGCCAGTGGACTAGGTCTGGCGGAGAAATCTGCTCAGGGCGCATTAACCTCAAAGCGTCCTGGTTTATTTTCATCTAATCAAAGCAAGTTGGCATTTCAGCGGGAGAACTGTGTTATAATACAGTGACTAAATGCAGCTAGGGCAAAGTTTCTTGATACATAACATCATCCTGGGCTAGCTCTGGTTCTTAGCCCTTATGTGTTTTGGTTTTTTTTATTATTCTAAAAAAAAAGTTTAAAAAAGAGATCAAACATCACAAACTTTCCCCCATGTAGTTCTTTCTTATCTGAACTGAAGATAGAGCAGTGAAACATTTCTTCATCTTCTTTGTGGGTTATCAGAAAATTCACTCTGTTGTATTCCAAAACCTTAAAGAAAGAGGATAAAATCCTCTCTTGGGATTGATTGGCTGCTTTGTTCTTCAGACCAGTTTTCTTTCTAGCCCCAGGCCAAGTGTATAGAGCAGAGCCAGGACCACTTTCCCAAGGAGCTCTGCTCCTTTCTTAGCCTGAAAGGACCAGTTGCTGTGATGAGAAAGAAGCTCAGTTTATTTCTCCTCCCTTTCCTCTCTCTGGTCAAAGACCTCAGAAAAGGTAAGGGACAAAAAGAAAAACCTTCAGAGAAAGTAAGAGAGGCTGCTGCCAAAGAGGTATCTGTGATTGGAAGGGCTCTCAGCTTAGAATCTCTGTCTTACTGCCTTTCAGGTGACTAACTCAGCAGTCAATCAGTCAGTCCATCAAGCAACAAGCACTCATTGAATGAATGAATGAATGAATGAAGTATTTATTAAGCGCTTACTATGTGCAAAGCATTGTGTTAATTACTGAGGCTACAAATCTAAAAGTCTTTCTCTCAAGGAGCTCCCATTCCAATGAGGGAGAAAACATATATGGAAGCTTTTAGCTGCAAGTCAGATGGAAAGGTCCCGTGGTCCTTAGGATGTGGAAGCAGAGCGGATGACAATGCTTATTTCACGTTATTTCCACTGATTTTAAAAAATCATTTTTTTGATGTTGAACCACTTCACAGCAGTGAGGCTTTTTTGGTGACAAGAACTTTATTCTCCAAGTCTTCAATAGATGTGGGCTATAGTATCCACAGGAGCGTGGCCAGGCTGCATCTCCACGGGGGCTGTTTCCCAGGATAGTGGCTGAAGATGCTGGGCTGGAAGGATTACTAGTCCAAAAGCTCTGGTGTCTCCATGATGCCTCCGTCAGTGTCCAGGGGAAGTGGTTGTGGTTTGACCTGTTGAGCACATGCTGCCTCCTGCGTTTCCCTTACGGTGCCCTGCTGCTTCAGGAAGGTTGGCTTGCCTGCCCGGTGAATGGCAGGGTGTTGGCAGTTGGTGGGGATGGTTGTTCTCCTCTCCACAAGAGCCACTTTGTGACGGCCGTGAGGCCTGGGCTAGGAACAGGACCGGTAGTCTGAGGGTGCCATCGTTCCCAGGGCTCTTGTGCCCATTTGCCTGTTGGGGGCAGATGGTCTTTAGTTACTTCTAGTGGTGATAAGGAAGATGGGTCCCTTCTCTACAAAGATTTTCTCCCTTCAGTGATGGCTGCAGAGGTTGATCTGGAAGCAGATCCAGTGGCCTAGACGCTGCTCTTCTCAAGACTCTTGAGTTGAGGGCCCTGGAAAGTCTCCGTAAGGGTTCAAGAGGAGATGGCGGTCAAAATGGTGGTGGTTTGACTGGCCTGGCACATGTGATGCCTCTCACCTTCCCCTCAGGGTACCCTCATGCTTCAGCTATAACTACTTGCCCATTATTAAGCCCTTACTACGTGCCAAGCACAGTGCTAAACCCTAGGAATATAAAGAAAGGCAAAAACAAGGTCCCCACTCTAGGACCAGTAAGAATTCATTCCTTTGGGGCTTAAAGGCTTTGTTTTAAAGAAGCCCTTGTGAAAGTAGCAAAACCCTCCAGAAGGATAATGCTAGAAAGCCTTTATCACCTAATGTTGTAATGTAGATGAGTTGTTGGCCTAAATGCAGAAATGAGGCACCAGGGCTAAACCTTGGCAGAGATGAAGAAGACAGAAGGGCTGAAAAAAGAGGCCAAAGGTCTTCCAAGCCCAACTCAACCTCTTGTACAATGCTGACTCCTTTTGCATAGACAGTTCCTACTCTCTGTGTACAGTTTGTACAGAGTTTGGGAGGTCAAGACAGGGTAGGGATAGGGACTTGAAGTGGGAGTGTTTTGATATAGGGACTTCCCAGGTGAGGAAAATCTGTCTAATAATACAGGTTGACATCTTTTCTACAACTTACACATAGTCTAGAGTTGTGCTTCCATCATCTTTCTCATCCTCATCTTTTTCATTCAATGAGGTAGAGATGCAGATGCCTTTAGAAGAACCATCAAGATTCCTGCCCAAGGTCAGGGTAGCTAGGTGACACAGTGGATAGAGTACTGGCCCTAAAGTCAAGAGGACAAGAGTTTAAATCTGGCCTCAGATACTAACTAGCCGCGTATTAAGTAAGTCACCTAAACCCAATTGCCTAAAAAAACAAAAAGATTCCTGCCCAAGGTCACTTTGGACTTCTAAGACTTGTCCACCACCTTTGTAAAATTCATCACTTGACAGGTGAATTTGAGAAGTATGAAATCCATATCCTTATGTTCCATACATAGGAGAGCTAGTAAATTCAATGTATGGAATGAGAATTAAGTGTATAAGGGAAACTGAGAAACCTGGTGATTTGAGAAGTGATGAGCATTACATTACTCAGTGGAGACAATTATTGTGTTTGATGTGACGATACCAAGATCCGCTAACAAGCCTAACCAGCATAAAGAACTAGAATGATGATTATGTGAAAACATCCCTAAAGTGTTATGGCACAACAAAGAGGATATTAAGGACAGGAAAGCCAAGGTGAAATCAACTGTCTTTGATGGGGAGGAAAATTTGCCCTAATGACATTTCAATTAAAAGTGATTACAGCTTTGAGATGCCCTTCCTTTGTTTCCTAGAGAACCTAGTGAGAACCCTAATTCGGAAATGGTTGCCATGCCTCTTTTTGTTTTAACAAAGGCTGTCATGGACCCAGCCCAAGAAGTGCAGTGAACTGGACCTACAGATTTCTTAGACAACTGGGATTCAGGATGAAAATATTCTCAAGAAAGGGGGAGCCCTTCCTCTGGGGTCAGGTATTATACTCATCTGTACTGTGATGGCAGGGTGGTCATGTAGAGTGTGTGGCTTTTTATCAAGTAGCTGAACAGACCTGCTGCTTAGTCTTTGGGATGTTGAAGGAGATGAATGTGGCTGTTAAAGAATCATATATTCTAGACCGCAGCTGTTTTGGGGTCTCTCAGTTTTTTTATTTATAAAAAGGGGGTAATAATAGCACCTACCTCCCAGTGTTGTTGTGAAGATAAAATGAGATAATGCACAGTAATAACGACATTATCATTGTTGTTATTATTTTCAGAGTTGTTTGCACAATTTCTCCCCCATTAGAATGTGAGCTCCTTGAGGGCAGAGACTGTATTTTTGCCTTTCTTTTGCTTAGCAAAGTGCCTAGCATATAGTAAATGTTTAATAAATACTCGTTGCCTGACTGCTACCTTGTTAGTTATCCAAAAGTGGAATTGGGCTGCCTTGGAAAGTGAGGGCTTCCTCTCTCTGGAGGTCTTCAAGGAAAGACTGGGGATGACCATGGTCTGGATATGTCATAGAGAGGATTTCTGTTCAGGTAAAGGTTGAACTGGATGACCTCTGAGATTCTATCATTCCCATTTGTTTGCAAAGTTGTACTTCAAATAGCTAAAGAGTGAGAGTCTTGGCATCCAATCCATAGAACTTTGTCTTAAAAAATCCCTTCTAGTCAGACCTTAGGCCACTTCACTCCTCTGGGACTCCTCTGTTAAGAAGAGGTTAAGGTCATTGTTCAAGTCAGTACAAACAAATGCCTTGAGACATCTGTAAGAAAGGGCAGAACTAGCTGGGGCATTACCATCCAATAGTTGATTTCCTGGAATGGTTGTGGCCATCTTGAATATCCACTTTACAAGAGCTTGTTATTAGAATGCCCCAAAGGCAGGGATGTTTCATTCTTCTATTGCTTATAATCTTTCACAAAGATAATTTAGTACACTGTGGGGATGGAGAGGGAGAAAGAAATGGATATGATTTTAGGAACTTTGAAAGTTACCCATTGCTTTTCCATTATTACCACCCAATAGGAAAGGAAGGGTGGAAACCCTGTGAACTGCGGCTGCAAAATAGATCTTTGTATTGGAAAGAATTAAGATTCCTCTTTACACTAGGGCATGAAGTCCTATGAAACGATAGGAATTCTTAACCAGCTAAACAAACCATTTTGTTTACTTTCATTAAGTTTGGTTTAATATCTGAACAGATATTCCTATCTGCAGTCCCGGAAGACATTTATTGATGTGGCCTTTGTGGAAAAGAAATGGCACCCTCTAGTGGGCAAAATAAAATGCTGCAATAACCTCAGAGTCAACAAATTACATTGGGGTACAGAACCACAGATGTAGAGCCGCCAAGGACTTCAGAGGCAAGATAGGCCAATTTCTCCATTTTACATACGAGGAAACTGAAGTCCAGGATGGCTGAGGGACTTGCCCAAGTCACAGAGTGGGATCTGAATCCAGCTGCTCAGACTCCGGAGCTCCGGGTCTATAGATCCAGACCTGAAGGAGACTTAGTCGTTGTTGTTCAGTCGTTTCAGTTGCGTCCAACTCTTGGTCTTGTCCAACTCTTCGTGATGCCATTTGGGGTTTTCATGGCAAAGATACTGGAGTCGTTTGCCATTTCCTTCTCTAGCTCATTTTACAGATGAGGAAACTGAGATAAACAGGGTTAAGTGACTTGCCCAGGGTCACACAGGGTAAGTTTTTGAGGCTGGATTTGAACCCATGAAGATGAGTCTTCCTGACTCCTGGCCTGGCACTCTATCCACTGCACCACCTAGAAGCTGTCTAGTTTAGTCCTCTCGTTTTACAGATAAGGAAACTGAGGCTCGGGGCAGTTAAGGGACTTGCTCAAAGTCTCACAGATAATAAACATAAGAGGATTTGAACCTAGGTTCTCTGACTCTATGGTCCTTGCACTGTGCCGACACTGTGTCCCTTCATTTCAGTATACTCCTTTACAAGAACCAGGCAAAAATAGTCATAAAATAAAATGTAAAAAGTGTGAAACCGACGCTGGGCTGTAATGTCAAGTCAGATTGAAAGGTTTGAGGACCACGCAGAAAAAATATTTATCCTTCAGATAAATGATGGAAAGATATTTAAATTCCATATTTAAGTCAAAGTAAACTGCAGTTACTTCCGATGGATTAGTTACCACCAGGGTAAACCCCTTGGGTATCACAGTGAGATGATGCACTCTAAGTACAGAATGAGATAGAAATACTTGGGGGATAAAGCAAAAGCACAGTAGAGATTTGGAATTTTCTGCATATAATTGTTCTTCGATGGAGAAAAGGACCAGAGTGCTAGACAAACATTAGAACTGGGTTGCCTTCATATTTATTTCACTTAATGAATCAGCGGAACATTTTACTTTCCCTCTTTTATTTTTCCTTCTGTAAATATCTCTTTCATCTGATGTAGCTAGGAGGACCTCATGATTTGCAGGACCCCAAAATTCAATTTAACAAACATTTAACACCTACTTTGTGCCGGGCAATGTATTAGGTTGGTGATACAATACAAAAAAGGAAATAACCCCTGCTCTCAAGGAATTTACGTACTACTGATTGGAGTAGGGATATCTTCAGGTCCTCTAATTTCATGCTGCTGAGCTATCCAAGTCCTTACTTGGTGGTGGCTTCGGACCTTCCATTCTATCCCTAGAAACCTCCTCTCATAAGGATCATAAATGTTCCAAAGTGGATGTTCCTTAGGCATCTCAAAGTCAACATGTCCCAATCAGAATTCATTCTTTTCCCCTAAAACCTACCCCTCTCCCGGACTTCCCAGTTTCTGCCAAGGTTATCACCACTCTTCCAGGCACAGTACTTCCGAACCTTGTAGTTACCTTTGACTCCTCCTCCCTTTCCCCCACTCCCTACTCTCAATCAGTGGCCAAACTTCCTTGATGTTCCCTTCACAACATCATTACCGTCCCTTCCTCTTCACTTACCTGCTCAATAAACTCCAGTAGCAGCCTGTTATCCTGTGGACCCTATACAAACAGCTTTATTTATCTTCTAATGCTCTTCACAGCCCAGGTTTAACCTCTCCTTCACATACTCCAAGGTTCAGCCAACCGGGCTTCCTTACTGTTCCTCACATAGCTCCCATCTCCTAGGCATTTCTTTCTCCATTGCTCCTCCCAGAATCCCTAACTTCCTTCCGACCTTTGCTACCTCCTACGCCTTTCCTGAAAACCCCATCCAGCTGCTGTTGCATTCCCTTCCCAAAATGACTTCCCATTTGCTTTGCATCTATCTGGAAGATTTTTATCTGTGTGCTTGTTGTTTTCCCCGACAGAATGTAAGTTCATTAGGTATAGAGACTTTTTTCCCCCTTGTATCCCTAGCATCTAGCTCAATGCCTATCACAGGGCACTGTTTAACCAGTGTTCATTGACTGACTGATGACATCCAGATTTGAAAAGTCCAACTGAGGATTTATACCCATTAGGTATTCTTAGGGTATAGAATGATAGAATTCTAAGTCTCAGTATGAAAGGGATCTCAAAGTTCGAGTTCAACCCATAACTGAAGGAGGAATCCTCATTAATGTTCTAGAAAAATGGCTATCTGGCCTCCATTTGAACACTTCATTCACTCTACCCACCCTACATCTGTTGTTGTTGTCATTTCAGTTTGTGTCTGGCTCTTTGTAACCCCATTTGGGGTTTTCTTGGCAAAGACACTGTAGTGGTTTGCCATTTCCTCCTCCAGCTCATTTTACAGATGAGAAAACTGAGGCAAACAGAGTTAAGTGACTTGCCCAGGGTCACACAATGAGTCACATCTGAGGATGTCCTGACTCCAGGGCCAGCGCTCTATCCACTGTATCACCTACCTGCCCTGTCCACATTTAATCAGCAGTAATTGTTTTTATAATTTTTTTCCTTTTTTTTTTGAACAGGAACTCTACGACTTTCATCCTTGAGTCCTGGTTCTGCCCTCCACGATCAAGAAGGACAAGTCTAATCTCCCTTCTGTATGACAACCTTTCATGTACTTTAAGGCAGCTATTGCATCTCTTCCCATATTCTCAAGACTTTTCTTCTACCTAAACATCCCAACTTTCTTCATCCCATCTTCCTTTTTTAAAATTCTTAATTAGTTAATTTATTTTGAGTTTTCAACATTCACTTCCACAGTATCTTGAATTCCAAATTTTTTCCTCATCTCTCCCCTCCTCCCACTCCAAGATGGTATGCATTCTGAACACCCCTTCCCCTGATCTGCCCTCCCTTCTATCACCCCCCCTTATCCCCTCCTCTTTCTATTTTCCTGTAGGGCAGGATAGATTTCCATATCCCATTGCCTGTATAATCTTATTTCCCAGTTGCATGTAAAAACAATTTTTTAACATTTGTTTTTAAAACTTTGGGTTCCAAATTCTCTCCCTTCCTCTCTGTCCACTCACCCTCATTGAGAAGGCAAGCGACTTGATACAGGTTATATATGTGTAGTCATGCAAAACACTTCCATAATAGCCATGTTGTGAAAAACTAACTATATTTCCCTTCATCCTATCCCACTCCCCATTTATTCTATTCTCTCCTTTAAACCTATCTCTTTTCAAAAGTGTTTGCTTCTGATTACTTCCTCCCCAAATCTGCCCTCCCTTCTATCATCCCCCCCCTCTTATCCCTTTCCCCCCTATTTTCCTGTAGGGTAAGATAGATTTCCATACACAATTGAGTGTGTATGTTATTTCCTCCTTAAGCCAAATCCAATGAGAGTAAGATTGATTCCCTCTCACCTCCCCCTCTTCCCCTCCATGGTAAAAGCTTTTTCTTCCCTCTTTTATGTGAGATAACTTACCCCATTCTACCTCTTCCTTTCACCTTCTCCATGTACAATCCTCTCTCACCCTTTAATTTTATTTTTTAGATATCATCCCTTCATATTCAACTCACCCTGTGCCTTCCATCTATATATATTCTCTCCTATTACCCCAATACTGAGAAAGGTTTCATGAGTTATAAATATCATCTTTCCATGTAGGAATGTAAACAGTTCAACTTTAATAAATTCCTTGTGATTTCTCTTTCCTGTTTACCTTTTCACATTTCTCTTGGGTCTTGTATTTGGAAGTCAAATTTTCTATTCAGCTCTGGTCTTTTCATCAAGAATGCATTAAATTCCTCTAAGTCACTGAATATCAGTTTTTCTCCCTCATTGATTACAATCAGTTTTGCTGGGCAGGTGATTCTTGGTTGTAATCCTAGTTCCTCCAGAATATCATATTCCAAGCCCTCCAGTCCCTTAATGTAGAAGCTGCTAAATCTTGTGTTATCTTGATTGTGTTTCCACAATACTTGAATTGTTTCTTTCTGGCTGCTTGCAATATTTTCTTCTTGACCTGGGAACTCTGGAATTTGGTTATAATATTCCTAGGAGTTTTCCTTTGGGGATCTCTTTCAGGAGGTGATTGGTGGATTCTTTCAATTTCTATTTTACCCTCTGGTTCTAGAATATTAGGGCAGTTTTCCTTAATTTCTTGAAAGATGATGTCTAGGCTTTTTTTTTGATTCTGGCTTTCAGATAGCCTAATAATTTTTAAGTTATCTCTCCTGGATCTATTTTCCAAGTCAGTTGTTTTTCCATTAAGATATTTCACATTGTCTTCTATTTTTTCATTCTTTTGGTTTTGTTTTATAATGTCTTGATTTCTCATAAAGTCATTAGCTTCCATTTGCTGCATTCTAATTTTTAAGGACTTATTTTCTTCAGTGAGCTTTTGAACTTCCTTTTCCATTTGGCCAATTCTGCTTTTTAAGGCATTCTTCACTTCATTGGCTTTTTGGACCTCTTTTGCCATTTGGGTTAGGCTATTTTTTAAGGTGTTATTTTCTTCAGTATTTTTTTGAATCTTCTTTAGCAAGCTGTTGATTCATTTTTCATGATTTTTCTTGCATCATTCTCACTTCTCCTCCCAGTTTTTCCTCTGCTTCTCTTACTTGCTTCTCAAAATCCCTTTTGAGCTCTTCCATGGCCTGGGATCAATTCATATTTTTCTTGGAGGCTTTGGATATAGGAGCTTTGACTTTGTTGTCTTCTTCTGGTGGTGTGTTTTGATCTTTTTTGTCACCAAAGTAAGATTCTATGGTCCAATTACTTGACTATTAAACTTTTTGTTAAGGTAGATAGTCTGCTTCCAGTGTGGAAATGTACTGTCCCAAGCTCCAGGGGTTTTGTGCAGCTGTTTTCAGAGTTCTTCCAAGGTGATATGATCAAAGGTGAGGTGTTTACTCCTTTCCTGGCCTGTGCTCTGGTCTATGAATGACCATAAGCACTCTTTTCTGCCTTGGAACTATGAGGACTATTTCCTCTCCACCACAGCCACAAGCTCCACCATGCCAGCACTCCTCCTCACCCCAGGACCATCACCCGGGACTAGGACCCAGATCCAAGCACAGGCAAAGCAAGAGAATCCTGCCTCAGCACCAGCAAAGAGACCCCTGCAATCCCCCTCTGATCAGCCACTTGATCCCCCCTCAGTCTGAGGGCCAAGAGCTCCAGAAGTAGCCACCACCCTGGGACTGCACTAGGACTGGTGCCGGACCAAGCTCCTCTCTCACCAAGGTCCAACAGACCTTTCCTACTGACATTCTAAGTTGTCTTTGATGTTCGTGGGTTGAGAAGTCTGGAAACTGCCACAGCTGCCTGTGATTCAGTCCTCTGAGTACTGCTCCAGGTTCACTGAGATCCAGATCTTTGCTGGTGGTGCAGCCCACGCTGACCTGTGCTCCTCTCATAGCCCGGCACAACAGACCTTTCCAATCAACCATTCAGGTTGTCTTGGGCTGGAAATTTGTTTCACTCTGTCTTTTTGTAGGTTCTGTTGCTCTAGGATTTGTTTAGAGCCATTTTTACAGGTATTTGGAGAGGTTTGGGGGAGAGCTCAAGCATGTCACTGCTTTTACTCTGCCATCTTGGCTCCGCCCACCCCATCTTCTTACAGCACAATGGTGAGTCCTTTTACCTCCCCTGGTGGCTCTCCTCTGGACCTGCTACAGCATGACGATGTCCTTTCTAAAATATATGCAGTATTAGGAGAGTTGAGAGGCCCACATGTGTAATGAACTCCATGTATGGCAAGGGTCTTGTCATTTTATGTGGCTTGAGGGAGGCAGAATAAACATTGTTCGCCTCTTCTCCCCCCACCCTTCTCCAAGGAAGACTTGCCAAAATTAGAAGGAGGAAGTTGGAGTTGGAGGCCACCACTTTGCTCTCCGCATAGAGAATAGATCTATCTGACACTTAAATATTGCTTATCTGGGGGTTCCATCTTACTTCTGACTGCTTTGTCAGTTTGGAGGAAAAGGGGCTTCAAGCTCTATATCCAAGACTTTCCCACCCAAGCACCTGAATGGGAAGAGACAAAGATCTGAGGATCCCAGTGGCAGGCTACCAGGCAGGGAGGGAGGGAGGTAGAGGCAAGCAGCAATAAGAGCGTATTCCAGCGCTCCATCTGGACACTTCCCATTTTAACTGGTTATACTACCTAACTAGGTGCTACATTCTCTCACTTCTAAACCGCTGGAGATTTCAAACAGTGTCAGAACCTTTACCTTTGGGGTCCTAAAGCAAAGCACTGATCTTCTGTCCTAGTTATGACTCCATGAGTCGGGACGCTTTTTGGTGAGCTGCAAAGGATGAAAATGAGCCTAAGAGGCGGCACTTGGGAGTGTGGAAGCCTCTGCTGCAGTGTTGGACTTGTGTAGCGTAGAGATCACGCATTCGTCTTTTCAGCTACATCTCTGGCAGTGAACAAAGAGTTAGGACGATTTCAGTTTAAGTCTAGCCTTAGACACTCGCTAACTGTGTAGTCACTGAGCAAGTCTCTTAACCTCTGTTTGATTAAGTTTCCTCATCTGTAGAATGGGGGTAATAATAGCACTACCTCAACCTTAGACACTTAATAGCTGTGTGACCCTGGGAAAGTCAGCTAACCTCTGTTCAATTCAATTTCCTCATCTGTAAAATGGGGATAAAAATAGCACCTACCTCCAGCCATTGTTGTAAGGGATCAAATAAGATAATTGTAAATTGGAAAGCTCTTAGTGCTATGTAATGTTTGCTATTATTATGATGATTATTAGTGATAAAAAGGTGAATTTATTTCACAACATATTGTAGAGTCCAGGAGGATTATTGACTCATTCCCATGAAGGGGAGACAATGTATTATCATGAAAAGTTCACTGTATTTAGAGCAGGACAATTTGGGCTTGAATGCTTACTATATTATATATCAAGTGGATGGCTTATTGTCTCTGAGCCTCAGTTTCCCTCTCTGTAAAATGAAGGGGTGACATCATAGCATCAGAAGATCTCTTCTTACTCTGAATCTTACGACTTTTTCTTCCAATCCATTAACTTTTCCTCATTTCTCTCACTTTTCCATTCTTGTGGTGCTTCTAGTCCCTGCTTCAAATTATAAGGTTTTGGTTTTTTTTTTTTAAGTCTGTGCCAGGGTAGGAGAGCAGCAAACCGATACTGGTCTTCTATCAGATGAGAAAAGGAATCTAATTTTCAGTTTCCTGGAAGTTAGGGACAATATAAATTTCAAAGAGGATTCTCATACACCTTGAATTTAAAGTTTTGCCCCAAACCAAGGATTAAATGATATCTTGCCAATATTTCACATTCAATTAAAAAAAAAGAAAAACTACTTCAAGATATAAGTGCATGTGTGCACATGCATATTTCTTCTCTTTTCCCCCCAAAAATTATATAAATAATTGACTGAGGATTTTACCCTTAACTGTCATGGGAAATAGAATTATTTTACTTTTTTTTTTGTTTTACTTTCAAATTTCTTTTTATCCAAACTCATGCTACATATAACCACAGCTTGTACCCTATTAATATGGTTTGAACAATACAGTTAGTGATAAAAACACAGATATCATTGACATGCAGAATTTGGTATAAAAGTCATTCCCATAAAATGGATAATTGGCAGCATCAAAAGCAGATTCCACTCTTGAGGGATGGGAAAATGATTTTTCAAGATTGCCCAAGCACAATGGTGGTTTCAAGCACAGACACAAGATGGCGCTCTTGTCATAGTTTGTTATCAGACAAACCACTGTCAAAAGTAGCATTTCATTCACTTAGAAGAAAAGAAAAACTTTTTAATATAATTGAATACAGCAACCATTAAATTGTTTTTAGTGGGAGGAGTAATATACTTTAATGGACCATTTAAGTTGCCTGAACAATAAATTCACCTTAGGTTAGCCATAAACGCTTTCTTGTAGGTATTTATGGCCTCATTTCAGAAACAATTAGTTGTAGAAGTTTCCTGGTTGAAACCGCAGGGAAGCACCGGGGACAATATTTCTGACAAACTGAGCAACAACTTTGGAGACCCTGTGGTTTGTTTTCAGCACCAGATAGGCTTTCCTCTAGCTCTTCATTTAGGAGGCCACTGTATACAGGAAAGATCCACGCCCAATTGTCCCCTGACATCCCCTGTACAAATGGTGCTCATCCTTGAGGTTACAGAGAAGTCAGCAACTCCGGAGTCAACACTGTTAATAAACATTCATTAAACACCCACCTTGAGCTTTGTGTTAAGCCTTAATCTGTAATAGCAGACATACACTGCAGTCTCCTCTTCCCACCCTCACCTCCCATCTTATTGTAGACGATATGCGGCATTTTCAGAATGAATGTTATACAGTGCCAAGAATATTAAGCAACTTGAATGAAATGGATTATGTGAATACCTGAATATTATCATCAATCCTGAAAACACAGCAAAAAGTGAAGAGGTAGAGACCTTCCCTCAGAAACATCATTGACAAAATATATACACACATACATGAACATGTAGCACCTGTTTTCCCTTTCCCTCCCTCCCCAGTCAAATAATTCACCAAAAATGAGGCTATTCCAGGTTCAAGATATTCTGAGGATCTATGTTCACTCAAAACCAAAGTTCACAAGCTACCCTGACCCCAAAAATATGGTTGCCTTTATTAATTAGTCAGAGGACATGATTATTTCTCAGCAAAGACATTTAATAAAACAACATAGTAATAAAAATAGGAAAACATATCCTCTCCCCTATAAAAATGGAGCACACTCCACCACAAATACACATTCTATCAATAGGGGGCACATATAGGGAAAATACATGGCCAAAACTTACATATGGAAGGGTAACTCAAACTCCTGAACACTCTGACATCTTCTGCTGATATCAGCACAATGCTCTTCAGTGTTTTCATATGGCAGGTATTTTCTGCTGGGCACTGCATTCTGATGACCTCTAATGGGCACTGTTTGATGCTACTCTGCTGGTCCTATAATCACTCTTAATTCCAGCTCTATGGAGCAAGAGATGGTATAATTCCTCTCTGTTTCAGCTTCTGGCTTCAGCTAGAATCCTCAGCTAAGATACTAACTCTTCCCTAAAAGAATAATGTATTCTGCCACTCCTCTTTTAGTTTATTGTGTAGGGCAGGGTCTATGGATAGATTTCACAGTGGGGAGGGGGGTCTGTAAACTCAGATAGCCTATATGTGTGTGTGTGTGTGTGTGTGTATCTATATATATATTTATTTTCATTATGTCATTCTTAATAATCCTATGTATTTAAACACATTTTTTTTTCTGAGAAAGTGTCCATAGGATTCATTACATTGTCAAAGGAGTTGATGACACACAAAAAGTTTAAGAGCCTTGCATTTAGGCTTTAAGCTATAGCTCTTTTAGAAAGGAAAAAACGTCCTAAAACAACTAGTCACTGGACTGGAAGGAAAGTCCTCTGCAGCTTTGCCTCCCATAAAGAAGGTCTGTTCTTAGAGCCTTAGATGAAGTAAATGTTTCTTCCTGGGCAGAAATTGGATGTTTAGAAAACTGACAGATTTGTGGGCAGTTGGTGTCTGGATCAAGGAATCTCTGACTTAGAGTTAGAAATTCCCTAATAACATACAAATAGCACCTGTCTTAATATACAGATATTAAACAGCATCAAGTCAGTGTCTGTTTAGAGGCTGTTATTCCAATTATCTTCTAAGGCTCTCTGTTTCTTTCTTTCTTTCTTTCTTTCATTTTTTTAGGCATTTGGGGTTAAGTGACTTGCACAAGGTCACACAGCTGGTACATGTCAAGTGTTTGGTCTGAGGCAGGATTTGAACTCAGGTCCTCCTGACTTTAGGGCCAGTGCTCTATCCACTGAGCCACCTAGCTGCCCCCTAAGGCTCTCTGTTTCCAAGACACCTCAATTTTTCAACCCCAAATTTTTTGGTCTCCCATAAGATGTTAATTAATTATGAAAAAGCCTTAAGAGCAAATGCTACAGCCTAGGGGGCAAAGTCATTGTCTTCTTCATGACAAGACACATTTTTACTTTATTACACACATACACACACACACACAGCAAGCCATCCTGTATACATGATAAATAAATGTTTCAAACAAGCATCTCTTAGAAGACGGAAGCCAATGAATATACCTCATAAAATAAAAAAGGTGAAATGACTTACTTTTTTGGGGAAAAAAAAAACTAGCCAAAAGAGTTAAGTGTCTAACAGATTTAAGAGAGGAATGTGGAACTGGAAAATATCACCATTTCCAGAGTAAGAATTGGTAAAGAGATTCAAGACCCATTTCGGAAAGGGATGCTTCTTATTCCCTATGATTCAGCACTGCTATACATAGGTAATCTTTCATTTGTCACGTTTGCCTTCTAGTTTGATATGGAACACCCTGCACATCGCAGCAAAAATTCAACTCAGGGTAAGAAGCGTCATTCTCTCCCTGAGCATTGCTGTAAATATGAAGCTTTACAAAATGGCGTATACTGTAAGAAGACTACTGAACTTGGGGTCAGAAGACCTAGATTTGAGGCCTAGCTCCGTCATGGATACCCCCAACATTACAACCATATAAATTTTGTGTCCAGAGCAAGTGTGTCAACAACCTGTGTCCAAGGCAAGCAGCATGAGATATGCAATCGATTGAGCAAGGAGTGGGAACGGTCCTCCCCAGTCACCAGTGTGAGGTTGCTTGCGATGGCAGTTATATACATGTAGTGGTGGAGGTGGGGACTATTCACCCCATTCTGGCACCTGGTAACTTTCCATTTTAAACTAATTCTTGCTACCTAGGTATTGACACCTATGGGCTGTGTGATTATAAATTGAAGAGTGGTTTCCTACCCAGTTTGGAAAGAAAGTTCCAGACCAGGAGTACCCTATACCAGTAAAATAACAGATCTTAGGCAAAACCAAACCAAACAATGAGGTTCCAAGCTCCGTTATTTCTATGCCCCACTCCAAGCCCTAATTAAGGCTCTGGTTAGCTCTATCAAGATGATAGAGTACCACTTAACGGTTATTTTTTGGGTCCTCCAGGCTCAGAGTGAATGTAAATAGTAACTGTTCCTCTTTTGACCAGCAGCCCTGAGTGTCTTCCCCTCCCAGTTTGATTTTTTTTTTTATTAAAGGGGCCATCCCTTTACTCACTTCTTAAACAGGCCTAGTCACTGAATGGGCGTTGCCTCATTCCAAGTGAGAACCTGAAAAGACCTTAGTTTAAAAGGGCCATGGTCTCCCACAACATCCTGGGCCATCTCCAGTCATCCTGATTGATATCTGGCCACTGGACCCAGATGGCTCTGGAGGAGAAAGTGAAGCTGGTAACTTTGCACAGCCCTCCCTCACTCAACTCCAAGTCAATTGCAAGTCATGTCATCATCTCCCTGATGTCACAGTCCTCTTCAAAAATGAAGGACAAACCATACAACCGCATAATCATGATGAACAATCACCTAACCTCTCTAAACCTCAGCGTCTTAAATCTATAAAATGGATATAATGTTATTTATCCTACCAAGTTTGGTGAACTAGATGGAGTGCTGGGCTTGGAGTCAGGCAGACCTGCATTCAAATTCTATGTCTGATACTTGCTAGCCATGGAATAAGGGCAATTCACTTAATTTCTCTAGACTTCAGTTTTTGGGGCAGCTGGGTGGTACAGCGGATAGAGCACCAGGTAGAGCATCTCCCTGAGTTCAAATCTGGCCTCAGACATTTACTAGCTGTGTGATCCTGGGCAAATCACTTAATCCTGTTTGCTTCAGTTTCCTCATCTATAAAACGAGCTGGAGAAGGAAATGGGAAACCACTCCAGTGTCTCCGCCAAGAAAACCCCAACAGAGTCAGATACGACTGAACAGCAACAAAAACCTCAGTTTTCTGATCTGTGAAAAGAGGGGGCTAGACTCAGTTACCTCCATGGTTCCTTGTCAGCTTCAGATCTATGACATTATGTCCTCACAAGGTTGTCGTAAAGAAGGTGCTTTGTGAAGTATGTGAAGTAAGCTACTACTAATTGTTCTGGCTAATTAATGGGAGAGCATGGTAATGAGTTAGTAAAGGCTTTCCTCTGTTGGCTTACACAAGCCTCCTTAGCTGTGCAGAACAGGGACCGAAGCAAAGGGCCAAGCTGTAAGAGGTGTTCTCTTTCAGTCAAGAGGCTTGCTTAAGGGGCCCATCCCCTCTCACTTGGCTTCTAGGCACCCCTGCCAAGTGCAAGTGTCCACTCAAGTGGATGGCAAGATGGGCACTTCATTTTTCAGGAAGTGTCACTCTTCAGGGACACCAAGTTTTGTCTTTTAACCTCTAGCTCATTCCATCTTCTGCCTGAGCATCCAATCTCCGGCTCCCTCATCATTATGATGATTTTAGGCATAGAGGATTTATGAAGCTCTCGTCAAGTGCTGTTCTGGCTTCCATGGTGACACGCTCAGCTGTTGCAGACCCTCAAATACTAATAAATGAGTCATTAAAATGAAATGATTGCGGAGGATTTAAGCTAAGCAGTTTTTTTGAAGTAATCTTCACTTCTGGAATGAAAGTGATAGGGACAAAAGAGGATAGGGAGTAATATATTGGTATAGCTTCTTATATAGGAACTATATACAGATGTTTGCTAAGAATACTGATATAAGGTACCACTTTCTTATTCATACTTTTTAATTTATTGGAAGAGGAAGAAAAAGCACATTTTGATGAGAGGCACTGAGTAAAGTATCCCCTTAGTACTAGGACAGAAACACAAATAATTCTGAGAGAATCTGAGAGAAAGCATTCATAAACGGCAGTAGTGTCTTTGTTTCCAAGAAGCTCTTTTCCATATGACTGCTGTAGACTTTAAAACAATAGCTGACTAACTGACCAGTAGAGTGCAGGGCCTGAAGTTAGGAAGACTCATCTTCCTAAGTTCAAATCTAGCTTCAGACATTTACTAACTGTGTGACCCCGAGCCAGTCACTTAATTCTGTTTGCTTAATCCAGATCAGAGAGAAAAAAGTTGAGGATTGACACCATGCCCATGCTATACTTTAAAATCAGGGAATTATTTCTCTGTCTTTGCTCATCCCTTTAAGGAGCAGTTGGCGCATTACACCACTTATTATTATTTGTATTCCAGTAAATGTGCTATGCTGGTTTTGTTTTGTTTGTTATTTATGCGTCTCATATTAGAATGGGAAGATGATTGTGCCAGGCCGCAGGAGATGGATTCTTGTCCTCTTTCTACTATTAACTAACTATTCAACCTCAGGTAAAGTCTGTTTCCCTCCTTGAGCCCCCCCTTTTTTCTGAGTCATCTTGTATGTAAAATGCAAGAGGTAGACCAAATATCTCCTGGATGGGGGTGGGGGTGGAGATACATTGCTGATAGGTTCTTATACCTTTATATGCTATCCTTATTTATTATCTGAAGACAGACATCAAGAAGGAAGTAAACAAGATGAGATTATAAAATAATGAGATACTTCCATAAGCAACTAGTCTGATTACTTAACTGAAATATCTGGTAGGGAACTTCACTGGTTAAATATTCCTATTTTCCACTAAATTGTTCATGATTTCAATTAAAAGTAGCTTTGGCATAGCCAAAAGAAAACATATCTAATTTTAAACTGTCATTCAGTCAGTCAACAAGAATCCAAGCACTTACTGTGTTTCAGGTACTGGGCTAAGCTCTGAGGATACAAAGAAGGCAAAAACTTGGGTCCTACCCTCAAGGGCCTCACATTCTAGTGGAGGAGACAACATGCAAAAAGTTATATACATACAACTATAAACAGAGGGATGGCATCAGCAGATATGGAGATAAGTATTGTTTTCCTACCAAAGTCCTCATTGATTCCTGACACATGGTAGGAGCTTAATAAATACTTATTGATTGATTGGTTGGTTCTGATCTGGAGAAAACCCCCCAAATTCTTGAAAGCTAACCAGCCAGATCCAAGTTCTGGCAGATTCTACCAAGCTAGAAAGGCTTTGCTTGAGGAGCGCCATGCCCAAGCTCAGAAAGGTTCATCACCAGGTTGACCAGTGACTAATGAATTATTTGGTCATAACAACTTTTGAAGGCCAATACAGCAGACTGAATAGAGTGCTAGGCTTGGAGAGAAAGACCTAAGTCTGACTCCTGTCTCAGATGCTCCTACTTGCTGGGTGACTCTGGACAAGTTGTTTAATCTGACTCAGCTTTGGTTTCCTAAATACAGCGAGTGCTTTGAGTTACATGTCATCTAACATCCCATCTAACTCTAATCTATGATCATAAATTGCAGAGTAGTGGTTAATCTTCATTAGCAGAGGGAGATTTGCTCACCAATGAAACTATACACCCGGCCTAATCTTGGCTCGTGTGTTTGAGTCTATTTGGTCTGATTGCTCATGCTGACCTCCTGTGTATCCAAAGTGCCCCTGCAGGCTGTGCTAGGGAGGCAGAAATGACTGCTGTGCCTCTGGTGGTTCTTTCCACAAAGCCCACAGGAAAATATAATCCTTTGGATTGCTGATTTGTGTTCTAATCATTTATTAACATTTATTAAGCACCTCCTGTGTGCTGGGCACTGTGCTAAGCAAAAAGAAGAAAAAGACAATCCCTATTTTGAAAAGGCTTATAATCTAATGGGGAAGACAACATAAAAACAGACATATACAAACAAGTTAAATATAGGATAAATTTGTTGCTTAGTCATGTCTGACTCTTTATGATCCCATTCGGGGTTTTCTTGGCAAAGATACTGGAGTGGTTTGCCATTTCCTTCTCCAGTTCATTTTATACGTGAGAAAACTAAGTTAAGTGATTTGCCCAGGGTCACACAGCTAGTATAAGGCAAGATTTGAATTCAGATCTTCCTGACTCTAGGCCCTGCACTCTATCCACTGTGCCACCTAGTTGCCCACCCAATAAATAAAAAATAATAAAAGGAAGGTATTAGAATTAAGAGAGGTGAGGTGAGTATTCAGGTTTCATCAGATTGTCAGTATCCCCTCAGAGGAGTTTGTCACCCACCCTTCCTTCTTGATCCCACTCATTTTGTACCTTTCTTTTTTTTGTTTTCAAGTTCTTCTGTTGTCCTGTAAGGGGTGCTGTAGTACTAGGGAGTTCTGTGGCTTGGACCTCAAGATCAATGTCTGTAAATCCTGTAATTCTGTAAATTTCCTCTCTATTACCCTAATATGTTGTTTCCATTTTAGTTTTTTAAAAAGATTCTTTATTAATATCTCTTGTTTTTACATTGCTTAGATTTCCCCCCTATCCCATATTCCTCCCTCCCATCCTTAAGAAAGAATTGAAAAAAAGAAGAAAAAAAGAAGCAAATGAAGAAAAAAATTCAGCAAAACCTGTTAACACACTGAAAAAAGTCCAACACTGTTGGACATTGGTAGACTCCTACCTCTTCAGAAGAGGTGGGTAAGAGAGGATATCTTCTTGTAGGTTTTCTTTGGGGCTAGATTTGCTCTTTGTAAGGCAACCTTCAGGTCTGATTCTTTCGTGGCTGGCCATTTTTATTAAGTCTTACAAGATGACGCAGTTATCTAAAGTATCCAAAGACTAGCTATTTTCTGCTTAGGTGAGTCAAGATGCAAGGGAAATGTTTTAGATTCAAAAATCCGAAGTCAAAAATCTGTCCCTCTCAAGGGTAGTTTTCAGCCTACGAATGATATATTTTGTTAATGTGAATAGGTAAAAGATAGAACAAAGCCATGTGCATTGGCCACAGTATTAAAATACCAAGACATCTTTTAATACTCTGGCTATTAACACATTCCTGAGCTTACCCTATTGTCATCCAGTGTATCATTCATTCAATTGTTCATTCATTCAATCACTCATTCAACAAATATCTTCTGGGTAGAGTCATAATTAGCAGGTTTTGTGCATGAAACAAGCACTACAAACTGTAACCAGAGAAAACAGCAAAAAAAAAATAGCTATCTCAAATGTCAGGGAAGAGAGAGAAGAAGGGCAGACATTGCACCCAAGGGGGAAGATGGAGAGCCTCGGCTGCTGGCTTCCACGGGCAAAAATACCTAGCGGTGGCACTCTGTATTTTCCTTCCATGGCAATGCCATTTGGAGCAAGGCTCTATTTTATCACCTACTATGTGTTAGGCACTGTGTTCAGTTGTAGGGATACAAAGACAGCGGTGTTCACAATCTAATCTCCTGTACCCTAGTCCTTATACAAGAACAAAGAAATGACAGCATAGCCCTTTTGCATTTCTTTGTAAATTCAGTTCTTAGCATAGTGCCTGGCACATAGTAAGCACTTTATATATGCTTGCTGATCAGATCTTGTTTATCTGATCTACCTCAGAATCCAAGGTCAATGAAATCTCTGTCTCTTCTCCTGAAATGCAACAAACTGCCCCCAAGGCCAGTGGCTGACCTGTTGTAAACCTGGCATGACTATGTTTTCTTATAAACTATAGTACTTGACTCATATTCTGATGCCCATTTGCCCCAGTGTGACTTCCCTTCTCGGTGGACCAACCAATATTTCTCTGTGCTTTGGCTTGTAACCATGGACAAAATAGAACCTTTTTTGGACATACACTAAATTATAAGCAATTTGTTTTCTTTCCAAGATAGTTTTGGTGGCCTATACCAAGAGGAACTCCTGGTCACTCCCTCATCTCCATTCTACCTCCATGGAAGAGGGATTGAGCATCTGGTAGCTTCCTATTTAGTTTTATTTAAATCCTGTTTGAAATTATTTGATTTAAAAAAAACTCAATTTCCAAATCCATCCTTATTCTCTCCTCTACCCAGGGAATAAAGAATGAAAAAGAGAAAAAAAGGTCATTCAGCAAAATTAACCAAGATGTCAAATGATTCTGAGATCAAAGATAGTATATACAATGTTCCACACCCTTTGTCCCTTTTGCAAAGAAGGAAGAGAGGTACATTTTCTCATCTCTCCCCTAGGGAGAAAGAAGATTGGTTATTATAATTACACAACATTCAATTTCTTTCAATTTCCCTTCCTTCCTTTCATTTTTTTCTTCTTTTTCTTCCTACCCTCTTCCTTAATTCTCTTTCTTTCCTTCCCTTCTTTCCTTCCTTCCTTCCTTTCTCTTTCTTTCTTTTTCCTTTTTTCTTTCTTCTCTCCTCCTTAACCTCTTTTTTCCCTCCCTTCCTTCCTTCTTTCCTTTCTTTCTTCCTTCCTTCCTTTCCTCCTTCCTTCTTTCTAGAGTCCTTAACTGGGACGCATTTCTTCCTCACAGGGAGAGTGGACTTTACCATGCTCTTTTAGTTTAAATCTCTAAGACTTTCTATAGCTCTTTTAGAAAGAAAAAGCCCCAAATGCACTCAGTCATTGGACTAGGGAAAAAAACTTTCTGGGGGAAGGAGGGAGAGGGAAACTTTTCCAGACTTTTTTTCTTCCATATGAGGAATGATCTGTCTGTTCTAGAGATCTGGCTAAAAGATACCCATTTTCCAGAATGAGAGCCCTTCCCCCAAGCTCTCTGGAACATAGAGCAGAGCTCTTCCCAAGTAGCTAGTGCCCTCAGGTTTAATTCTATTTTTGAATCATATGTTCAAGATCTCTGAGACTTAGGGTTAAAGCACATTTAGTACTCAAGACATAGAATTCATCTGTAAAATTAGGAGTTGGATTCAGTGACCTTAAAGGTCCCTCCTAGCTCTAAATACATGCTCTTATGATTCTTACTCCACCATCTCATTAAATGCCTTGCTTTGAGCTAATTGTGTTCTCTGACTAACTAGCAGAGGTGAATATGTTGCTCCTTGTTTAATTTCCAGTAGGTAAACTATGTTTAGTTATCATCCATATAAAGGCTACTCTTCCAGGAAACTACAAAAGGCTCTGACCTTAAAAGGCCTATTTTTCAACTTCAAAACTCTTTTCTCTTTCACATGCAAATAAATGAATGAACAGAGGAGCAAAGGAACTAAACCAAGCCTAGAGGACAAGGTCATTATCTTCCCCCAGCCTGACTGCATTCCTTATGTATTTGTTGCCAGTAAAATTTCTTTCAGGTTTTACATGTTGAGTATTGATTTGTTCATAGTATTTCATTTTTCATTCATTCATAATGTGAGTATTCATTCTTATGCTGAAATTGTGGTCCAGCTGAAGTAGAATCAAACAGACTCAAGCTGAAAGGACCTCAGTAGAGATGACCTCATTTAACTTCCATGTATTTCACAGGAGGAAAAGGTTCAGAATTCATGTCCAACTAGAGTCTGGAACCCAGATCTCCTGACTAAAAGTCCAGGACATTTTCAGCCAGGTTGTTGAAATTTGGCTTCCTTTAGTCCTTTTAGAATAAAAGGGATTGAGAAGGTAAAATTGACAGGACATTTGGTCACTGGTTAGGTAAGGAGGGATGAGGGAGATAAAATGGAGGGTTTGAACTTGTGTGATGGGGAAGAATGGCATTTCCACATTTACCTGTTCTATTTTTTTTTCCTCTAGGATAAAATACCAATGTCTATTTAGCATGGAAGGCCCTTCTGGCTCCAATCTATTTTGCCAGTCTTATTTCACCTTGTTCCCTGCCATGATGGCATTTTAGCCAAACTGGCCTACCTTCTTCCTCATCTGTGATGTTTCTACCTCTATAGCTTTGCACAGGTCTATTCCCCAAGTCTGAAGGGATCTCTTTCCTCACTTTGGCCCCTGGGAATGCCTAGCTCAGCTGAAATGACACCCCTGCAGGGGATTTTTCCTGATATCCCTCTCCCCCAGTCACTAGAATTAGTGACCTAAAATTACCAGATATTTATTTTTGTGTCTAATTACTTTTGTACATGTTCTCCCCACCTTCCCCAACTCTCTACTGAATGTAAGGTGTTTGAGATCAGGGACTCTTTTAATTTCTGTTTTTTGTATTCCCAGTGCCTGCATTAAGTAGGTATTTTAAATTTCACTGAACTGAAGTGAATTGAACTGAATTAGCAGATGTGATGGAGCCACTGGATTTGGAGGGAATGATGAGTTGAGCATTGGAAAGGTTTAATTTGAGGTGCCAATAGGTCATCCAGGGGGACCAAGAGATATAGAGCTTGGGAGAAAGATGGAAACTAGAGTCCACATTAATTTCACTCTTTACCTCTCCTCCCCCCCCCAAAAAATCAGGCAGATAAATGTGTTCTGTATAGAAATAAAATCATGCATACATATCTACACACTATGCTTCTCTGTATATATACATGTACCTAAATATAGCAGGAATATGCTGGTAAGTGTTTAACAACCAACCCTTTAGGGGGAAAATACACTGCAGACATGCTCAGTTTAATCTGTATTATTAACACTTTCATAAGTCTGATTCAACAATTTCATAAGTCATTGATTCAACAAATCAATAAAACAATAAATCAATCGCTGATTTATGGGTTTCCTGAAGTATAAATGCTCACACTGAAAATTTTTTCAATAGGCTCTCTCAGTAGGAACCATCTCTAGCATACCACTATTATGTGCATCTGTCTATCTGTATATCTGTATGACTATCTATAGATATATATTCATATTATTAAAACAATTCTTCATAATCAATCCCTCCTTCCCATTCGTATGGATAACCAAGCCATGACTACATGTACTGTCCACGCATGTATTGACTATTCCTAATATGCATGCACATCATCTCTAACAAGCTATTTCTAAAAGTCACCTGTCTCCTGTTTTCACATCTAATTATAAAAATGGAAAAAAGTGAACATTCAAACAGGTCCCTGACAAGGTCCTTCTTCTTACCAAGGCTAATTCCTACATTTGGGCCCTGGATCAAGCCCTTCCCATCTATTTTAGGAACTTGCCCCATCAATCATTTCCTTTCTTATCACATTCTCCTTTTCTACTTGGCTACATGCCTAATGTCCACAAACATACTCTTATTTCAACTACCCTTAAAAGAAAAAAAAATCCTTTCTTTTAATTCTACCATCCCCTCAAACTATCATCCTGGATCTTTCCTCCCATTCACTGCTAAACTGCTAGAGTTGACTTTGTCACCTCTCACTCATTCCTCAGTCTTTTCTATCACAAAGACCCTCCTGTTCCTTCTACAGCTAAGTGTTCTCTTCTAGTTCAAATTTTCCTAGGCTGCTTTGGATGTCTCCTGGGCCCCCATTACTATCTTATCATTCAGTTATATCTGATTCTTTGTGACCCCATTTGGGGTTTTCTCAGCAAAGATACTGGAGTAGTTTGCCATTTTCTTCTCTAGCTCATTTTATGGATGAGGAAACAAAGTCAAGTGACTTGCCAAGGGTTTCACAGCTAGTCAATGTCTGAAGCCAGATTTGAACTCACAAAACCAAGTTCTCCTGACTCTAGATTTGGCATTCTATCCACTGTACCACCTAGCCATCACAAGCTGACCTGAATTACTATCTACCTTGTGTAATTCTTATCTGTGGACATATTGTATCCTCTGCTTTCACCCCAGTAAAATATAAACTTCTCAAGAAAACAAACACTATTGTTTTGTATCTTTGTGTATCCCTCAACAGCTAGCACAGTGCCATACCCTTCATATGTAGTTGCTAAATGTTTGTTGAAAAGAATCATTGCAACGATGATGATGATGATGATGACGACGACGATGATGATGATACCTAATGTGAAGCAGCATGGCAGAGATGACTCCAGAGTTAGGAAGTCTGGATTCAGGTTCTGCCCCAACATATATTAGCCATGTGACCTTGGGCAATCATTTAACCATTCAGTGCTCAAGACAACTCTCTAAAATGATATAAGCTGATGAGCAATATTGATTTGCATTGGTAGAAGAAGCTTCCTTATGAAGAGCTCTCAATGAAATTGCAGATCCATTTCAAAGTAATAATAAATGGCTATTGTTTATTAAAAGTATTCTATGCCTTGATAAAGCTTGATTTCCCAAGAGCCCTCAGACATGTTCCTCAGCCATGGTAGACTATTTCCGCAGAAGGCCTGATTAATTTTTCACTGTAAACTTTGTGATTTTGCTTGTTTGGATTTTTTGGGCTCTACTCTTCTGGCAGGGGGTGGGGGGGCCGGGGAGAGTGACCAACACAGGGTTCAATTGCTAGTGAAAGTAAAAGATTTAAGAAACGACATGGGTACTGGAGTGTATCCACCTAGTAGCTTTGGAAACCCCAGTGAAGTGAAGGGGAACATTAAATCCATTAAACTTCTTTAGACCTCAGAGGTAATAGAAGAGTTGCTTTGGGATAGTTAACTATTTCACTGCTGACAAAATAAGGAAAGTGAAGAAAAAACCCCCAGCATGTCTTCGTGGACTTCTCTCCACTCCTGCCCATAACAATTGACTCAGGTTCTCTTTGGATCTTGTAGGAAACAAACTGAATTCATTTCATGAATAAAGAATGAGTAGAGGAGTCAACAGCAGAGATGAAAACATCTTTTCTTTTTAGCAAGGGTGACTGGGCATAAGCTCCTCTGGTTCAGAACTTATCATAGGGTCAAAGACTTAAAGTCGGAAGGGACCTTGGCAGTCACTGGGCCTAACTCTCTTATTTTAGGAAGCCTCCACATTTTTGCTGTTGTTCAGTCATTTTTCAGTCATGTTTGCCTCTTCCTGACTGAATTTGGGGATTTCTTGACAAAGCTATTGGAATGATTTGCCATTTCCTTCTCCAACTCATTTAACAAATGAGAAAACTGAGGCAAACAAGGTTAAGTGACTTGCCCAGGGTCACACAACACAGACAGAATTTGAAGAAGAACTGGCACTGTAATATGTAAATTTGCCCTCAGGTCTGACTATGCTTAGGTAACCCATGTACAACAGAGAAGTTGTGGAGAGCTCTGAGGCCCTTGAGACTCCTTCCGAGACTTCTGTCACTCAGAAAAGGCCATGACTACTGGCTCTTTAAATTAGCTGGAAAAGGGAAGGGGGTGGGGCACTGGGTACTGACTGCAGTTTTAGGTATGCCTCAGGGATTGGAAGACCTTCAAATCCAGGGTGAGAGGGAGGGACAAGGTATGTTGGTCCAAGGTCATGGGGTGCCACAGGGGCAGAATTAAAAGGGTGTTTTTCATACTGGCTGGCTCTGCTTGTCTAATGGGTTTCAAGGGATCTTGGGAGACTTAGCAAAATCTGCCAAGTGCTTTGAATTCCTCAGACTAAAAGTGCTAATCTTAGTGGCAATAGCATGGAATGTTTTGCTGTTGCTGTTGTTTTCTTAAAAAATAATTCCTGCCCTGAGCTTAACACTGGAAGCTAGAGGCCTTTACTAGGCTTGCACCCTGACCTGGAGTGAAACACTTAACCTTGGAATATTCCCAGATTTGGAAGGGGGGAGGCATAGGTAGCATTGTCACTGGGTGTTTGTGGGAGGGCATTTGGATTAATTGGTTAATGTTTGAAAGTGGTTTGGCAAAGAAAAGCTATATGGAAAGTACTCCCAATTAGTTCTTATTATAGCACCAATATCAATCCATGTCTTCACAGACTGTGGTCCTAAAAATAAGAGGAAAAAGGTCTAGTTTGTAGTTGGAGCCAAAATGTTGCTGAAGTCTTGTATTCTCGGCATTTGGAAAAGACAAAACCACTGCTGAGTAACAGAGAACCAGCCAGAAAAATCCATCCAGGAGGGGCTTGGGCTACTCTGGGCATGAGAGGAATGTCTCCCTCCAGCTTCCCAGGGGGCTGGGCACTGAATTCTTGTGCTCTCTGCATTCTCAGCTCTCTGTGCCTGCTCATGGGCACACCCTGGTTCTACTTCCTCTCCTTTGCCCTCTCTCACACCAAAAAATGTGTGAAAGTCAAGTTGCTAAGTGGAAGAAACTCCCTGCGACTCCCCCTTCATTCAGCCTACTAGTCTAACTTTGAACCCTTCTAACAGGAACAGCACATACTGGGACCTTAACATTTCAGGTACAATTAGTATCATGATCACATAAGATAAACATCCCTCTCCCATTGCCAACTGCCTCCCCACCACCATTTTCTGTGAAACAAAGGGAGAGCTTTTGCTTTCTGGGAATAACAGAGCATGCCCAAAGTTTAAAATAAAAAAATAAGAAATTAAAGAATTCAAACAAACACTTGGATTGGCAAACCTTAAGTAATGAATAAAGAAAAACAGGAAGGCATTTGCAATATTAAAAATAGATGACTTCCTGCATCTAAAAACTTTACTGACCTTGTCGACTTGGCTTGGGATCAGTGTTAACAGGGTATATCTTACACTGCTTTGCCATCTCCTGATTTACTAGAAATTCCTGCACTTCCAAGATATGTAGTTATACTATTTAATGCATGTTACATTATATAATTATAAACATGTAATATGTATAATGCATTAATATTATATGCTGTTAATATATAATATGTATAATTATCTATCTCAGTAATTTAGGAATTTCTATCAATATGTTGAATATATTTAAGTTCTATTTATTATGTATGTATATATATGTGCACTTATACATACCTATGGTATTTGTATGTATATATACACGTATATCACACATCTCCTTTAAAAGTTTTCAATTAAGAGTTTGTCCAAAGGCAGAAGGATCTTCTTCCAAGTTCTCCTCCAGAATTCTTTTTTTTCTCCAGAATCCTTTGAAAAGGTACCTATTAATAAATCTAAGGAATAATCCATTGTCCTCTATTCTATGCACCCTTTGCAGTTGAGTGTCAAGTAGGTTCTCCTGAGGCACAGATGCTTCTAGTAGACAAAGTAGCATGATATTGACATCAATGTCTACTACAGGTAAGGCAGAAAAGGGAATGAGGGGAAGGGGGTGGGGAAAGCATGCATTTCTTTTTAGAGAAATACAGACTTTTTTCTTAGACAAGTTTTCTTTCTTCCAAAGTCTGGGAGTCCCCTCTCTCCACTGAGTGCAAAGATGATGACAGAGGGTAAGGAAAGATTTTGAAGAAGATAAGATGTAATGTCAGGGAGGAGAAATGCTAAGATCAATTTCAGCAATGACAAGACTGCAGCATCTTGGGCTAGTAGTGTCAAAAATAATAATAAGATTTATTTTGCAAAGTACTTTGCAGTATTTTCTCATTTGAACCTCATATCACAAAGTTATAGATATTTTATCTCCAGATAGGTAGCTGAAGCTCAGTGAGATTAAGTGACTGGTCAAAGGTTACACAGTTAGTGAGTTTCAAAGTCAAAATTCAAACCCAGATCTCCTGACTCCAAGCAGTGTCCTTCCAATAAGACAATGGCTTTGTTATGTTAACTACAAGGACAGTTAAAATGTAGCATAAAGTCTACTAAAGAGAGAAAAGCCTGGAACTTTGACATATCACAGAATCTCAAGCTGGAATTGCTCCTTCAAGTGTTCCCTCCGACACCTTAACTGTCCTTCCTTCATTGGTTCTATTAATCTCGTTCTGTGTTCTAGCATATCCTGCTTGAAATTGTCTCTAGACTATGGTCCCAGCCCTTTGAATGCAGCAGTTTTGCTCCCTTGATTTTGTGCCTTGGCTCAGCTCTCACTCAACAGTGAAAACTTGATATTCTCTGGATTTGCTCATATCACAGAAAATGAATGTCAAAACACATAGACACTCAGGCCAGAGACTACACTAAAGTTTTGGGTATTATGATAGCATGAAAAAGACAGGTCTTATTGAACAGGAGGGGCTTAAATCTGAGGGTAAAGAGTAGTCCTCACAGCATCAAAATAAGTCTTTGGGACCTTGGATAGAAGCAGCAAGGATGTGGGCTAGCACATGACCACTATGGAAGGTAAAGAAAGCTGGGGTCCTCTTTTCTTTGTGTGTCAGGTTGCCTTAGGGTCCCCTGTGGGCCAACATAAATGCCAGCAAAGCTAATCTGGAATGTAAATTATTTATACCAATAAACTGTATGTATTCATACAAAACAATCAGTAACAAAAACATACAGTAACTATTTCTAAATACTGCCATATGGAAAACAGTCTTTTTAAGCACTTGATATAATAAGAAGTCCTTCAGAGAGATGCCTCAGGGCTTCTGAGTTTCTCCATGATAGTTTCAGGTGTTCAACCAATCACCCATCCAATCATCCAAATCATCCAAACCAATCAAACAAAGGTCATGGGATAACTCTAGATTCAAGTTCTTCATCTTCAGATGACAGTATCATCAATTGAGGTTTGTCATCATCATCATCATCATCACCACCACAACAGTAGCATCTAGTATTTATATAGTGATTACTATATGCTAGGCACTGTGCTAAATGCTTTACAAATTTCATTTCATTTCATCTTCACAACAACTCTGGGATGCTGGTGCTATTATTATCCCCATCTTATAGATGAGGAAACTGAGGAACAATAGAGGTGAAATGACTTGCCAAAGGTCATCCAGCTAGCAGTCTTAGAGGCTAGATCTGAACTGAGATCTTCCTGATTCCAGGCCCCATGCCTTTATCCATTATGTCACCTAGCCACCTTATGCCAAACTACATAAGATGTCATCAGCTTTTAATGAGACCATCTAGTAAGAGATACTGATGATGATGATAATGATAATGACTCTCTCCAAGTCCAACCCATGGTCCATGTTGTGAGGGGGTACAATGGAAAAGTGAGGGATTACCAGTCAGGGAAATATACAGTAAGGTCTCTTTGGGCCCTGAGGCTGCTATGGTAATTGTGAGGAATCCTGAAGTTCTAGCCAGTTGGACAGCAGAGATACCATTGAATGGGTCAGCACCTCAGCCAGTATGTTATGGTTCCTATGACTCTAAGAAATCACTGGGGAGACACAAGGTTGTGGGCTGGTCCTGTGTGGTACTGTTATGGTGATCAGTTTGACAGCCTGAACAATGGAACACACCGTCATGTTCTGACTCTTCAAGAAGGCAAGATAGGGAGGAAACAATCATTTATTAAGCTCCTGTTATGTACTTGGCACTGTGCTAAGCCCTTTACTAATATTAGCTCATTTGATCCTCCCAACTACACTGTGAGGCAGATGCTGTTATTATCCTCATTTTATAGCTGAAGAAACTGAGACAGATGGAGGTTAATTGACTTACCCAGAGACATGCAGCTAGGAAGTACCTAAGGTTATTTTTTAACTCAGTCCTTCCTAACTGTAGGCCCAGAGCTCTGTCCACTCTGCCACTTGTCTTTCACAAACCAGATATATCAGAATGAATAAGTAACAGTAATATCCCATCTGTTGGAAATGCTTTGGTGCAGATGGTACTTACCAATAAAGAAAGCAAACCACAAGTATGCATGAAATAGCCTGAAGACATGAATGTTCTCATTATGTGTCAGTACCATATCACAATGCAATGGTAAACAGATCTTTATAGCATAAACAGTGCTATATGCTGCTTTTAATCAAAGGTACAAAGGCAGCTAGGTGGCACAGTGGATAGAGTGCTGGGCCTGAATCAGGAAGACATCTTCCAGAATTCAAATCTGGCCTCAGACACCTACTAGTTGTGTGACCATGAACAAATCACTTAACCCTGTTTGCCTCAGTTTCCTCATCTGTGAAATGACCTGGAGAAAGAGTGGCAAACCACTCCAGTATCTCTGCCAAGAAAATCCCAAATGGGGTCACAAACAGCTAGATATGACTGAAAATGACTGAAAAACACATCAAAAGTATGCGCATGCCTGTTACACAGCAACCATGTATTACTGTCAACAGTGCAGGGCAATCATAAGCGAGCCTATATTACAGAGAATAAGAGAGAGTGAAAGTACTACTAAAATCCAAAGAGGGAAAATTGGTCATCTAAAAGTCTTCACTTAATACAAACTTTAAAAATTATGTCTAATAATAAAAGAGATGACAAAAACAATAATGATGTCTCAAATGATTTTGAAAAGGAGATAGACTGGAATTAAAAAAAAAAAAACCTTCTTAATGTTTGATGGGATGAATCCAACTAGCAAACCAATGGCATGAAAGAAGAGTTACTTTGAAAAAGAAGGTATCTGTCATCACCATTATCAACCAAAAAAATGCATTACCCCAGGATATTTGACAAGAATTGTAAAAACCTCAGGACCTGCACAGAGTGTATACAGGACAGCTGTCCCCATGGTAACAACCATAGGAATAAAGGTAGAGCTACTAAGTAATACCCCTGGGAACAGATGTCAACTACCACCAAATCAGGTGGTGCAAAATCAAAATATATTAGTAAAAATAACTTAAAATTTTTAAAAACAAATTTCTTAATTATAAATATCCAAAAGTGATAAATGACACCAATAATGATGGACCTATTACTATGCCTCAGCATAGTAATACCCTAAAAAAATCAGGTTTTCTTTTTTAAAAAATAATTTTCTTTTTGTATTATGAAATTAAACAGCAGCAAATAAGAGTTCAATATACAAAGCAGAAAAGAGCTAGATGAAATTGTGAACCTTTTTTTCTTTTTAAGTGTACATTAAATTTGTTGTCGTTCAGTCATTTTCAGTCGTGTCCAACTTTTCCTGACCCCATTTGGGGTTTTCCTGGCAAAGATACTGGAGTGGTTTGCCATTTCCTTCTCCAGCTCATTTTACAGATGAGGAAATGGAGGCAAACAGGGTTAAGTGACTTGCCAGGGTCACACAGCTAGTAAGTGTCAGAGACCAGATTTGAATACAGGAATATGAGTCTTCCCCACTCCAGACTTGGTACTCTATCCACTACACCACTGATTATTTAAATACTAAATTTAAACTGGTATTAACAAAATTGTCCTCCCTTCTGACCTTGGAGAATATAATAAACAGGTCAAAAAGCTACAAAATTATTTCTGGAATAGGCAAAAATCCCTTTGCTGAGCAATAATAAAGGATGACTTATTTATTAAATGCAACCTAAAAGAGTTTACTTCCAGACATAGACAGGGAGGTAGCTAAGAATTCAAGATTAGAATCAAAAGTCTCTCCATGGATGTTATCTGCATGAACTCAGTTAACAATATGTTGACAAAGAAATGTCAACTGATTGAATCACATAAACTTTTTTTTTCTTTTTGGAAAGTGGAAAGTAGAAAGGAGAATGATTTATGATGGTAACTCAAGATCAGACTATTGTCACCAGAAATTACAGAAGGACTATACTTAAGGAGCCTGGCCTTAGTGATCGGTGCAGATTATGCAAAGAAATGGTGGAAACTGTCTAACATATTACCACTGGCTGAAAAATATAGCTTCTACTGAATGCCTAATAAGAAATGATGTGTTGGCTAGGATTATACAGTAGAAGCATGTTATCTTTCATAGACCAACAGATAACAAATCCACTTACAGACTTCAACATATCCTGGAGAACTAAGTCAACAAACTGCTGGAACCAGCCCATTATCTCAGACTGAATTGTTTCCCATAATTGTCTCGATATAACATTGATTCTTTAAAACATAACAACAGTGTTTTTAGTAGATGTTACCAAATATGTTACTTCTAACTAGAGGTATCCTGGAGCCAGCTTGATTGTTAAATTTTTAAATTGTTAAATTTTCAGTGTGAGCATTTACACCTCAGAAATCACAAATGTTATAAATCAGGGCTTGACTGATTATTTTGTTGATTGTCTAGATTTAAGAAAGTGATGGAGAAATAATGTGGATTAAACTTAAAAATGTGTTCCACTTCTTTCCCACCTCCCCCCACCCCCAGAGATCTGATTGTTAAACATTCACCACCATACCACTGCTTATAATCACCAAGCTCCCTGGGGGAAAAAACTTTCAAAATATAGAGGGTTATCTAAGGAGATTAAATATTATTTGGGACCTGAATGAGGTACATATCAACCCTGTTGTCCTTTCTGCTACTATGTTTATACTGTAGGTGTTTTCAGTGAGCCTACAGAGGATGAGAGTATATCCTGATACTTTTATTCAACAACAAAAAGCAGATAATTTATTCACCTTTTGATATTCTGTTGAATATTAAATACAAAGGAATAATACCAAGAGAATGAGTCATCCTAGGGCCATCTCTATCTAAACCCCATAGAAAAAGAAGAAAATGAGATTATGATGGTAATAATAACTTGTGCTTATCTTTAAAGCATTTTATATTCTTTCATTTAATCCTCACAACTCTGTGAAATAGATAGGGCAAATGTTATAATTAAAATTTTGTAGATAAGGACAGTAAGTGACTGGTGATTGGGACTCCAATTTATGCTATTTCTATGCTACGCGTATACAATGTAGGAGAGAGGCTTACAATGGAATCCAACAAATAGACCTAATAAAAGGGCAGCGTTATTCCCTGACAATTCTAGACACTGCACAACATGCTCAGGGAGCCACATTTTACTCCTTGTCATCGGAGGCCAGTCAGATGTAAGTAAGCCTGCCCAGAAGGGCTGGAAGGAGAGATGAGGCCATGTGTACTGATATTTTCATAGGATTTCAATCTAGAAGGGACCTAGATAACCTTGTCAGTTTATAGATGTTGAAATTCAGGCCCTGAAAGATAAGATTCATTTAGGAAACACTTATTAAGTACCTGCTGCATGCAAACTGTTGAACTAGGATATGGGGGAGATACCAAGTTTGTATAAGGTCTAGACTTTGCTCTCATGAAATTCATTTTAAGTCATTCTGTCAGTCACTAAACATTTATTAAGCACCCACTATGTGTCAGGTGGGCAGCTAGGTGGCACTATATTGCATAGAGGGTCAGCCCTGGAATCAGGAAAACTCATCTTCTGAAGTTCAAATCCTGCTTCAGATACTTACTAGCTGTGAGACCCTGGGCAAGTCACTTAACCCTGTTTGCCTCAGTTTCCTCATCCATAAAATGAGCTGGAAAAGGAAATGGCAAACTACTCCAGTATCTTTGCCAAGAAAACCCCAATTGGGGTCACAAAAAGTCAAACACAATCGAAAACGACTAAATGACAAACTAAAATATGTTAAGGCACTGTGTTAAGTGCTGGGGATACAAAGAAAGGGAAAAAATTAATAATTCCAGCTCTCAAGGAGTTCACAGATTAATGGGATAGACAGCATGCTAACAAGGATGTACCAACAAGATATATGCAGGATAAATTGGAGATAATCAGCGGGGGTGGGGGGTGGGGAAAGCCTTCCTGTCGAAGATGTGATTTGGGGTGAGATTTAAAGAAAGTCAGAAAATAGACCTGAGGAAGAAGAACATTCCAGGCATGGAGGACAGCCAGTGAAAATGTTTGGAGTCAGGAGATGGATACTTGTTTGAGGAAGGACAAGGAGGTCAGTATTACTGAACTGAAGAATATATGTTAGAGTATAAAGTGTAAGAAGACTGGAAAGGGAATGGGGGGCCAGATATAGAGATCTTGGACTGTTGAGGGATTTAATATTTGATCCTAGAGGTGACAGGGAGTTTTTTGAATGGGGGCAGGGGACATGGGTGGGTATCAAGGAAACTAAGCAGGGACAGATCCCCACAGATTAATTAACTGACTAGATAGGGGTAGGGGTATGAGGAATGGGAATAACATTCTGTTCTTGCACACTTTAGATGGAGCTATGGAATATATATGCATGTGATTTTAGTGTAACTTGAGAACTTGGGGAATTTGGTGTAACATCTTCTTAGCCCACAGTAGGGAGGTTGCACTTGCCATGGTAAAGAGTATGGAAGGATGGACAAGCCCAGAGTTAGACCAGGAAACTCTGTCTCCTGACCTATCAACATGAAAATCTGCTCAGTTTCCTTTCTGGCTTTGTCCTGCACCTGGGAATGATGTGGCTAGTGGTAGCAACTGAAATTTTGGGAATGCAGTTTGGAAATGTATCAGAAGACTGACTTTTTGTGGGATTCCCAATTTGAGGGGAAGGAAGGGTCTGAGAAACAAGAACCTAGTCTCAACCCTTGCCCTAAGGTCCTACTGAGTGACCAGAAGCAAATCATTCAACCCTCTGTTTTCAAATTCCCTTTCCTTGTCAAAAACCTCTGGAGTCCTGGAGACTAGCGAGGATGAACCAGCAAATGGCGAGTTTTCGAGTGATCAGAAAGAAGCCCAATTTCATCCAGTCTTATTAATAATCCATAATGCTGCCCACAGCTGCTCCACAGCACAGATTTTATTAGTGTACTTCTGTTTCCTGATTTGTTCCCATTCAGGAAGCTTTGAAATAATGGTTAGCAGAGGGGGCACATTGGAATCAAATTTTTTTGAAAAAATCTGGCTTTTAACTTTCCCATGCACTTTAATCCCTCTGCTGGTCCTTTCCCTCCCTTCAACTTCAGCTGGAGACTGTCCATCCCTGTGATCAATCATGTTCTCAGTGCAGTCTTACTTGGGGAAGGGGGGCTCTCTGGCACAGCAGTGCTGCTGGAAGTGATATGCTTTTTATGGAGACCTTGCAAACAGAAGTGAGGAAGCAAGCAGTCATTTATCATGTGGGTTTGCCATGGATGCTGAGAGAGCAGAACAGGCAGTCCAACCCTTTGGGGCTCCAGTGGAAGTCCTGATTCAGTTGCTGGGGATACAGTTGGGAAGGGCAACTCCCTTTGTACAAAGCTGTGCAGGCAGCCAGGTGGGCTTCGATGGTTCCTCACAGTTACATGTCCGCTGAAACATGCCCTTCTCCCCTGGGCATGACATTGACCGGACCCTCGTCCTGTGGGACTTTACCTATAATGCTGTCTTTTCTTGTGCCTGTGTCTTGTTCCCCCAGCAAAGCTGCATAAGCTAAGTATCTTTAACTAGCAAAGAGATTTGCACATAGTAGGTCCTCAGTATATATCTGTTGATTCTTTGCTTGTTTAATTGGAAAGCACTTTTCTATTTGATTGATAGGAGTGGTCACATTAACCCAGGAAGGTAGTAAATAGCTTGGACCACAAAGGAAGGAGATTCTCACAGGAAGGAAAAATTCTGTTTTTTAAAACAGGCTTCCTCTCTGCCCTCGAGTCACCTACCTTCTTCCCAACATGCATACAGTAAAGGCCCTAAGGAAAATGGGGCTGTTTAGGAGAGTGTTGGCCAACTTAGTCTTCCTAACCCTGAGCTGTAATATAGAATGAACTCTCATCAGGATAAACAAGAAAATAACAACAGAAATGTAATGTCAGCTAGCACGCGTTTAACACTTTAAGGTGTGCAAAGCACTTTACAAATATTATCTCATTTTATCCTTACAACAATTCTGGGAGGGGTGCTATTATTATCTCCATTTTACGAATGAGGAAAATGAAATCAATCCTAGCTAATAAGTGACTGAGACTACACATACATACTCCCTACTTCCAAACCAAAGCCCATCCATCCTTCAAGGCTTAGCTCAAAAGCCAGATTCCTTCTTGGAGCCTTTCCTACTCACCCCAGCCCCAAAAATGATCTCACTCTCTACCGAGTACCTCTCACACAGGAGGCAGCTAGGTGGCTGAACCTGTAGTCAGGAAGACCTGAGTTCAAATTTGACCTTAGACACTTAGTAGCTGTGTGACCCTGGGCAAGTCATTTAACTCTGTTTGTCTTAATCCACTGGGGAAGGAAATGGCAACCACTCCAGTATCTTTGCCAAGAAAAATCCCATGGACAGTATTGGCAAGCCATGGTCCACAGCATAACCAAGAACCAGACAGTTTTCAACAACAACAACTACAGGGCTTATCCCATGTATTGCCCATCTAATGGTTTTTTTTTTTTGTGTGGAAGCTTAATCACCAGCCAGTAAGCTCTTTGGGGGCAGGGACTATTTCTTATACATCTTTGTATCTCCTACTGTGCCTCTATTAGGATATCCCACAATAAATATTTGTTGAATGAATGAGTGAACTCCATTTCTCCTCGGGGTAGCATTCCCCCTGGAGCAGGACAAAGTGGTGTTCAAAGTGCTGCCTGTGGCAAAATTTAAAGCAACTGAAACAAAGAATCCAGCAGGCAGCAATCTTTACTCAAGCCCAGCCTCTTTCAAATTAGAGAGCTGGAGTTCTGTTTCCCCCCAAGGCAGGAATAACAACCCTGTAACCAAACCTTCTGCTTGCTAAGTGGCTAATTGTAGAGAGACTAGTGACTCAAATCCAATTATGAGGAACTTTTTTTTTTTTATGGATGTCTATTTTACCCGCAGAGCTGAATCAGCTAACACTTTGGCAGTTGCAAATGTCCATTATAATATATGGTGGATAGGAACTTGGTGTTGGATTCAGGAGGTTCTGGGTTCAAATCTCACCTCAGACATTTGCTGGGTAATACTGGGAAAATCACTTAACCTCTCTGTGCCTCTTTTCCCATTTGTAAAATGAAGAGCTGGCCTCTAAGGTCTCTTCTACTTCAAAATCTATGATTATCCTATGACCTCTCGGGTCAAGAGAGGGTAACAAAACAACAATCACAACAACAACAAAAACACCACCCGGGCTTCTAGATCAGGATGAGGTACGTCTGCATATTTTTTGAAAATTATTTACATCAATTCTAAGAACATTTTTAGTTGCCTGCTATGGCAAAGCATTATGATACATAGTGGGTACACAAAGAGAAAAATCACAGTTTCTACATTTAAATGTAGGTGGCACAGGGATAGAGTGTCAGAAAGTCAGAAAGACTCATCTTTCTGAGTGTGAATCTGGCTGCAGACACATACTAGCTGTATGACCCTGGGCAAGTCACTTAACCCTGTTTGCCTCAGTTTCCTTATCTGTAAAATGACCTGGAGAAGAAAATGGCAAACCATTCCAGTATCTTTGCTAGGAAAACCCCAAATGGGGCCACGAAGAGTTGGGAATGACTCAAACAACTGAAAAAATGTGGAGGCTCAGGGAAGGCCTCCTGTAGGAAGTGATTGCAGAGCTGTGTTTTGAAGGAAGCTAAGGAATTTCCTCCGGCTTTAAACCTTGGTCTTTCCTCCATCTCAGGCCAATCACTGAAACATTTTTTAATCCAGACAGCATTTACATTAGCTGACTGCTGGCAGCATTTTTTGTAGGTACCATGTAGGGACAGAAGTTATATTGATGGTAATATGTGTCTGTCTGCTTAATGAGGGCCTGGGGAAACCCTGCCTGTAGACCTTTGACCTCAGGGTCTATGCATATTTTCCTTATTCATTAAACTAATAACCCATTTGCCAGCTGGTTACATATGCATTGGATGCCTAGACGTGAGAAGGGACCCAAAGTCTTTTGGTATCTTCCCCAGTTTTATCCATTCTCATAACTGCTGGGGTCATCCTTTCTTTCCTCCTCAGTCCTTCTCCAGTTCTCATCATTTCTTTCCCTCTTCCCTCCCCCCTTCTCCACAAGACATAATTGCATCTGCCCCTCATTGTGGAGATCATTCGGTTTCCTGGCTGCTTTTATAAATGTTTAAGCAGGTGTGCAGGTGAAAAGATAAAAAGTGAAGAGTGGATGTTTCTAAATATTTATACAGAAAACAGATGCGAGAAGTGCAGTCTAGCCATTTGGGTGGGAGTGAGAGGAGAAGTGGTCTCTGCATATAAACAGCCTCTTATTCTAAGGGAGTCAAAGACAAGCAGCCCTCAGAGGTGAATCCTAGAACCACAGCCTAATACCCATGAAATCAATTGTTTATACACACCTAAGCTATGTCCTCACACTCCACTTTGGATAAACACAAGCTGAAGAGCTTTATATGGCCAACTTGTTTTCCCAAAGAAAGTCGACCCTTAAAGTAACACCAGAAAACAGCGTGCTGCTCCACAGATAAGTGGGCCGCCATTTTAATGGAAAAGAGTTTTTCATCAAACAAAGTCACTGCTCATCACATGGTGGATTTTTATAAAAAGTTCTTCTGCTTCATAATTTAAAAGGTTGGGTTTTGGTGGGGTTTTTTGGGGGGTAATCATCAAAGTTCTAAAGAAAATATATCCTATTTCCCAATGTAGGCATTAATATCTTCCCGCTATTACATACATATATATCATTTTTTCTTGGAGTTATCAAATATAAAACCAAATACATTTGGTACTTTAATTATGGAGACTGTAAAATATAGTCTCTACAAGCACATAGTGCTTGAGGAGGCCTATGGCTAGAGCAGAGAGAGCCCGGGATGTGGGAGTTGTGAGACCTAGCTTTGCATCCTGGCTCTACTACTTAGCATTTCTGTGACCTAGGGATCAAAGGATCACAGATTTAGAATTGGAAAGGACCCTAGAGGCCATTTAATACAATCCCTTCATTTCATAGAAGAGGAAACTGAGGCCCATAAAGGTTAAGTAACTTGCCCAGAGTCACATAGGTATTAAAGATTAGAGGAGCAGTGAATCCCGTTTCTCTGACAGGCAACGCTCTTTCCCATTTGCCCCTCAACCTTGGGTGGGGAAGTCACTTAATCTCCCTGGGACTCAGTTTCTTCATCTGTAAAATGGAAGAGTTGCACTAGATGATCACTAAAGTTCCTTCCAATTCTAAAGTCTAATACATTATAATTATTGTAAGAAACAGGTAAATAACTAATCATGCTCTTGTTGTTCAGTTGTGTCCAACTCTACATGACCCCATGGACATTGCCCATGAGGTGTTTTTGGTAAAGATACTGGAGTGGTTTGCATTTCCTTCTCCAGTGTGTCCCCATTTTACACACATGAAATTGAGGCAAATGGGGTAAGTGACTTGCCCAGAGTCACACAGCTGTTATGTATTTGAGGCAAGATTTGAACTCACATCTTCCACACTCCAGACCCGGTGCTCTATCCAAAGCACCACTGTCCCAATTGATAATAAGACTGGAAAATTAATGGCAACATGTTTTATTTTCCCCGTGGCCAACAAGGTGTCAGGACTTGGGTTCAAACCCCACTACTGTTGCTTACTAACTATATGACTTTAGGCCAGTCACTTCACCCTTTTGGACCTCAGTTTCTTCATCCATAAAATGAGGCTGTTAAACTTGATGACTGCTAAGGTCCCTTCTAGGGCTAAATTCGTGATCCTACAAAAATTATAGAGTTAGAAAAGGATAATAGGGAACTCTGAAGACACTACAGAAAAGGCAGCTTTGTTTATTAGGAGGTTGGAAATTTAGGGGAGTGCATAGTGGTTCGATGCCCAACTCTAATGTTAGGGAGCTGATAATTATCAGCAACAAAAGCTGATTACCAGACTTCTGCTGTTCCAGGGAAAAGAAGTATAGAAATTGTAATAAGATGGTCTAAATGGGACATCTTTGATATCATAATGATCAATGAATTGAAGATGGCCTGGAAGAACTGAGCCACATCAATGTGTATAGGTTTCACAATAGAGGAACCAGAAGGCAAAAGGAAGGTGAAGCTAATTGGATAGGTTGGTTCTCGTTTGGAGAGGCAAAGGAATTGGCAGGGTCGGTTTCTTTATTGTACTCAAATGAAATAAGAAAAATTTTTAATGGTATATTTGGTTCTCTTGCCTTGCATGATGATGAGCATGACGAGCATAAACAAAAAGACCAATGGGAACATAATTGTAGCTTATGCACATGCTGTGGTGTAAGGAATACTGGATTTGGAAGCAAGTTCGAATCCTGCCTGCTGCTCACTGAGTGACCATAGCCACGCAAGTCCTCTAATTCTTGGGTAAAGCAAGAAGATTGGACTACCTGACCTCTGGGGTCCCTCAGACCTCTAAATCCATAACCCTACGATCAACTAACAAGTTTTAAGTTCTACAAATGAAGAATCTGAGTGGGGGAGGATAATCTGAGCCAATAAAAACAGCCTTAGGTATGTTGTTGTTGATTTGGGGAACTAGGCAGTTCTGTGAAATAAGAAGAACTGAGTTCAAAATCTGGCCTCAGGCATTTATTAATTGTGTGATCCTGGGCAAGTCAGCTAACCTCTCTTGGCCTCAGTTTCCTCATTAGCAAAATGAGTATACCAATAGCATCAATTTCATAAGATTAAATGAGAAAATATATATATATATATAAAATATATGTGGGGATTAAATGAGAAAATATATACAAAGGGCTTTGCGAACCTTGAAGTTGTGTAAATGTTAGGTATTATTGTTACTACTTTCCCATGAAAGACATGATAAAGCTGTGTACAAGGCTCTTTTGGAGGGTAGACCCCTAGAGCTGGGAGAGTGAGTCTTCATGGCGGATTCTTAATCATTCTAAAGGAGTGGCTGTAACATATCAGAAGAGACAGGAAGGATTCAGATGAGGCTCCAGCAGGGGAGCATTGGCTATATTAAGTTTGATCAATTGCTGCATTGGGTAAATACAGTGAGAACCTGAGATCATGTTCCAAAAAGAGATGAATCCGATAGTTGAGGCCCTTAAGGGAGCAGAAAAAGAAACAGAAGTAACAATCCCCATCCTCTGGATAAATTAAGGAAACGAGGGGGTGTCAGCCAAGATTGAACTGTTCTTAGATTTGGTGGAGAGCAAGAACCTTCAGGTACAAAGGCTGCTTAAAAGGAGGAAAGACTTCCGTTAGTTTGGGGAAAAGATGGCTGTCTGAAATGTTGTCGAAGTGAAAGAGATGTCTGTTTGCTTGAGAGAGCTTACCATGTGCTAGAGAGACTGAAACCCACATGCATTTAAGCTCAGTGGGTTGTGAGTCATGTTCTTGGATCCCAGGGAAAAGAAAAGGAACCTTTGTCGTATGGAGGAGGTACTTTTTGGAAAAGAAAATGTCTCCTAGAAGGAGCTTGAGGCTCTAACCCAGAAGTCTCAGGTCCTGATAAGAGGGACCCAATTGAAATGATATAGGTTAGACAGCATTTGTGAGTATTTGCAAAGGGAGATGATATGGAGAGAGTGATCTATTATTGAACTATCTTTTATCAACACCTAGTTCTGATAGTGACTCAGCCATCTTCCAAGAGAAATTATGTCAAAGAGCATTTGCTAGAATTGATAGTTTATAGGTTTTTTAATGTTTAAATTTTATTTATTTTATAAGTTCTGTACTGATTTACTTAGAAGAATGGAACTCTTTTCCTCTTTCTTAAATCTGTAACTTTAGGTCACTGAAGTTTTAGAGAACTCTCGTTCTAGGCCCCGTATTATCTTTTCTAGGTTGTTTTGAATAAACAAATATGCATATTATGGACTGAGCTGCATCTCTGGGCTACAAGTTCCTTCCACACAGAGTGGATCTTCCTAACCTGTGAAACATAGGTCCAGTCTGTCTCCATCTCTGTGGTCATTTCCAGTAAGCCATTGAATTCCACAAATAGTATTTTTTTTTGCATTCCAACTATGCGCAAAGCACTGTTCTAGACATGGGGAAATATTTTTTTAAAAAAAGAATGAAATCCATTCTTTGTCCTTGAGGAGCTCACAAACTAGTAAGGAATATGATGCATACACACATAACTTTAATGTAAAGTAGAGTGTGCTAAGTGCATCAGACCTTCAAAGAAAAATGTTATGAGAGTTTAAAGGAAGAAGAGATCACTCTCATATGGATCCTCAGGGAAGACTGAATGGAGATTGTGGCATTTAAACCAGTCTGTTAGATTGAACTCAATCCAACAAACATCCATTATAATGCCTATAGTATTGAAGGCACTATGCTAGGTATGAATGACATATGGTCCTTCATGCCCCTCCCCCCTCAAGAAATTGAATTGGCAAGATAAGACAGATACACAGATAACTATAATAAAAATAGACTATAGTAAGGAAGTGTAGAATTTCAACAGGCAAAGATGGCGGGGTGATCATTCTAGGTATAGAAAGACCACGAATAAAGACATGGAGATGAGAAAATAATACATATTGAATATATTGTCTGGTTTGACTGGATCTTCAAGTATGTTACAAGAAGTAACATTATAAAAGACTGAGAAAGGAATTTGGATTGTGAAGAACCTTGAGTTAGAATTTGTGGTTGTGGAATTTATGCTTTATTACATGGGCCAAGGGTGCCACTGTGGGGATTAGAACAGCAGAATAATATGACCAAGCCTCTTCCTTATAAAGATACATCTGAATCAGTCATATGTAGAATCAGTTGGCTAGGGTAGAGATGGGAAACAGGAAAATCAAGTAAAGAATATATAGAAAAATGTTGAGGTGAGTGTTAAGGAGAACCCGAATTAGGGTTTAGGATGGTTTAAGATGGCTACTCCAAAGATAAAATGAACAGAATTACAGAATTTAGAACTGGAAGGGACTATTGAGATGATCTACTCCAATTTCTTCATTTTATGGATGATGTTTGGTGACTTGCTTATCCTAATTCAACTCCTTTGACTCCAAATCCCAAGCTCATTCCATTATACTACCAGAAGACTGATTTATGAGAGGGATTAGAGGCAGTTAGGAATAAAGAAGAGTAAAACATGACTCGTATTTTGCATGAGAGAAGAGTGTTATCATTAACAGAAATAGGAAAGACCAGAGAAGGAACATGTAAGATCTTAAGAGTATAAGAATATAGATTTAAAGCTAAAAGGGATCTTAGTGATTATCTAGTCTAACCCCTACAATTCCACATTTTATAGGTAAGGAAACTGAGGCCCAAAGAGTTGAAATGACTTGCCCTAAGTCACAGTTAGTAACAGCAGAGTTGGGATTTGAACTCAGTTCCTCTAACTACCAATTCAGCATTCTTTCCATTCTACTACACATAAAAATGGTCATTGCAGTTTTGGATATGTTAAGTTTGAGGGGCTGATGGGACAGAGTGTTAATAAGAGTCTGCAATTTATGAGAATGGTCATGGCTGGAGACACAGATTTATGAGTCATCCACAGAGAAATAATCATTGAAGCTATGGGAATGGATAAGATCAATGAGGGAGAGCAAAAAAGGTAAGGAAGCCAATTACATTCTTGGGGGAATAGAACCTGAACTACATTAAGGGAAAAAGAAGAGAATGAGGAGCAAGTAAGGGGACAGAGAAAGAATATTCATGATGTAGGAAGAAAATCAGGAAAACACAGTCATGGAAGCCAAGGGAGGAAAGAGTACTAACAAGGAGGAAGAGACCAATGGTGTCAAATGTTAGAGAGAGGCCAAAGAGCAATTTCAGAGTGATGGGGGCAGAAGCAAAATTGTAAGGGGTCGAGGAGTGAATGAGTGCTGAGAAAGTGACAGTGAGATGTACTCTGATCTTATCCTTGAATGACTGAAGTGGGGTTCAAGTTGGAGGTTGTAGGAATTGAGAAGTCAAGACATTGTGACATTAGAGTATATAAAAGAAAAGTTATGAACATAGATAGATATTAAAATTAATGAGCCTAACAGGGGATAAAGTGGGAAAGACTACAATCCAGCTTCTATAATCAATGTGGAAAACCCCTGAGGATTATTAAAGAAACTAATAAAAACTATTAAATATATCTGAGAGTTAACCTGACAAGATAACTCTTAGAACATATGTAAATTCAACTGCATTCTTTATAGAAATAAAGGAAGACAAATAGTTGTTGAGATAATCATTGTTCATTGTTGGGCAGCACCGATATAATGAAAAATGATGATACTGCCTAAATTAATTAAAAGATTATGTGTTTTGCTAATTAAAATCTCATAAATTTAGTTTTTGAACTAAAAAAAGTAGCAAAATCCATTTTATTACATAGGCTTTTGAGGCACAAAAGGTCTAGAATCTTAGAGGAAATAATAAAGAAAAAAAAGTAGAACAGTACAACGGACTAGAAAACCAAGGTACAAAAACAATTGAACATGATAGCTCAGTTTTTAAATAATTGATCAAGAACTACTGGGAAAACTAGAAAGCAGAGTGGAAGAAATTAGGCTAGCATATCACACTATATATTATCATAAGCTATAAATGGACACTAATTTAAAAGACACAAATTTAAAAATTATATCACAAAAGAGAACAGAAGATGGTACATTTCACATTGATAGCTAAAGGGAAAAAATTAAATCTAACAATGAATAAAGTGATCACAAAAGATAAAATGCACAATTTCAATTCCTTAAAATTTTAAAAGGAATCTTTTTCATGAACTATTGAGTGGAAAAAGATTTGCATCAAATACCTGTGATAAACAATATGATATTTCTTGTCTTATATAAGCTATATAAACACAAATATATAAGAATAAGAGCCATTTCCTATTCATAGTATCACTTTTTTTTCTAGAGCAGGATAAATGATTAAAGTATACAGTTTTCAAAACGAGTTGTAGGCTATCAACTCCTACATGAAAATACTACAGAACACTAAGAATATATTAAATTTTTGATAAATTAAAACAACTCTGAAGTCTCACCATATATCCCTAAAGATAGAAAAGATAGAAATAATCAGTATTATGGATGTGGGAAGATAGGCTCATTAAGAGGAATGAATTGGTCCAATGCTTTTAGAAAACAATTTAGATCTCTACAAAAAAGTCACAAAACTATTTATATTCATGTTTATATTCAACAATCTTTCTACTAGCCCCATACCTGAAGGAGGTCAAATACATAAATAAACACCTACAAAATATTAATAGCAAAACTTTTGTGCTAGCAAAAAAAACCTGGTAACAAAGTGGTTACCCATTGATTGGGGAATAACTGAACAAATTGTAGTCAGTCAACGAAATGTAATATCATTGTGCCATATGAAACCATGAATATGAGGAATTCAGAGAAAAAGGAGAAGACTTATGTGAAGAAATGTAGAGTAAAATAAGAAGAACTGAGAGGATAATATACATAATAACTACAATAATGTAAACAGAAAAAAAACCCCACTAAATGGATAATCACCACACTCTAAGTAATTGTAATGAACAGTCTTGGTCCCAGAGAACAAATGACAAGACACACATATCATGTCCTTTCAATAGAAAGGTGGAGGCTCTAGATGCAAAATGTTGCATACACTGTCAGACATGGTCTTTGTGCTGGTTGGTTTAATTTACCTGTTTCTTTTTCTTAAAATGAATGGCTTAGTGCGGAGGGGTGGGTCCAGAAATGACTATGATATAAAAATAAAAGGCATCAACAAAGTTTATTTATTTAAAGTTAAATCTTAAAGATAATTGCTACCTGGACCCTTATCCTTTTCCTAAATTAACTCAGATTTTTGTAGCTCAATGGTGAAAAACTGATTAACCTAATATTGGAGAACAGGTGAAAACCTTGTAGATAGGGAATGGTATTGGTATATTTCTCAAGTATTAATGTGACCCCCATGAGTTTTGTTTGCTCAACTGTAGTGAAAACCCTTTCCTCTAGATATTTGACGGTGCCTTGGGATGGCTTGGGGAACAGTAATCAAAATGCAAATTGAGCATTAGAAAATGCAAATGTTTGCAGTGACATAGGAGAAATTGAATGTAGTTTACATGAGATGCATGACTAGTCAAGTGAAAGCAGGTGCCTGGAATGTACAAGCATCAGGAAAGGGTACTAAGATGAAAAAAAAATAGTCAAGTTAATATTTAGGCAATTCAGAAAATCACGGGAAATTTGATGAGCAGGAAGAAATATAAATGGTAGCAGAAAGAGGCCATTAGAAATGGCTTAAAGCAAGAGAAAAGGAGTCAGCAGAGCTCATGAGAATTTGTTATATTTAGGAAAAGATGAAATAGTTGAGTCATTCAAACATTCAACGAAATGTGTAAGACAGCTCCTTACTATCTAATGCATGTACATACATACACATATACAATAGGAATGTATCCAGGCAGGGAGCACGATGGCTTTGTTGGGCTTACTTTTGTTCCTATGCAACCAGAAAGTTTAGTACTCTTCCCACCTCCTCCCTAAGGGTGGCAGATTTTCTAAAAGAATTGTGAAAAAAATAGCCTCTGGTTTTGAACTAAGAGAGCATGGCAATGATCATTCTTCTCATGTGAAAGAGGAAGTCAGGAATTTCAGCTGAGACAAAAGTTGGAAGTTCAAGTTGAAAGTTACAACCATGTAACAAGCGGAGATGGTTGTTCCTGTTAGCATCTGGTGAAGAACATGTATGCAGCATCTGGTAGACTCTGCATCCAGCAGAGACCGTGTGTCAATGTCCAGCAGAGACTCCATGTCCAGAAAAGCAGCATCTTATAGATGCTATACATCCGGGGGAGATTATGCTTCTAAAGTCTGCCCTGTGTCCAGCAGACCATCCTCCAGCTGAGACCACGTCCTTTATAATAGCATCCAAGGAAGCAGCGTTTGGCAGAAAATACATAACCAGCAGAGACTGGTGGGAGCACCACAATGTCATCAGCGGAAGACATCAGTGTTAAAGGTGTAAGTTGCCCCTTTGCAGTGTATTGTGGCCACACTTGTTTCCTCTACATATCTTTCCATGCCCTACTTCTGTCCATTCTTTCCTGAAAGTCTGTATGTTTTCAGGAAATTTAGGGGGAATTTTTTTACTGCTGTTTTTCTTACTACGTCATTTCATTAAATGCTTTTGCTTTGAATGAATTATGTCTTCTAACTATTAAATATAAAAACAGGGCAGAGGGGTGGGTTGGGTTGTGAGCTGTGGGGTTTTTTTAAGTACCTGGGAGCCAAGTAGAATCTTGAACCTGGGGTAGTTATTTGTTTGGGGTGACTCACTGTAAGTTAGGGAGGGCACCCTCCCCAGATGCTACACTTGTGGTCATTAAATTATTAGGTAGCTATTAGACTAGCTTATTCGAGGGAAACCTGAATGATTACACCAAGCCATATCCATAGATTCACAGATCGGTAGAACAAAATGGGTCATGGGTCCAGTGAATAACCAGTGGTGGTCTTAGGGTTTCATCCTTCCTGTCTGATGTTGAATTACAGGTCCCTGGTATTTGTAATTTATTCTGCAGATACTTTGTATGTGCCAATAGATACATACTGTTTCCCCCAATAGAAGGTAAGCTCCCTGAAGTCATAGACTGTTCCTCTTTTCTCCTTGTATCCCCCAGTACCTAGGTCAGAACTTAGCACATAGTAGATACTTAATAAAAGTATTGTAGATATTTTCTATTGCAGATACTTTAAAAGTATGTAAGTAGATACTGAATAAAAGATTGATCAATAGACTGGCTAGTAGCATTTTTTCCATAGAATCATAAACCTAGAACCTAGCGGCTCTCATAGACTATTTGGTCTAATCCATTCATTCTGCAGATGAGGAAACTGAAGCCAATGCAGGTTAAGTGATTTGCCTGAAGTCACACAGGTAGTACTAGAGGCCGGATTTAAATCTTCTGACATTAGAATCAGTGTTCTTTTCCCTTTTTGTACATTTTTAATCTTTCAGTTCATAGACTACCTCTTTTAAGAATTAAAGCCCATAAAATATCACCAAAACAAATGGAAATTTGGCCACCTGAGAAGTAAAGGTGGCTAAGGCTCACCAGAACGTAAGTAACATGCCCGGGATCACATAAAAAGATAATGGCAGAGTGGGAGGGGGAAGGGGAAGACCCCATTGATTAGATGATAGTTTCCTAGGATGAGATTCAGTATGGGAGTCTTTGGTATCAACGACTTTGGAGGGACATAGGCTCCAGTTGTAGCAAAAGGGGTGTGTGTGTGTGTGTGTGTGTGTGTGTGCATGGTGTCAGAGGAGAGATCAGAAACCTATAAAGAGCTGGGCATAATGCCACACTCCTAAAATCCCTGCAAAAGTGGCTAAAGGCTGGCAGAACTCTCGAGCTAAGGAAGGGAGCTGAACCAATCAGGTTCCACGTGAAGTTTGACTTTTATTAAATATAGTGAGCCCCTCAGAGTGGATGGATCTACCAGATTACCTGAGGAGGGGTGAATGGGCCTTCATCAGAAACAGAGCAGGTTAAAGCAACCCAACCCAATCAGAGTGGGAGCAGGCCTCTGGGTAGCCCCTGTACTTCTAGCCTAGATGAGTGGAGACCCAATTTAAAAAAAAAAGAAAGAAACCTATAAAGCATGTTAGAAGTTGACCCCAATTAACATTTCCATGCATACTCAGTTGTGTGGTAATATCAAGTATCTGCTACAACATTTTTAAAGCCTTCAGTTCTGTTTTCCAGGGACATAGGGGACAATTTTGTTTTTAAAACAAACAGAGTCTGGAGATCATCATCCTCAGTGGAAATTCAGTCTCTTAGAGCCTTCCGTCATCCAGATTTTAAGCCGTGGAAACAAACTTGGTTCAGTTACTACACAATTTGCCTCCGCTTCCTTTCAGACAATGCTGAAATAATCAGGTATAAACGACAAAGGGAGAAATGAGACTGAGATGGAGAAAATGATAGACCCCTATTCTATCTATCTTTCTTTCTTTCTTTCTTTCTTTCTTTCTTTCTTTCT